>NC_057808.1:234676131-235015954 GCF_018294505.1 Triticum aestivum | reverse complement strand
GGTCCTATTCAACCACCCCTCCACGGGCACCCCTCCACCGTCTACTGTTCATCCAGCCCTCCACACCACGGGGTCCTGTTCAACCACCCCTCCACGGGCACCCCTCCACCGTCTACTGTTCATCCAGCCCTCCACACGACGGGGTCCTGTTCATCCAGAGGCAACGCCACCGCTCACTGTTCATCCAAACCCCCCCGCAACGCTCACTGTTCATCCAATCGATCGGCTTCAGTTAGCAGTAGTAGCGAAGGAATCGCTCGATCAGGTTCAGTTAACAGCCATCGATCGATCGCTCGGGTTCAGTAACGTGTAGCCTGCAGTGCAATCGCTCGGGTTCAGTTAGAGCCCAACGCCTCGCTCGGGTTCAGTTAGAGCCAACGCCTCGCACACACGCGCGTATGTGTACGAGAGAAACGTGCATCGCTCCGCCCCCGACCTCCCACCGTAACCGGGAACTCCCCGAAATTTTCCTCGCCCTCGCTTCTACCACGGTTTTTTCCGTCATGGACGGCCCAAAGAATGTCATGCAGTTGCGTCTCCGGCCCGCCCAGGACGAAAAGCCCATTTTCTGTCATGATTTTTTGTCATAGAAGTAGGAGCCCACCACATCTATGATGACCGCGTTTTGTCACAATTATCGTCATAGAAGTGTCATATGTATGACAGAAAGAAAAATTCGTTCGGCCCAAAATGTCACGGATGTGTCTTTTTTTTGTAGTGATGATGCCCTCCATAAGCTTTGGAGTGACATTTCCATAGGATTTGTCCCTGTTCATGCTCAGGTACACAACATCTAATAATACCACCTACTCCTTTATAAAGATGTGGGTCATCCCAAAAGTAATGTCTTAAATCATAGAAGAATTTTTTCTTTTGTTGGTAAGTAAATCTAGGTGGTAAATATTTAGCAACAATGTAATTAGCATAGTCAGCATACCAAGGAGTACTATGAGAAACATTTATTGCAGCTAACTGCTCATCAGGAAAACTATCATCAATAGGAAGTGGGTCATCAAGCACATTTTGAAGCCTAGACAAGTTATCAGCTACGGGGTTCTCATCTCCTTTTCTATCAATGATACATAAATCAAATTCTTGTAACAAGAGAACCCAACAAATAAGTCTAGGTTTAGCATCTTTCTTTTCCATAAGATATTTAATAGCAACATGGTCTGTGTGAACAGTTACTTTGGAATAAACAATATAAGTTCTAAACTTATCACAAGCAAACACCACTGCTAAGAATTCTTTTTCAGTTGTAGCATAATTTCTTTGAGCACTGTCTAGAGTTTTACTAGCATAATGAATAACATTCAATTTCTTATCAACTCTTTGTCCTAGAACAACACCAACAGCATAATCACTAGCATCACACATAATTACAAAAGGCAAGTTCCAATCATGTGGTTGAACAATAGGTGCAGAGATTAAGGCTTTCTTGAGTGTTTCAAAGGCTTCAAGACAATCATCATAAAAAACAAAAGGAATATCCTTTTGCAAAAGATTAGTAAGAGGCCTAGAAATTTTAGAAAAGTCCTTGATAAACCTCCTATAGAAACCAGCATGAACTAGGAAACTACGAATACCTTTTATGTCCTTAGGACATGGCATTTTCTCAATTGCATCAACCTTAGCTTGGTCCACTTCAATACCTCTTTTAGAAATTTTATGGCCCAATACAAAGCCTTCATTCACTATAAAGTGGCACTTCTCCCAATTGAAGACAAGATTTGTTTGTTCACATCTCTGCAAAACTCGATCAAGATAGCTTAAACAATCATCAAAAGACTTCCCATAAACAGACAAGTCATCCATGAAAACCTCAACAGTCTTTTCACAAAAGTCAGAGAATATAGCCATCATACATCTTTGAAAGGTAGCAGGAGGTGCATTACATAAACCAAAAGGCATACATCTACAAGCATAGGTTCCAAAAGGACAAGTAAAAGTGGTCTTTTCTTGATTAGGTTGAGAAACAGGTATTTGTGAAAAGCCAGGATATCCATCAAGGAAGCAAAAGTGTGTGTGCTTAGATAATCTTTCAAGCATTTGATCAATAAAAGGAAAGGGTAATGATCTTTTCTAGTGGCTTTATTTAATTTTCTAAAATCAATTACCATTCTATAGCCTGTAACAATTCTTTGTGGGATAAGTTCGTTCTTATCATTAGGAACAACAGTTATACCTCCTTTCTTAGGGACACAATGAACATGACTTACCCATCTACTATCAGCTATAGGATAGATTATACCTGCTTCCAGAAGTTTTAATATTTCCGTTCTTACCACCTCTTTCATCTTCAGATTTAACCGACGTTGGTGATCAACAACTGGTTTAGCATCAGGTTCCATATTAATTTTGTGCTGGCATAGAGTGGGACTAATGCCTTTTAAATCATCAAGAGTATATCCGATAGCAGCTTGGTGCTTCCTTAGAACTTTCAATAATCTTTCTTCTTCATGCTTTGAAAGGTTAGCACTAATAATAACAGGATATGTCTTCTTTTCATCAAGATAAGCATATTTCAAAGTGTCTGGCAATTGTTTTAATTCAAACACAGGATCACCTTTAGGTGGAGGTGGACCCCCTAGAGTTTCAATAGGCAAATTGTGTTTAAGTAGAGGACGTTGTTCAAAGAAAATATTATCTATTTCATTTCTTTCTTGCATATGTAAATCATTTTCATGGTCTAGTAGGTATTGCTCTAAAGGATCAGTAGGTGGCACAGCAATAAAAGCAAGACCAATTAATTCAGTAGGTGGCACAGCAATTCTTTTTCATGATGATTTCTACTAAACTTGGAAAAATTAAACTCATGAGACTCATCACCAAAGCTAAAACCCACGGTTTGTTTTTGGCAATCTATCTTAGCATTAACTGTGTTCAAGAAAGGTCTACCAAAGATAATGGGACAAAAGTCATCTTGTGGGGAACCAAGAACAAGAAAATCAGTAGGGTATTTTACTTTCCCACACAAGACTTCAACATCTCTAATAATCCCACAAGGTGATATGGTGTCTCTATTTGCAAGTTTAATAGTAACATCTATGTCTTCTAACTCTGTAGGTGCTATGTATTCCCTAATTTCTTGATATAACTTGTAAGGAATAGCACTCACACTAGCACCCATGTCACATAAACCATGATAACAATGATCTCCTATTTTAACTGAAATGACAGGCAGGCCAACTACTGGTCTATTTTTATCCCTTTTATCGGGTTTAGCAATTCTAGCAGCTTCTGCACAGAAGTAGATAACATGCCCATCCACATCTTCTTCTAAGAGATCTTTAACCATAGCAATATTAGGTTCAACTCTAATTTGTTCATCAGGTTTAGGTGTTCTAACATAGCTTTTGTTAACCACAGTTGAAACTTTAGCATGTTCCTTTATCCTAACAGGAAAAGGGGGTTTCTCAATATAAGCAGTAGGAACAATTGGATCAACATTATAGAGTATAGTTTCTTCTTTAACTGGTACCGATTCTTTAATTTCTTCTTTAATAGGTGGGTGATATTTAAACCACTTCTCTTTAGGAAGTTCAACATGAATAGCAAATGATTCACAAAAGGAGGCTACTATCTCAGAGTCGAGTCCATATTTAGTGCTAAACTTTTGAAAAGCATCGGTATCCATAAAAGATTTAACACAATCATACTTAAGTTTTATACCTGACTCTTTACCTTCATCGAGTTCCCAATCTTCAGAGTTGTGTTTAATTCTTTCCAAAAGATCCCACCGGAATTCAATAGTTTTCTTCATAAAAGAACCAGTACAAGAAGTATCCAGCATGGTTTGATCATTACGATAAAGCCGAGCATAAAAATTATGAATAATAATTTCTCTTGAGAGCTCATGATTGGGGCGTGAATATAACATTAACTTAAGCCTCCCCCAAGCTAGAATGATACTTTCTCCTTCACGAGGCCAAAAATTATATATATAATTCTGATCACGATGAACTAGATGCATAGGATATTTTTTTTTGGTGAAACTCCAATTTTAAACGATTCCAATTCCATGATCCAATATCATTGTATAGCCTATACCATGCCAATGCTTTTCCCTTCAAAGATAAACGGAAAACCTTTCTCTTCACCTCATCTCCCGGTAAACCTGCAAGCTTGAACAATCCACAAATTTGTTCTACAAATATCAAGTGCATATCAGGATGTTCTATTCAATCTCCTACATAAGGATTAGCTAGCAGTTGTTCTATCATACCCGAAGGAATTTCTTATTCAATATTTTCAGTAGGTGTAGTAGGTTGAGGGGAAATTAATTGTGGTTCCAGATGGGGTGAAGATACCCCGAACAAACCCCTCAAAGGATTGTTTTCCATGGTAACAAGTGACAATAAATTTCAGCACACTATATGAATGTTTCCTTACCGAATTCCACTTACCAAAGGCGCTTCACTCCCCGGAAACAGCGCCATAAAATAGCCTTGATGACCCACAAGTATAGGGGATCAATTTTAGCTCTTTTCGATAAGTAAGAGTGTCGAACCCAACGAGGAGCAGAAGAAAATGACAAGTAGTTTTCAGTAAGGTAATGTCTGCAAGTGCTGAAATTGTAAGTAGCAGGGTAGTTTGATAGCAAGATAATTTGTAACGAGCAAGTAACGATAATAATAACAAGTATGCAGCAAGGTAGCCCAATCCTTTTGAGGCAAAGGACAGGCGAAAACGGTCTCTTATGATAAGAGAAGCGTTCTTGAGGGTACACAGGAATTTCATCTAGTCACTTTTATCATGTTGGTTTGATTTGTGTTTGCTACTTTGATAATTTGATATGTGGGTGGACCGGTGCTTAGGTGCTGTTCTTACTTGAACAAACCTCCTACTTATGATTAACCCTCCCGCAAGCATCCGCAACTACGAGAAAAGTATTAAGAATAAATTCTAACCATAGCATTAAACTCTAGGATCCAATCGGGCCCTTACATAATAGTGCATAATCTGGGGTCACTACTGCAGGATGCTGCTAACGCGACACTACAATCAGAGACCCTTCGAGAAACTATGTGCGATGCCATAATCGCAAACGGTGCTGTATGAAAACCGCCAAAAATGTGTAAAATGTTTGCGATGACGGATGCATCAAACACGGTTCAGGTTTTAGTTGCGTGTGCGATGAAGGGCATACGGTTCAGTTCAATGAACTGCTTGCGATGAGGGGTAACCAAAGAAACGGGCAGCCAGATGGAGGCGTGTGCGATACACAGCATACGGTTCACTCGGATGAACTTTTTGTGATTAGGCAACACAAAAGAAACAGTCAGCCAGATCAAAGGTGTGTGCGATATACGACATGCGGTTCACTTGGATGAACTGTTTGCATTGAGACATGAGAACAGAAACAGTTCAACTTAACAAGATGTGTGTGATACGCGGCAAGCAGGTCTGTAATCAGAAATGTGTCTGAAGACCGATAAGAACACAGACGGTTGCTACTAATAAGACGTGTGTGTTGTGCGATGGGATTGCATATAGAACAACAACATATATACATACACACACACTTATAAGGACATGCTTGCATAACCAAATTAAACATCCACTTACATAGGTGGCTACTACAACCATGGCATTTGCGCACACCAAAGTAAACTATTGCATGCATAATTACATAGGTGGCTACTACACACATGACATTTCTACACACACCAATAAAGTAAACTCTATATTACATGCATGATTAACTAGCATAAACGATCATCTGATCATCATCTACTTCTTGTGAAGCTTGCTCTTCTTGTGGCTCGATCCGGGCTCGTCGATTTGGGTAACGAGGCACTTCCTCATGTCAACAATCCGCCTGTGCATCTCATAGCATGTGTACACGCTCTTGGCCGCGAACCTGAGGTGAGGTTCATCCAGTTGCCGCATCTAGGCCTTGTGCCAGGATACGGGACTTGTTCTCTGGGCATCTTGCTTCATCTTTTCGTAGTAGGGGTCGATGATGGCCGAGGCGAGTTCGACCAGGGAGTCCTGCTTCATGCTGCCCCAGACCCTGTAGTGGTCACGGATTTCGACAAGGTTCTTGCAGGCCAAGCCCGTAACACTGAGCGCTTTTACATCGTCTTTGGTATCCACCGTGGCGAACTTGTAGTCGGTGTTGTCGACAAAACTGTTGAAACGGTCGCAAGGCTCTGTGGCCATGCAGTAGAGGTAGATGAGGACATGATGGCGCACGCACAACTGGGCAACGGCAACCTTCTGATCTATGCCGGGACGACCGACGGTGTATTGGAGGTCGATGCCGACCACCTTGTACTTGTCTCCAGCAAGCAACTGCTCAACGCTGTTGATGTAGTCGTCCACCACGGCCGGGTCAATGGTTTACACCACCGAGAGATCTGTCTTCCTCGTGTGGGTCTCCACTCTATGCTCGTCGAACTCCATTGGAGCGCCGCCGGACATCCCTTCTCTATGTGTCGTCGTGGGTGTGCTTGTTGTGTTGTGGGGCGCGATCGAAAGGTTGAAGACACTAAGGTTATAATGGCCGCAGGAATTAAAGGGGAAGCCGGACGGCCAGGAATATTGGCAGGCCCTGATGGCAGTTCTAATTTGCAGCGCGTAACTCCATCGTGCCACACGTAACTACATCGAGTGGCAACGCGCGCGGCGCAATCGCATGCATATGGCCCCCTCGACATGATCGTGCGCATGCCCAACCGCTGGCAGAGCGCTGTGCGGTCGCCTCAAGGAAAAGTTGTCCACAAGCCGAGCGCGCCGACAGACGCGAGCAGAGCGCGCCAACGGACGCGACAAAGCGCGTCGCGGCGCCTAATGGTGAGCACAGCGCGCTGCGGCGCCTAACAGCGAGCAGAGCTTGCCGAGGGACGCAAGCAGAGGACGGCATAGTGATACGTGGCAAACAAGACGAACTATGCGAGCGATGTAGGAGACATCAAGCACGAATCATATTAGAGTTGCGTGTGCGATACGTGGCAGACAGTTGATCCATCAGAGCTGTTTGTGATGGAATAAGCCGTGTGTGTTGTGGGCAAACGCCTGCTGGTGTATAACCTTAAATTTAACCAAAAAAGTGTTAATGCATATTACAAAAAATTTATAGCTGGAAACTATGTTCAAATATGACTCCAACGATATAATCTATGGCGACATGCATTCGTATTTTATTAGTTAAATCCTACTTATAAACCAGGACGGGGTATAGTAGGTAATTAAATCGCAAACATTTTTTTATTAACTATATGTGTACGTGTCCTCTCGTCCTCCTCTCACACGTCTTGTCACCCCGCTGCCGCAGACGGCTTACAACGCAAGCTTGCGCAGCGCGCGGGGGCGTTCTTTTGGCCAAACGGTGGCGCCAATGAATCGTCGGTGAGCCCGTTCCCGCGCAAGCTTCCCGCCCGACTCGGTGAAATCCCCCAAAATCCCAATGCTTACCGGCCTGCTATAAAAACCGTCACGGCCGGCGAGTCCTGTGTCGCATTTTCCCCTCCTTCCCTCCCTGTAGCTTATCTCGTCTGCTTCTCCCACAATCGCCAATGGCACCGGTCCGTCGTCGTCGCTCAGCCACTCCGCCGTCATCAGAGGACAGCTCCAGTTGGGAGGCTACACCGCGGCGGCGGCGCAGTCCCTGGCATAGTGTTGTGCGCATGGCGTCCCTGTTGGGTGTGCGCAGAGCACCCACCACACGCTCCGCCGCCGCTGCCCGTCGGCAGCTGTTGCCGCCCGCCGTTGCCGCCACACCACCGTCGAAATCCAGGGCCATCTCCCGCTCCGCCGCCGCGGCCCGAAGGCGGGAGGTGGCCGTCGTGGCCTCCACCCCACTGCCGGCCACCGTGGCCATCACCCACTCAGCCACCGCGGCCCGAAGGCGGGAGGTGGTGGTCGTGGCTTATCATCGGCCACCGTGGCCGCCAGCCCACCGTCGACCGCCGGGATCATCACCCGCTCCGCCACCGCCGCCCGAAGGAGGGAGGCGGAGGTGGAGGACCGCACGTGCGCCAGCGACCTTGCGCGCTACATCAAGTTCCTGCGGGAGGAGGAGGAGCGCCTCGTCGAGCATGCAAAGAGCCTTACTGCAGTCGTGGCCGCAGCACACGTCGACGCAGAGGCGAGGAATCAGGAGATCTACGAGCAGTCCGTCCACTTCAAGAGGGATCGTCTGGAGCGGCAGTGGGTGTTCGAGCTGGAGACCTTCGCTGAACGTGCAAAAGCGGCAGGCACCGTATTGCATTTCTCCGGCTCGTCGGGAGGCTCCTCCTCCTCTTCCTCTGCCTCTCACTTAGCGCGCTCGGCAGAGGAGAGGCTGCCGGAAGTAGCACAAAGCCCCTCTGTGGTAGTAGTAGTATTTAGGGGCTATTTTGTTCAGTTCATCTGACTATAGATGTGTGGTCGAACTGTAAAACGTACTTAAAATTAGCTAGTGTATATAGTTGAACTAGCTATTTCAGTACGTGGTTGGCAACAATTGGGGAGAAGTTTGATCGGTTCAGCTGTCGAGTTGAACTGTTTGTATAAATTAAGAATGACTGCTTAATCTATGAATGAAATCTATGCTTAATTACTGAATTTTAGTTGAAAAAATTACATAGTGCTAATGATTTCCAACTGCATATTTTGACAAATCGTAGTGTTACAAGGATTGACAAATGGCAACGTTACTAGATCAACAAATGTAAATCTTTCCAGTTTGACAAATGGCAACATACCAAATATGATAGATGTAAATCTTACCAAATTGTTTGTACGTGGTTGCACACGGGTCATCTAGAACAACCGTTTGCGTTGAAGGGATGCACAAATCATGCGCTGCTCTCACTTTGCATACGGGTGTACAAAAATCGTTTGCGATCAAGAGCTGCAGAAATACTGCTCGGCACATTTCAGTCAAGGTCAAGCAGTTGTCCGCACGGCACCTCCTACAGCCATTAAAACCAAGACACATGGCGTCACGTGAATGGTTAACAACATTTTGGATTTACTGGAATTTAAAAACTAGGCATCTCAATGTTTTGTCGGCAATCAACGGTGCCCTGGTGTTTGAAATTCAATCCCATTTCTTGCATGGGACCTAAGCATGCACCCAAGGACACATATTTGATTTTTCAATCTTTATATGCACTGGAGCATGTGCATGTAGTTCAAATTTGAATTATGCACATAAATGCATTAAAAACTCAGTTAATGCATAAAAATGTCCAAACGAACCCCGAAAAATCACAAAAATTCACACAACACTCCTGTTGTTCTATGTTGACATGAGAAAAAATTTGAAAGCAATAAGAGGCAATGGATATCGCTCCGTCCCCAAAGGTGGGACGTTCCCTACCGAAAACCATCATGCTTGTTGTGAGAAGCTCCGATTTGTGAGAAGCATATACCCAAACCTGCCCCAAATGGTACAAAATTTGTACCACGGCATGTTGATGCCGCTCCATGGTAGCATGCCAAGTTTCATGAATTTCAGACGAGTTTTGGATTTACTAGAATTTAAAAACCAGGCATCTCAATGTTTTGCTGACAATCAACGGTGCCCTGGTGTTTGAAATTCATTCCCATTTCTTGCATGGGACCTAAGCATGCACCCTAGGACACATATTTGATTTTTCAACAGATTTATATGTTGGTGAACGTAGCAGAAATTCAAAATTTTCCTACGTGTCACCAAGATCAATCTAGGAGATTCTAGCAACGAGAGGGGAGGAGTGCATCTACATACCCTTGTAGATCGTGAGCGGAAGCGTTCAAGAGAACGGGGTTGATGGAATCGTACTCGTCGTGATCCAAATCACCGATGATCCTAGCGCCGAACGGACGACACCTTCGCGTTCAACACACGTACGGAGCGGGGACGTCTCCTCCTTCTTGATCCAGGAAGGAGGGAGGAGAAGTTGATGGAGATCCAGCAGCACGACGGCGTGGTGGTGGAAGTAGCGGGATCCCGGCAGGGCTTCGCCAAGCGCAAGCGGGGAGGAAGAGGTGTCACGGGAGGGAGGGAGGCGCCAGGGCTTGAGGTGCTGCTCCCATGCGCCTCCCCACTATATATAGGGGTGGAGGGGGCTGGTTTCTTGCCCTCCAAGTCCATTGGGGCGTTGGCAAAGGTGGGGGAAAGAAATCCCATCATTTCCCTTCCCCACCGATTGTTATCCCCCCTTTTTAGGGATCTTGATCTTATCCCTTCGGGATATGATCTTATTCCTTCTAAGATGGGATCTTGGTGCGCCTTGACCAGGGGTGTGGGGCCTTGCCCCCACTACCCACGTTCATGTGGGTCCCCCCATGCAGGTGGGCCCCACTTCGGAACCTTCTAGAACCTTCCCGGTACAATACCGAAAAATCCCGAACATTTTCCGGTGGCCAAAATAAGACTTCCCATATATAAATCTTTACCTCCGGACCATTCTGGAACTCCTCGTGACGTCCGGGATCTCATCCGGGACTTCGAACAACTTTCGGTTAACCGCATACTAATATCTCTACAACTCTAGCGTCACCGAACGTTAAGTGTGTAGACCCTACGGGTTCGGGAGACATGCAGACATGACCGAGACGACTCTCCGGTCAATAACCAACAGCGGGATCTGGATACCCATGTTGGATCCCACATGTTCCACGATGATCTCATCGGATGAACCACGATGTCGAGGATTCAATCAATCCCGTATACAATTCCCTTTGTCAATCGGTATGTTACTTGCCCGAGATTCGATCGTCGGTATCCCAATACCTTGTTCAATCTCGTTACCGGCAAGTCACTTTATTCTTACCGTAACGCATGATCCCGTGGCTAACCCCTTAGTCACATTGAGCTCATTATGATGATGCATTACCGAGTGGGCCCAGAGATACCTCTCCGTCATACGGAGTGACAAATCCCAGTCTCGATTCGTGCCAACCCAACAGACACTTTTGGAGATACCTGTAGTGCACCTTTATAGCCACCCAGTTACGTTTTGACGTTTGGTACACCCAAAGCATTCCTACGGTATACAGGAGTTGCACAATCTCATGGTCTAAGGAAATGATACTTGACATTAGAAAAGCTCTAGCAAACGAACTACACGATCTTGTGCTATGCTTAGGATTGGGTCTTGTCCATCACATCATTCTCCTAATGATGTGATCCCGTTATCAATGACATCCAATGTCCATGGTCAGGAAACCATAACCATCTATTGATCAACGAGCTAGTCAACTAGAGGCTTACTAGGGACATGTTGTGGTCTATGTATTCACACATGTATTACGGTTTCTAGTTAATACAATTATAGCATGAACAACAGACAATTATCATGAACAAGGAAATACAATAATAACCATTTTATTATTGCCTCTAGGGCATATTTCCAACATTATATGCATCGGGGCATGTGCATGTAGTTCAAATTTGAATTATGCACATAAATGCATTGAAAACTCAGTTAATGCATAAAAATGTCCAAACGAACCCCGAAAAATCACAAAAATTCACACAACACTCATGTTGTTCTATGTTGACACGAGAAAAAAATTGAAAGCAATAACAGGCAATGGATATCGCTTCGTCCCCAAAGGTGGGACGTACCCTACCGAAAACCATCATGCTTGTTGTGAGAAGCTCCTGTTTGTGAGAAGCATATACCCAAACCTGTCCCAAATGGGACAAAATTTGTACCACGACATGTTGATGTCGCTCCATCATAGCATCCGAAGTTTCATGAATTTCAGACGAGTTTTGGATTTACTAGAATTTAAAAACCAGGCATCTCAATGTTTTGCCGGCAATCAACGGTGCCCTGGTGTTCGAAATTCATTTCCATTTCTTGCATGGGACCTAAGCATGCACCCTAGGACACATATTTGATTTTCAACCAATTTATATGCACTGGAGCATGTGCATGTAGTTCAAATTTGAATTATGCACATAAATGCATTGAAACTCAGTTAATGCATAAAAATGTCCAAACGAACCCCAAAAAATCACAAAAATTCACACAACACTCCTGTTGTTCTATGTTGACACGAGAAAAAAGTTTGAAAGCAATAAGAGGCAATGGATATCGTTTCGTCCCGAAAGGTGGGATGTTCCCTACCGAAAACCATCATGCTTGTTGTGAGAAGCTCCGGTTTGTGAGAAGCATATACCCAAACCTGCCCCAAATGGGACAAAGTTTTTCCCATGGCATGTTGATGCCGCTCCATGATAGCATGCCAAGTTTCCTGAATTTCAAACGAGTTTTGGATTTACTAGAATTTAAAAACCAGGCATCTCAATGTTTTGCCGACAATCAACGATGCCCTAGTGTTCAAAATTCATTCCCATTTCTTGCATGGGACCTAAGCATGCACCCTAGGACACAGATTTGATTTTTCAACCAATTTATATGCACTAGAGCATGTGCATGTAGTTCAAATTTGAATTATGCACATAAATGCATTGAAAACTCAGTTAATGCATAAAAATGTCCAAACGAACCCCGAAAAATCACAAAAATTCACACAACACTCATGTATCTATGTTGACACGAGAAAAAAAATTGAAAGCAATAAGAGGCAATGGATATCATTTCATCCCAAAAGATGGGACGTTCCCTCCCGAGAACCATCATGCTTGTTGTGAGAAGCTCCGGTTTGTGAGAAGCATATACCCAAACGTGCCCCAAATGGGACAAATTTTTTACCACGGCATGTTGATGCCGCTACATGATATCATGCCAAGTTTCATGAAGTTCAGACGAGTTTTGGATTTACTAGAATTTAAAAACCAGGTATCTCAATGTTTGTGGCCGAGTGACGGTGGCAGGGTGTTTGAAATTCATTCCCGTTTGTTGCATGGGACCTAAGCGTGCAACCAAGGACACATATTTGATTTTTCAATAAGTTTATATGCACTTGAGCATGTGCATGTAGTTCAAATTTGAATTATGCGCATAAAATGCCTGGAAAACCCAGTTAATGTATAAAAATGTACAAACGAACCCTGAATACTTCCAATTTTTTTGACGACAGACCTATAGTTGCATGTTCACTGCAGATAAAAGTTCTAACAATTCAAACACCATCCTTTGTAGCTGTGACCCCATTACGTAATTCAAATGATTAAGACGATAAATAAAGTAGATCACACACAGTTTATTATCACCAACCGTGTGAGATGCAGCACAAAATATCATGGAGCACCGTCGGTTTATAGTACGCCCATGCCTTACGAGAGAAGGTACGTCGGCTACAGTCCACAGCCCGCGTGTCAAGCACACTAGCTAGCTCACTCCCAAAATATCATTTCACTGTTCATGCGTCGCCGGTGAAAGATGGGGACGTGGACCCACGTCATGTGGGCAACTTCGGCGGCCCACTCTGGCGAGAGCGCGGCCGCAGCCGCCAGGCGCGTGCTAACAAGCTTCGTGAGGGCGACCGCAGTCTGCGTTCGGGCGGCCAAGGTAGCCCAAACGGCCGCTGTTGCTTCTCAGGTGGCGGCAGCATCTGCCTCGGGGATAGCAACTGGCGAGAGCGGCACAGCAGCTGTCCGTTTCACAGCGGCGGCCTTAGCCCTGCTGGAGGCCACCCACTACCATGTCGAGGCCGTCCACACCCAGGTCGTGGCGGTCACCGCACAAATCAAACGAAGCTTCTCCGACAACGGTCGGCAACCCACAGCCGAAGAGCTCGCAATCGCCGAGAGCGTTCGAGCAGCCGCCTGTTCCTGCGCGGCATACCTTGCCACGACGGAGCCCACCAGAGCCCACATGGCGTCCGCCCACGCCCAGCTCGTGGCGGCCTTTTCCAAAGATATGGCGGACGCGGATGGCGAGATGCTTCCGAGTATGGTGCAATTGATGCCATGGAGCCCCTTCCCCAGGAGACCGTCGGACGCGAGATGGACATGGAGGCGGCGGCGGAGATCGACGAGCACCAGTCGTAGTAGTACTCTTTGTTTTGTGTAACTAAGAGTGCCGGTCTTTAATTTGTTAGAGTAATGTTTAGGTCAGCTAGCTCTATTTAATTGCTGAACTTGCTCGATTAAGAAGTTAGTCTCCTTTGTGTACCCAAATTATGCAATGACGTGGATGACCACTGTAACCAGGGAAATTCGAACCAAAATTTTTGACGTTCAAACTCAACACACACGGGTTAAGCTATCTGAATCGTTTGTGATGTTCACATATCGTACACAGTTCTGAATAAGGGACCGTGTCTGATGACACTTTGCGCGGCAGTTTTTTGGCTAAAGCGATTCCAAATTTTCGGCTTTCGCGGAAATATCTACCTCCCCGCCCCCTCCCCCTTACCAAAAGCCACATTTCCCCTCTTTCCGCCTTCCTTTCCAAATTGAAACCTTCACTCCTTGCTTCCAGCACCGCCGCCTCCTCGCCGGCGACCCTCCTTGGAGCTCCTCGGCCTCGCCTATCCAGGCAGGTAATCCACACCCGACCCCCACCCTCCTCCTCCTTCCACATCCCACATGCCCCTACCGCCGGCACGAGCACGACACCTTCCACCCAAACCACCGACCCCTCCACCAAATAAGCGCCGGCCTAAGCCATGGTGCACGTAGTATAGCCAGGACCTGAAGGAGCATTTGGCAGCGGAGAAGCAAATCGCGGCCGCACGCGCGGATGAGGTCGCCATGGCTGCCATTCGTGCCGTCCCCCAGATCTTGAAGGAGCACCTTGCCATTTGCTAGCTACGCCGGTTAAGCATGCTCGATTTACCCGTTGCATGTGCTGCTCCTGCCTTTCCCTCACAAATTCTAGTGAATTGTGCTATCTAATTTTACCATGCAATCTGTTGCTCTAGTGTATAGGTTCTATATGTCATGCAGTGTGGTGCTCACTTATTAACTGTTTTGTTAATTAGTTGTCGTCTTCAGTTAACTGTTTGGTTGAATTATGCAAATGTGATGTTCAATTCTCCAGGCAGCAATTTTGTATTGTCTTCCATGTGAGAAATAAATCGAATTTTGTATTGTTGTGCATGTGAGGAATAAATCGAATTTGGCTGCACTTAATACATGAGAAACATATACAAGTCCTATATTTCCTAGTTCTTAATCATGCTTGGTTTGGGTAAATGGGTTTTCCCTGTGGCTTGAATTAATCTGATGAATCTGCAATGTGATTATTTTTCATCAACATATTTTACTGATAGCATGCGAACCTTACTTAACTTGATGACTAACTACCTTATATGTGTTGCAAGGAAACAATGGGAAGCACTGAGGTTTACAATCGAGGTTAGCACGTGCATGGTCTGTTGTCTAATAGCACATTATTGTGCAATTGCAGGAACCATTCTAATATTTAGGTTTTTAACAATTTGGTCTTACACATGTAGGTCCTGCTGTCAGAGGTTTTGACCCACTGTTTGACCCTTTTTGCATATGGGGAAATGAGTTGTCCATGAATATCAGTCAAGTCAAGAAACTCAGAAAGATTGTTAGGATAAACAAATTAGCAACAAAAAACAACAAGATCTTTGTCTGCACAATGAAGAAGACATCAGTTCACTACAGGATGGTACTAACTATTATACCTTGCCTTTTTAATTCCTTTGCCCCATTTCCAAGTTAGAGAAGATATTTATGCACATCCTTGTTTTCAGGCCTTTCCAAAGCAGTTCACTGATGATTACCTCTCAAACCACCTGTATGGTCAGGAGGCGAGGAAGGTATTCATACAACACCCATGGTTCAATATTGAAGTGTTCCTGAGGAGGACGAAGGATCGACGGTCAATCATCCACCGGCACTGGCCTAAAGTTACAAAGACCTTCAACATCAATGAAGGCTCAATATTCGCCATCTGCTTCAGCAGTTTTCCAGATGAGATACATCTGTCTATGTACCATCTATGATGCTAATTTTGAAAGGTTATAGATGTTGCATGTGAAACTTGGTCCTGGTGTAGTTGTGCAATGGGGTAGCTGAGTGCTGAAGCTATATGATGCTGTACTCTGATGTATTTCAATTATGAAAATGAAATATATTGTGTGATTGATATGAACTGTCAATTAGATTAATAAATGGATTATGAATAATCGGATAACTAGCCTGCTAGTGGCGAATTAGCCTGCTAATTGGGTTTTGCTATTGCAAACGGTTGTTGAAAAAATACCGTGGGCGATGACCTCAGGCAACGCACACAGTTTCTAGGAACAAACCGTGTTGGATCAATGAACAATCACACACGACTTTCTCTTGAAAACTATTTGCGTTAGGCCACCTTGCGCAAACGTTTACCACATGAAAACTGTGTGTGATGGACAACCTTTGCCACACAGTTTCCACGGACCGTGTGTGATATATTCAATAATGCAAGCGATTTAACAGGAAAAATTGTGTGTGATGTACCTGTGAACGGAAACGTTTTCCTTCGAGCGACTGTGTGGGATGTACATACAAACGAAAACATTTAGCGGGGACTGACTGTGTGGGATGTACTTGCGACCAGAAACAATTTCGCCGTATAATTGTATTTTTTAGCTCTACTGTACGCATTTCCGTATTTGAGCGCTCGCCGGTCGCACATGACCTCATTTTGCCGAACGTGTGTGCTAGGAGGGCATATCCTCGACGGTTTCTGGGTCGTGTGGGAAGGACCCCCTATCGCCCACACTCACTTGGAGACGATTCCAAATGCCGTCACGGAAAGGGGTTTTAAACCGTTTGTTTAGGAGCTCGCTGTACTAGTGGGTTTAAGTTTCTGTCACTCTCGCAACCCACCATCTATTTACTACTCCACAAAGCATTCCCTTAGGCCCAAATATGGTGAAGTGTCATGTAGTCGACGTTCACATGACACCACTAAGGGAATCAGAACATACATACCATCAAAATATCGAACACATATCAAATTCACATGATTACTTACAATATGATTTATCCCGTGACCTCAAGAATGAAAGTAATTACTCACAAACAATAAACATGCTCATGATCAGAGCGGCATTAATATGCATAATGGATCTGAACGTATAATCTTCCACAAAATAAACCATATAGTAATCAACTACAAGATGTAATCAACACTACTAGTCACCCCCTAGCAACAATCTATAGTTCTGGTAACAAGATTGAATACAAGAGATGAACTAGGGTTTGAGATGAGATGGTGCTGGTGAAGATGTTGATGGAGATTGCCCTCCCCAAGATGGGAGAGTTGTTGGTGATGATGATGACGATGATTTCCCCCTCCGGGAGGGAAGTTCCCCCGGCAGAATCACTCCGCTGGAGGGCAAAAGTGCTCCTGCCCAAGTTCCTCCTCGAGACGGCGGCGCTCCATCCCGAAAGTCTTCCCCTTATTTTCTCTAGGTCAAAATCACTTATATACCAGAAGATGGGCACCGGAGGTGGGCCTAGGAGGCCACAACCCACCAGGGCGCGCCCCTGGCGCGCCCAGGTGGGTTGTGCCCACCTGGTGGCCCCCCTCTGGTGTTTATTGGCTCCAGTATTTCTTAAATATTCCATAAAAAATCCTCATGGAGTTTCAGCTCATTTGGAGTTGTGCAGAATATGTGGCGTAACGTAGCATTTTCAGGTCCAGATTTCCAGCTACCGGAATTCTCGCTCTTGGTGTGTACCTTGCAAATTATGAGAGAAAAGGCATTAGAATTACTCCAAAAAGCATTATTATGGATAAAAACATTATAAATAACAGTAAGAAAACATGATGCAAAATGGACGTATCACTCTTTTGCGGTGTGTTTGTTGGGATCTGATGAACTTTGAGTTTATGATCAGTTATATCTTTTTATATCCATGAAAGTATTTGGGTTTCTTTGATCTCTTTTATGCATGATTGCTTATAGCCTAGTATTTCTTCTCCGATATTTTGGTTTTGTTTGGCCAACTTGATCTATTTATTTTGCAATGGGAAGAGGTGCTTTGTAGTGGGTTCGATCTTATGGTGCTTGATCCCAGTGACAGAAGGGGAACCGACACGTATGTATCGTTGCTACTAAGGATAAAACGATGGGGTCTATCTCTACATAGATAGATCTTTTCTACATCATGTCATCATTCTTATTGCATTACTCTATTTTTCCATGAACTTAATACACTAGATGCATGTTGGATAGCGGTCGATGTGTGGAGTAATAGTAGTAGATGCAGGTAGGAGTCGGTCTACTAATCTTGGATGTGATGCCTATATAATGATCATTTCCTGGATATCGTCATGACTATTTGAAGTTCTATCAATTGCCCAACAGTAATTTGTTTACCCACCGTTTGCTATTTTTCTCGAGAGAAGCCACTAGTGAAACCTACGGCCCCCCGGGTCTCTTTCTCATATATTTGCCTTTGCGATCTACTTTTCGTTTGCATTTATTTTTAGATCTATTAAACTAAAAATACAAAAATACCTTTCTGCAATTTATTCTTATTTATTTTGTTTGGCGTTCGATCTATCAATCTACTACAATTTCCTTATGTCTGTTTGCCCATCTTGGGGCGCCGCTACCCGAAAGGGATTGACAACCCCTTTTACACATCGGGTTGCGAGGAATTGTTATCTGTGTGCAGGGGCTGTTTACGTTGTGTTGCTTGGTTCTCCTACTGGTTCGATAACCTTGGTTTCTTCATTGAGGGAAATACCTACCGTCGCTATGCTGCATCATCCCTTCCTCTTTGGGGAAATACCGACGTAGTCCTAGCCGACATCAAAAGGAATTTCTGGCGCCATTGCCGGAGAGGACCTTCAACATATACCAGGTTCCTAATCACAAATCTCATCTCCTCGCAATATACATTATTTGCCATTTGCATCTCGTTTTCCTCTCCCCCACTTCACAAAAAATTGCCGTTTTATTCGCCCCTCTTTTTCCGTTCACTGTTTTCTTGCCGGATCTGTTTTTTGAGTGCAATCTTGTTGTGAAGTCATCATGACTCAAGAGAACACCAAGTTGTGTGATTTCTCAAATAGCAACAACAATGATTTTATTGGCACTCCGATTGCTCCTCCCGTCACTAGTGCGGAGTCTTGTGATATTAATACTGCTTTGCTGAATCTTGTTATGAAAGATCAATTTTCCGGTACTCCTAATAAGGATTCCGCGTCCCATATTAATACCTTCGTGGAATTATGCGATATGCAAAAGTAAAAATATGTGGACAATGATGTGGTTAAGATGAAATTATTTTTGTTTTCTTTGCGTGATTCTGCAAAAAACTGGTTCTCTTCTTTGCCTCGCAATAGTATTGATTCTTGGAATAAGTGCAAAGATGCTTTTATCACTAAGTATTTTCCGCCCACAAAAATTATTTCCCTTAGAACCCAGATCATGAATTTGAAGCAAGTTGAACAGCAGCATGTTGCACAATCTTGGGAAAGGATGAAAAGGAATTGCCCAACTCATGGGTTAAATCTTTGGATGATCATACAAAATTTATATGCAGGTTTGAATTTTGTTTCTCGTAATCTTTTAGATTCCGCCGCGGGTGGTACTTTTATGGAAATTACTTTGGGTGAAGCCACCAAATTGCTTGATAATATCATGGCAAATTATTCACAATGGCATACCGAAAGGGCTCCTACTAGTAAAAAAGTTAATTCGGTTGAAGAAATTTCTTCTTCGAGTGAAAAAGTTGATGTTCTTATGAAATTGGTTGCTAGTAAAAGTGCTCCTATTGATTTTAATGATATTCCTTTGTCTACTTTGATTGAGCAAAATAGTGATGCCGTAGATGTGAATTTTATCTCTCGAAATAATTTCAATAACAATGCTTATAGAGGTAATTTTAATCCTAGGCCTTTTCCTAGTAATTCCTCTAATAATTATGGTAATTCCTATGGAAATCAATCTTACAATAATAATAGGAACACCTCTGATCTTGATAATAATATTAAAGAATTTATCAATACGCACAATGTTTTCAACACTACCATGGAAGAAAAGCTGGATAAGATTGATGATTTTTCTAGAAGTGTTGATAGAATTTCGCATGATGTGGAAAATCTCAAGATGAAATTTTTTGTGCTAAGGTTTATGAATCAATTAAAGCTCTTTATGTTTCTATGGATGAAAGTAAGAAAAGAACAGCTATGCTTAGAGCTAAAAGAGAATTTTTAGAAAAAGCGTTTTCTAGTGACTACTTTCGCAAAAGTGATGAAGATCTTAAAATGATTGGTGTTTCTTCTATAGATTCCTTGTTTAGTAAAGTTAAGATTTATGAAAAAGGGACTGGAGAAGAGTCAACTTTATTTAGAAGGCGTCCCGATGATTCGTAGGGTGAAAATCTTGTTGAGAAAATTGATAAAAGTGGGTTTGGAGAGGTCAAAACTTTAACTAGTGATGTGCCCACTCTTTTGGATTAGAAATACTTTAATTATGATAGTTGCTCTTTGATTGATTGTATTTCTTTGTTGCAATCCATGTTAAATTCACCTCATTCCTATGAACAAAATAAAGCTTTTACTAAACATATTGTTGATGCTATGATGAAAGCTTTTGAAGAATAATTGGAGTTAGAAGTTTCAATTCCTAGAAAATTGCATGATGAATGGGAACCTACTATCAAAGTCAAGATTAAAAATTATGAGTGTTTTGCTTTGTGTGACTTGGGTGCTAGTGTTTCTACAATTCTGAAATCTTTATGTGATGTGCTTGGTCTTACCGATATTGAATCGTGTTCTTTGAATTTACACTTAGAGGATTCCACTATTAAAAAGCCCATGGAAAGAATTAATGATGTTCTTATTCTTGCAAATAGGAATTATGTGCCCATAGATTTTATTGTTCTTGATATTGATTGCAATCCGTCTTGTCCTATTATTCTTGGTAGACCATTTTTACGCACTATCGGTGCCGTGATTGATATGAAAGAAGGCAATATTAAGTTCCAATTTTCTTTGATAAAAGGTATGGAACACTTCCCTAGAACAAGAATTAAGCCACCATATGAATCAATCATGAGGGCATCTTATGGATCTCGAACCAAAGATGACAAAACTTAGATCCTTTCTTTATGCCTAGCTAAGGGCGTAAAACTATAGCGCTTGTTGGGAGGCAACCCAATGAATAAAATTTATTTTTGCTTTTTGCTTTCTGTTCTTGAGTGTTTGCACAATTATTCTACTGTTATGATTGTGTTTTTTGTGTTTTAGTCAGTGTTTGTGGCAAGTAAAGCCTTGAGGATCTTCTCAGGTGATAGTTGTTTGATCTTGCTGAAAAACAGAAACTTATGCACTCATGAAAATAATTTTCATAAATCATAGAAAAGTGATTTTGCCCTGATTCTTTCTGCAGAAGATTGATATACAAATTACCCTGGTCGTCCTAAATTTTCAGAATTTTTAGAGTTACAGAAGTATTCAAAATAGTCAGATTGCTACAAACTGTTCTGTTTTCTCAGATTTTGTTTTCTTTGCGTCGTGTGCTTGTTTTGATGGTTCTATGGTTTTCTTTGATGAGTTTTTGCCATAGGAAAGTTGGAATACAGTAGATATAATGCAAAACAAAATACGAATTGGTTTGATACAATACTTATAGTAGTGGTTTGCTTTCTTATACTAACGGATCTCACGAAGGTTTTGTTGAGTTTTGTGTGATTGAAGTTTTCAAGTTTTGGGTTATCTTACGATAGATGAAGGAAGGATAGAAGAGCCTAAGTTTGGGGATGCCCCAAGTGGCATCCCCCCTTTCTTCTAACGACCATCGGTATTTTTACTCGAAGCTATATTTTTATTCGTCACATAATATGTGTTTTGCTTGGAGCGTCTTGTATGATATGAGTCTTTTCTTGTTTTATTTTGTGTTTTAAGTCTTGATCCCTTGTTGGACACACCTATTTGAGAGAGCCAAAATTATGTCATGACTTGTTAGAATTGCTCTCTATGCTTCACTTAAATTTTTATGAGCTAGGGACTTGCTCTAGTGCTTCACTTATATCTTTTTGAGCACGGTGTGCTTTAGTATTTTTGAAGAAATACTCCCTTGCTTCACTTAGATTTATTTGAGAGTTAGTAAAATTTTCAAGAAGCCCTCTCTTGCTTCACTTAAATTATTTTGAGAGAAAGAAAAACAATTACGCTCATGATCTTCACTTATATTTGTTTGAGCTTATGGAAAGCAACACATGAAAATTAGTCCCAAAGTGATAGATAACCAAGAAGGATATAATAAAAACTTTCATGAAGATCATTGGACAAAATAAACTTGACTCTTAGTAATAGTTTTGAGATATGATTATGTGATATGTGAGTTATGTTGATGAGTAATTATGCTTTAGTAAGAATATTGGTGTTAAGGTTTGTGATTCCCTATGCAAGCACGAAAGTCAATAGTCATGCAATGAAATTATATCCTACTTGTGGTGCATTATTTGGTGTTAATTATGCTTAATGCTTGGTTATGAGATTATTCGTTTCTTGGTTGGTCGCTTCTCAATCTTTTGCCAGCCTTCATTTTGCACTAAGTATGATCTCTACTTGTGCATCCAAAATCCTTTAAACCAGTTTTGCCACATGAGTCCACTATATCTGCTTTGTGTTCGTTTCGCTCACGGAGCGGTGAGGGGTGGCTAATATTTTCCATGCTGGATGTGTTATTCTCACGATGAGTGTTTATTAACTTGTCATTGCATGAGGGTAAGGCAAAGGTTTTAGGGATGCCTAGTCCCGAAATGAAAAAAAAATTTTACTTTATGTTGTCAAATAATAAATTCCTTGGAAAGTGTTGGTATGGAGGGCAACCGTGGATACGGCTAGCCATGGAAAGTGGAAGTATGGTGGAAAAGGGAATAAACTTTATTTTCTGTTTGGGAACCGCCTATGATATATCTAACATGGAAAGTGTTGGGAACTCTAAGTCGTTTTCGTTGGTGGGATGGATACACCTCCCAAAATGTTTTTATCTCTAAGTTTTTCGCTTTGAGCTCTGGCACCTCTACAAATCCCTACTTCCCTCTGCGAAGGGCCATTCTTTTACTTTACGCAATTTTTATTTTGAATTTGAGTCACCATCTTCTCTTATAAAAGCACCAACTAGGAGGCAATATGATTGTCCTTAAGTATTGGGTGTAGCTAATATGCGAGTGTGTTTCATGAATGGATCAATGGTTGAGCATGATGGGCTAAGGATAACTTATTTTAGCGTTGATATTTTGAAAGACATGGTTGCTTGTTGATATGCTTGAGTATTTAAATTATCATGTCAAAACTAGACTATTGCTTTGAATCACATAAAAGTCCAAATGTCCATGCTATAAAGAAAAGAATATGTTATGACATGTTAGGCCGAATTCCACATCAAAAATTCTGTTTTTCTCACTTACCTACTCGAGGACGAGTAGGAGTTAAGCTTGGGGATGCTGATACATCTCCAACGTATCTATAATTTTTTATTGTTCCATGCTATTATATTATCAATCTTGGATGTTTTATAATCATTTTTGGTACTAACCTATTGACATAGTGCCAAGTGCCAGTTGTTGTTTTCTACATGTTTTTGACATCGCAGGAAATGAATATCAGACGGAGTCCAAATGCAACGAAACTTTACGGAGATTTTTTATGGACCAGAAGACACGTAATGGGCCATGGCTGCGCCTGGGGGATGCTTCGAGGAGAGAAAAACCCACCAGGGCACGCCAGGAGGCCTAGGCGCGCCCTGGTGGGTTGTGCCCACCTCGGGTGCCCCTGGACCGCCTCTTTGCTATATAAATACCCCAATATTCCAAAAACCCTAGGGGAGTCGACAAAATATTGATCTAGCCGCCGCAGAGTCCAAAACCACCAGATCCAATATAGACACCATCTCGGATGGGGTTCACCACCTCCATTGGTGCCACTCCGATGATGCGTGATTAGTTCTTTGTAGACCTTCGGGTCCGTAGTTAGTAGTTAGATGGCTTCCTCTCTCTCGCTGAATTCTCAATACAATGGTCTCTTGGAGATCCATATGATGTAACTCTTTTGCGGTGTGTTTGTTGGGATTTGATGAACTTTGAGTTTATGATCTGTTATATCTTTTTATATCCATGAAAGTATTTAAGTTTCTTTGATCTCTTTTATGCATGATTTCTTATAGCCTCGTATGTCTTCTCCGATATTTGGGTTTTGTTTGGCCAACTTGATCTATTTATCTTGCAATGGGAAGAGGTGCTTTGTAGTGGGTTCGATCTTATGGTGCTTGATCCCAGTGACAGAAGGGGAACCGACACGTATGTATCGTTTCTACTAAGGATAAAATGATGGGGTCTATCTCTACATAGATAGATCGTGTCTACATCATGTCATCGTTCTTATTGCATTACTCCGTTTTTCCATGAACTTAATACACTAGATGCATGCTGGATAGCGGTCGATGTGTGGAGTAATAGTAGTAGATGCAGGTAGGAGTCGGTCTACTAATCTTGGATGTGATGCCTATATAATGTTCATTGCCTAGATATCGTCATGATTATTTGAAGTTCTATCAATTGCCCAACAGTATTTTTTTTACCCACCATTTGCTATATTTCTCGAGAGAAGCCACAAGTGAAACCTGAAGGAAATATGCCCTAGAGGCAATAATAAAGTTATTATTTATTTCCTTATTTCATGATAAATATTTATTATTCATGCTAGAATTATATTAACCGGAAACATAATACATGTGTGAATACATAGACAAGCATAGTGTCACTAGTACGCCTCTACTTGACTAGCTTGTTAATCGAAGATGCTTGAGTTTCCTAGCCATGGACATGAGTTGTCATTTGATTAATGGGATCACATCATTAGGAGAATGATGTGATTGACTTGACCTATTCCGTTATCTTAGCACTTGATCGTTTAGTATGTTGCTATTGCTTTCTTCATGACTTATACATGTTCCTATGACTATGAGATTATGCAACTCCCGTTTACCGGAGGAACACTTTGTGTGCTACCAAACGCCACAACGTAAATGGGTGATTATAAAGGTGCTCTACAGGTGTCTCCGAAGGTACTTGTTGGGTTGGCGTATTTCGAGATTAGGATTTGTCACTCCGATTGTCGGAGAGGTATCTCTGGGCCCACTCGGTAATGCACATCACTATAAGCCTTGCAAGCATAGAAACTAATGAGTTAGTTGCAGGATGATGTATTACGGAATGAGTAAAGAGACTTGCCGGTAACGAGATTGAACTAGGTATTGAGATACCGATGATCGAATCTCGGGCAAGTAACATATCGATGACAAAGGGAACAACGTATGTTGTTATGCGGTCTGACCGATAAAGATCTTCGTAGAATATGTGGGAGCCAATATGAGCATCCAGGTTCCGCTATTGGTTATTGACCGGAGACATGTCTCGGTCATGTCTACATAGTTCTTGAACCCGTAGGGTCCGCACGCTTAAAGTTACGATGACAGTTATATTATGAGTTTATATGTTTTGATGTACCGAAGGTTGTTCGGAGTCCCGGATGTGATCACGGACATGACGAGGAGTCTCGAAATGGTCGAGACATGAAGATTGATGTATTGGAAGCCTATGTTTGGATATCGGAAGTGTTCCGGGTGAAATCGGGATTTTACCGGAGTACCGGAGGGGTTACCGGAACCCCCCGGGTGTTAATGGGCCATAGTGGGCCTTGGTGGAGAAGAGGAGAGGCGGCCAGGGCAAGGGCCGCACACCCCTCCCCCTAGTCCGAATAGGACAAGGAGAGGGGGGCGGCCGCTCCTGGCCGGCCGCACCTCCCCCCTTGCTCCTTTATATACGGGGGCAGGGGGGCACCCTAGAGACACAACAATTGATCGTTTGATCTTTTAGCCGTGTGCGGTGCCCCCCTCCACCATAGTCCACCTCGATAATACTGTAGTGGTGCTTAGGCGAAGCCCTGCATCGGTAGAACATCATCATCGTCACCACACCGTCGTGCTGACGAAACTCTCCCTCAATACTCGGCTGGATCGGAGTTCGAGGGACGTCATCGGGCTGAACGTGTGCTGAACTCGGAGGTGCCGTGCGTTCGGTACTTGATCGGTCGGATCGTGAAGACGTACGACTACATCAACCGCGTTGTGCTAATGCTTCCGCTTTCGGTACGTAGACAACACTCTCCCCTCTCGTTGCTATGCATCACCATGATCTTGCGTGTGCGTAGGAATTTTTTTTGAAATTACTACGTTCCCCAACAGTGGCATCCGAGCCTGGTTTTATGCGTAGATGTCATATGCACGAGTAGAACACAAGTGAGTTGTGGGCGATATAAGTCATACTGCTTACCAGCATGTCATACTTTGGTTCGGCGGTATTGTTGGATGAAGCGGCCCGGACCGACATTACGCGTACGCTTACGCGAGACTGGTTCTACCGACGTGCTTTGCACACAGGTGGCTGGCGGGTGTCAATTTCTCCAACTTTGGTTGAACCGAGTGTGGCTACGCCCGGTCCTTGCGAAGGTTAAAACAGCACCAACTTGACAAACTATCGTTGTGGTTTTGATGCGTAGGTAAGAACGGTTCTTGCTAAGCCCAGTAGCAGCCACGTAAAACTTGCAACAACAAAGTAGAGGACGTCTAACTTGTTTTTGCAGGGCATGTTGTGATGTGATATGGTCAAGACATGATGCTAAATTTTATTGCATGAGATGATCATGTTTTGTAACCGAGTTATCGGCAGCTGGCAGGAGCCATATGGTTGTCGCTTTATTGTATGCAATGCAATCGCCCTGTAATGCTTTACTTTATCACTAAGCGGTAGCGATAGTCGTAGAAGCATAAGTTGGCGAGACGACAACGATGCTATGATGGAGATCAAGGTGTCGCGCCGGTGACGATGGTGATCATGACGGTGCTTCGGAGATGGAGATCACAAGCACAAGATGATGATGGCCATATCATATCACTTATATTGATTGCATATGATGTTTATCTTTTATGCATCTTATCTTGCTTTGATTGACGGTAGCATTATACGATGATCTCTCGCTAAATTTCAAGATAAAAGTGTTCTCCCTGAGTATGCACCTTTGCCAAAGTTCGTCGTGCCCAGACACCACGTGATGATCGGGTGTGATAAGCTCTACGTCCATCTACAACGGGTGCAAGCCAGTTTTGCACACGCTGAATACTCAGGTTAAACTTGACGAGCCTAGCATATGCAGATATGGCCTCGGAACACTGAGACCGAAAGGTCGAGCGTGAATCATATAGTAGATATGATCAACATAGTGATGTTCACCATTGAAAACTACTCCATTTCACGTGATGATCGGTTATGGTTTAGTTGATTTGGATCGCGTGATCACTTAGATGATTAGAGGGATGTCTATCTAAGTGGGAGTTCTTAAGTAATATGATTAATTGAACTTTAATTTATCATGACTTAGTCCTGGTAGTATTAGCATATCTATGTTGTAGATCAATAGCTCGCATTTAGCTCCCCTGTTTTATTTTGATATGTTCCTAGAGAAAAATATGTTGAAAGATGATAGTAGCAATGATGCGGACTTGGTCCGTGATCTGAGGTCTATCCTCATTGCTGCACAGAAGAATTATGTCCTTGATGCACCGCTAGGTGACAGACCTATTGCAGGAGCAGATGCAGACGTTATGAACGTTTGACAAAAGCTCGGTATGATGACTACTTGATAGTTTAGTGCACCATGCTTAACGGCTTAGAATCGGGACTTCAAAGACGTTTTGAACGTCATGGACCATATGAGATGTTCCAGGAGTTGAAGTTAATATTTCAAGCAAATACCCGAGTTGAGAGATATGAAGTCTCCAACAAGTTCTATAGCTAAAAGATGGAGGAGAATAGCTCAAGCAGTGAGCATGTGCTCAGATTGTCTGGGTACTACAATCGCTTGAATCAAGTGGGAGTTAATATTCCAGATAAGATAGTGATTGACAGAGTTCTCTAGTCACCATCACCAAGTTACCAGAACTTCATGATGAACTATAGTATGCAAGGGATGACGAAAACGATTCCCGAGCTCTTCGTGATGTTGAAATCAATGAAGGTAGAAATCAAGAAAGAGCATCAAGTGTTGATGATTGACAAGACCACTAGTTTCAAGAAAAGGGCAAAGGGAAAGAAAGGGAAACTTCAAGTAGAATGGCAAGCAAGTTGTCACTCCCGTGAAGAGGCCCAAAGCTGGACCAAAGCCTGAAACTGAGTGCTTCTACTGCAAAGGAAATGGTCACTGGAAGCGGAAATACCCTGAATATTTGGTGGATAAGTAGGATGGCAAAGTGAACAAGGGTATATTTGATATACAGGTTATTGATGTGTACCTTACCAGTGTTTATAGTAGCCCCTGGGTATTTGATACTTGTTCGGTTGCTAAAAATTTAGTAACTCAAAACATGAGTTACAGAATAAACAGAGACTAGTTGAGGGTGAAGTGACGATGTGTGTTGAAAGTGGTTCCAAGATTGATATGATCATCATCACACACTCCCTATACTTTCGGTATTAGTGTTAAACGTAAATAAATGTTATTTCGCGTTTGCGTTGAGCATAAATATGATTTGATCATGTTTATTGCAATACAGTTATTCATTTAAAGTCAGAGAATAATTGTTGTTCTGTTTACATGAATAAAACCTTCGATGGTCATACACCCAATGAAAATAGTTTGTTGGATCTCGATCGTAGTGATACACATATTCATAATATTGATGCCAAAAGATGCAAAGTTGATAATGATAGTGCAACTTATTTGTGGCACTGCCGTTTGGGTCATATCGGTGTAAAGCGCATGAAGAAACTCCATTAAGATGGACTTTTGGAATCACTTGGTTATGAATCATTTGATGCTTGCGAACCGTGCCTTTTGGGCAAGATGACTAAAACTCAATTCTCCGAATAATGGAACGAGCTACTGACTTGTTGGAAATAATACATACCGATGTATGCGGTCCAATGAGTGTTGATGCTCGTGGCGGGTATCGTTATTTTCTGACCTTCACAGATGATTTGAGCAGATATGAGTATATCTACTTAATGAAGCACAAGTCTGAAACATTTGAAAAGTTCAAAGAATTTTAGAGTGAAGTGGAGAATCATCGTAACAAGAAAATAAAGTTTCTACAATCTGATCGTAGAGGAGAATATTTGAGTTACGAGTTTTGGCCTTCATTTAAAAACAATGTGTAATAGTTTCACAGCTCACGCCACATGGAACACCACAGCGTAGTGGTGTGTCCGAAATGTCGTAACCGCACTTTATTGGATATGGTGCGATCTATGATGTATCTTACCGATTTATCACTATCGTTTTGGGGTTATACATTAGAGACAGCTGCATTCACTTTAAATAGGGCACCATCAAAATCCGTTGAGACGACGCCTTATGAACTGTGGTTTGGCAAGAAACCAAAGTTGTCGTTTCTTAAAGTTTGGGGCTGCAATGCTTATGTGAAAAAGTTTCAACCTGATAAGCTCAAACCCAAATCTGAGAAGTGCGTCTTCATAGGGTACCCAAGATGTTGGGTACACCTTCTATCACAAATCCGAAGGCAAGATCTTTGTTGCTAAGAATGGATCATTTCTAGAGAAGGAGTTTCTCTCGAAAGAAGTGAGTGGGAGGAAAGTAAAACTTGATAAGGTAATTGTACCTTCTCCCGAATTGGAAAGTAGTTCATCACACAAATCAGTTCCAGTGATGCTTACACCAATTAGTTAGGAAGTTAATGATGAAGATCATTAAGCTTCGAATCAAGTTACAACCGAACCTCGTAGGTCAACCAGATACGTTCCGCACCAGAGTGGTACGGTAATCCTATTCTGGAATTCATGTTACTTGACCATGACGAACCTACGAACTATGAGGAAGCGATGATGAGCCCAGATTCCGCAAAATGGCTTGAGGCCATGAAATCTGAGATGGGATCCATGTATGAGAACAAAGTATGGACTTTGATTGACTTGCTCGATGATCGGCGAGCCATTGAAATTAAATGGATCTTCAAGAGGAAGACGGACGCTGATAGTAGTGTTACTATCTACAAATCTAGAATTGTCGCAAAAGGTTTTCGACAAGTTCAAGGTGTTGACTACGATGAGAGTTTCTCACTCGTATCTATGCTTAAGTCTGTCCGAATCATGTTAGCAATTGCCGCATTTTATGAAATCTGGCAAATGGATAAACAAAACTGTATTCCTTAATGGATTTATTAAAGAAGAGTTGTATATGATGCAACCAGAAGGTTTTGTCAATCCTAAAGGTGCTAACAAAATATGCAAGCTGCAGCGATCCATCTATGGACTGGTGCAAGCATCTCGGAGTTGGAATATACGCTTTGATAAGTTGATCAAAGCATATAGTTTTATACAGACTTGCGGTGAAGCCTGTATTTACAAGAAAGTGAGTGGGAGCACTATAGCATTTCTGATAAGTATATGTGAATGACATATTGTTGATCGGAAATAATGTAGAATTATTCTGCAAAGCATAAAGGAGTGTTTGAAAGGAGTTTTTCAAAGAAAGACCTCGGTGAAGCTGCTTACATATTGAGCATCAAGATCTATAGAGATAGATCAAGACGCTTGATAAGTTTTTTCAATGAGTACATACCTTGACAAAATTTTGAAGTAGTTTAAAATGGAACAATCAAAGAAAGAGTTCTTGCCTGTGTTACAAGGTGTGAAATTGAGTAAGACTCAAAGCCCGACCACAGCAGAAGATAGAAAGAGAATGAAAGTCATTCCCTATGCCTCAGCCATAGGTTCTATAAAGTATGCCATGCTGTGTACCAGATCTATTGTATACCCTACACTGGGTTTAGCAAGGGAGTACAATAGTGATCTAGGAGTAGATCACTGGACAACAGTCAAAATTATCCTTAGTGGAATAAGGATATGTTTCTCGATTATGGAGGTGACAAAAGGTTCGTCGTAAAGAATTACGTCGATACAAGCTTTGACACTGATCCAGATGACTCTAAGTCTCGATCTGTATACATATTGAAAGTGGGAGCAATTAGCTAGAGTAGCTCCGTGCAGAGCATTGTTGACATAGAAATTTGCAAAATACATACGGATCTGAATGTGGCAGACCCGTTGACTAAATTTCTCTCACGAGCAAAACATGATCACACCTTAGTACTCTTTGGGTGTTAATCACATAGCGATGTGAACTAGATTATTGACTCTAGTAAACCCTTTGGGTATTGGTCACATGACGATGTGAACTATGGGTGTTAATCACATGCAGATGTGAATATTAGTATTAAATCACATGGTGATGTGAACTAGATTATTGACTCTAGTGCAAGTGGGAGACTGAAGGAAATATGCCCTAGAGGCAATAATAAAGTTATTATTTATTTACTTATTTCATGATAAATGTTTATTATTCATGCTAGAATTGTATTAACCGGAAACATAATACATGTGTGAATACATAGACAAACATAGTGTCACTAGTATGCCTCTACTTGACTAGCTCGTTAATCGAAGATGGTTGAGTTTCCTAGCCATGGACATGAGTTGTCATTTGATTAACGGGATCACATCAATAGGAGAATGATGTGATTGACTTGACCCATTCCGTTAGCTTAGCACTTGATTGTTTAGTATGTTGTTATTGCTTTCTTCATGACTTATACATGTTCCTATGACTATGAGATTATGCAACTCCCGTTTACCGGAGGAACACTTTGTGTGCTATCAAACATCACAACGTAAATGGGTGATTATAAAGGTGCTCTACAGGTGTCTCCGAAGGTACTTGTTGGGTTGGCGTATTTCGAGATTAGGATTTGTCACTCCGATTGTCGGAGAGGTATCTCTGGGCCCACTCGGTAATGCACATCACTAGAAGACTTGCAAGCATAGAAACTAATGAGTTAGTTGCGATGATGTATTACGGAACGAGTAAAGAGACTTGCCGGTAACGAGATTGAACTAGGTATTGAGATACCGACGATCGAATCTCGGGCAAGTAACATACCGATGACAAAGGGAACAACGTATGTTGTTATGCGGTCTGACAGATAAAGATCTTCGTAGAATATGTGGGAGCCAATATGAGCATCCAGGTTCCGCTATTGGTTATTGACCGGAGACATGTCTCGGTCATGTCTACATAGTTCTCGAACCCATAGGGTCCGCACGCTTAAAGTTACGATGACAGTTATATTATGAGTTTATATGTTTTGATGTACCGAAGGTTGTTCGGAGTCCCGGATGTGATCACGGACATGACGAGGAGTCTCGAAAATGGTCGAGACATGAAGATTGATATATTGGAAGCCTATGTTTGGATATCGGAAGTGTTCCGGGTGAAATCAGGATTTTACTGGAGTACCGGAGGGGTTACCGGAACCCCCCGGGGGTTAATGGGCCATAGTGGGCCTTGGTGGAGAAGAGGAGAGGCGGACAGGGCAAGGGCCGCGCACCCCTCCCCCCTAGTCCGAATAGGACAAGGAGAGGGGGGCGGCACCCCCCTTTCCTTCTTCTCCTCCACCTCTTTCCCCCTCTTCTCCTAATCCAACAAGGAAAAGGGAGGGAGTCCTACTCCCGGTGGGAGTAGGACTCCTCCTGGCGCGCCCCCTCCTGGCCGGCCGCACCTCCCCCTTGCTCCTTTATATACGGGGGCAGGGGGCACCCTAGAGACACAACAATTGATCGTTTGATCTTTTAGCCGTGTGCGGTGGCCCACTCCACCATAGTCCACCTCGATAATACTGTAGCGGTGCTTAGGCGAAGCCCTGCGTCGGTAGAACATCATCATCGTCACCACGCCGTCGTGCTGACGAAACTCTCCCTCAACACTCGGCTGGATCGGAGTTCGAGGGACGCCATCGGGCTGAACGTGTGCTGAACTCGGAGGTGCCGTGCATTCGGTACTTGATCGGTCGGATCGTGAAGACGTATGACTACATCAACCGTGTTGTGCTAACGCTTCCGCTTTCGGTCTACGAGGGTACGTAGACAACACTCTCCCCTCTCGTTGCTATGCATCACCATGATCTTGCGTGTGCGTAGGAATAGTTTCACAGCTCACGCCACATGGAACACCACAGCGTAGTGGTGTGTCCGAAATGTCGTAACCGCACTTTATTGGATATGGTGCGATCTATGAATTATCTTAGCGATTTATCACTATCGTTTTGGGGTTATACATTAGAGACAACTGCATTCACTTTAAATAGGGCACCATCAAAATCCGTTGAGACGACGCCTTATGAATTGTGGTTTGGCAAGAAACCAAAGTTGTCGTTTCTTAAAGTTTGGGGCTGCGATGCTTATGTGAAAAATTTCAACCTGATAAGCTCAAACCCAAATCGAAGAAGTGCGTCTTCATAGGATACCCAAAATGTTGGGTACACCTTCTATCACAGATCCGAAGGCAAGATCTTTGTTGCTAAGAATGGGTCCTTTCTAGGGAAGGAGTTTCTCTCGAAAGAAGTGAGTGGGAGGAAAGTAAAACTTGATAAGGTAATTGTACCTTCTCCCGAATTGGAAAGTAGTTCATCACACAAATCAGTTCCAGTGATGCTTACACCAATTAGTGAGGAAGTTAATGATGATGATCATGAAGCTTCGGATCAAGTTACAACCGAACCTCATAGGTCAACCAGATACGTCATCGGGCTGAATGTGTGCTGAACTCGGAGGTGCCGTGTGTTCGGTACTTGATTGGTCGGATCGTGAAGACGTACGACTACATCAACCGCGTTGTGCTAACGCTTCCGCTTTCGGTCTACGAGGGTACGTAGACAACAATCTCCCCTCTCGTTGCTATGCATCACCATGATCTTGCGTGTGCGTAGTATTTTTTTTTTAAATTACTACGTTCCCCAACAAAACCTATGCCCCCCGGTTCTATTTCTCATATATTTGCCTTTGCGATCTACTTTTCCTTTGCATTTATTTTCAGATCTATTAAACTAAAAATACAAAAATACCTTGCTGCAATTTATTCTTATTTATTTTGTTTGGCGTTCGATCTATCAATCTACTACAATTTCCTCACGTCTGTTTGCCCATCTTGGGGCGCCGCTACCCGACAGGGATTGACAAACCCTTTTACACGTTGGGTTGCGAGGATTTGTTATCTGTGTGCAGGGGCAGTTTACGTTGTGTTGCTTGGTTTTCCTACTGGTTTGATAACCTTGGTTTCTTCACTGAGGGAAATACCTACCATCGGTGTGCTGCATCATCCCTTCCTCTTTGGGGAAATATCGACGTAGTCCTAGCCTACATCACTAAGCACCTCTCCCATTGCAAGAAACACCAATCTAGTTGGCCAAACCAAACCGATAATTCGAAGGGAAATACAAAGATACCAAATCATGCATATAAGAATTCAGAGAAGATTCAAATAATATTCATAGATAAGCTGATCATAAATCCACAATTCATCGGATCTCGACAAACACAGAGCAAAAGAAGATCTCAGACAGATCTCCAAGAACATCGAGGAGAACATGGTATCGAGAATCAAAGAGAGAGAAGAAGAAATCTAGCTACTAGCTATGGACCCGTAGGTCTGAGGTAAACTACTCACGCTTCATCGGAAGGGCAAAAGATTTGATGTAGATGCCCTCCGTGATTGAATCCTCCTCCGGCAGGATGCCGGAAAAGGCCGCCAGATGGGATCTCACGGGATCAGAAGGTTGCGGCGGTGGAAAAGTGTTTTCGTGGATGCTTCTAGTGGTTTTGGAATATATGTGAATATATAGGAGCAAGATTGTAGCGATCCGACCTCAGACTGTCAAATCTCTGTGTGTAAGTGTCATCCCTGGATCAGTAATGCTGACACACACAATACTCGAGGATTTATAACAGAGTGCAATCACACACTTATTAAATCGAATGTCTCAAAAGAGAACTTATTACAATAATATGGCTGAAGGCCATCTAAATAAGATAACAGCGGAAGCTTCGAAGGTAAATGAGTCCATCAACTCCAACGGCATAGCTGAGTGCACGACAATGACCTAGCGCACCTTACTCTTCGTCTAAAAACTCTGCAACATAATACGTTGCAGCCTGTGTAGGTCAGCACATGGAATATGCTGGCAAGATAACACTATAGAGCAATGAACAAGTAGCAGCTATAACTATATGCATATTTGGCTGGTGGAGGCTCTATGGTTATCATTTCCTTAAAGCTAGTTTTTCCCTACAACAAAAGAATATATTTTATTTAACTACAAAGTTGGTTGAAAACATTGAGAATGGTAACCCCATCTCAATCCCAATTAAAAGTTAACAATAATCCCACAATTTATTAAGTAAAGTGTTGAGATCAACATAGTAATTCAAGCACCAGATACTCAAGATGTCCATAACTGGGGACACGGCTAACCATGATTAGTTTATACACTCTGCGGAGGCTTGCGCACTTTTCCCCACAAGTCTCGATCTCCTCCGTTGGATTTCTCGCACTACATGATGTTTGAGAAACGGATGACCGAGACACAGTCTTTCCAAAGAGGTCCCCTTAACCGATAGATAGGCCGGTACACCTACAATCCCCTACATCTGCTAGCCCATCATGGAAAGGATTCCCACAACTTACTCAACTATGCCAGAGCCCATAATGGCTTGTGGCTGCACACGGAAGTTTCCAGCATGAATAACATAATGATCCCTTTGAGCCTGAGAGGCGAACCATTGGAAAAATCACACGGATACCCCGGGATTCTCCTTTGGACAGCACTGGATTACCCCAGGTGCCCACAACCAATCCACCCAGATGTGTGTTAAAGTAGCTACCTTAAGTAAACCCTTAGCTCACAATAATACTCACAACTGTCATGAATCACTCAAACCAAACCACGTCTACGAGCATAGCATAGCAAAGTGTAATAAGCGTAACGTAGTAACTCCCAAGGTTTGAATGAAAGGGCAATAGGTACTACCTCAACAACTACTTCCCAAAAACCCACATGCTAATCAGACCCTACTCATGCAATGTTTGAGGAATGAAACTAATGCATAAAAACTGGGTAATAAGGGATATGATCAAAGTGTTACTTGCCTTGCTGACGATCTGAAAACCCTAGTGACTCGTAGTAGCACGCTTCGCACTCCGGAAACTCTATCATAAACAAAAAATAGCATACATAAGCACTCAAGCAATAGATGCAAGGGTAAAACTCAAGAGAAAGGATGCAAACTGAAAGTTCAACTGAAGAGCTTTGATTTGCAAAAAGGATCAATCGAATCGGAGCTACGAAACACAAACTACGATCAAACGAAGTTCGAATTCAAATATGCTTGAAACCAAATTTTAAATTGTCAAAATCATGTTCAAGTTGGTTAACTGGAAAGAGGGGAACAAGACGACGATTCTAGCATTGGTTTCACTGGATTTGGACGAACGAGCAAAAAGTTGCTAGGGTTTGAAGATCAGGGACAAATCTGTGATAAAAGTAATCATGAATAGGTCCGTTGCCGAAAATAAAATAAAAAGAAGAACCTATCGAACGAACGTTCGCTAACAGAACCAAACGAACGAACGTTGTTCGCTACTGCGAATTAACAGACGAACGTCCGCTAATTAGATCCGAACAGAAAAATCGAGAAAAACCCTAACCCTAAAAATAAACCGATCTAAACCGAAGAACAAAAAAACGGCGAACCGGGACGGTTTTATACCAGTCGGCGGCGGCGAAATCAGGCGAGGCAAAGCGGCGGCGCGGCGCGGAATGGCGACGACGAACGGCGGCGCGCAAGCGGCGGTGGCAGCGGCAGCTCGCAGCAGCGGCAGGTGGCGGCGGCTGCGGCGGCGAGCGGGCGGCGGCGGCTGCGGGTGGGGGTGATGAAGGAGGCGGCGGGGTGGGGCGTGTTATAAAGGGGGCGGGGCGGCGCGTGCCTTGGGCGAGGGGGCGGCCCGACAGGAGTCCGAGCCGGACTCCCTCGGCGTCCGTGCGGCGGCGGGACTCCTCCCGCTCGGGAGGAAGGCGGCGGGGCGACGTGGGCTGCGGCCCGGCTCGGCTGGGCCTTCGGGCTAGTCGGGCGGCGAACTTTTTATTTAAATAAATAAATTTCGCCCGAAAGAAAAAATCCTAATAAAATATAAAAAAATTCTAAAAATACCAGAAACAATTTTCACCGTCTAAACCTAATATTTAGAACAAGGTGAACATTTTTCTGGCCTAAAATGCGATTTTCAAAAATGCATATTCTTTTCTAATTCAAATAAAATAGCAAATAAAATCCAAATAAAATAATAATTTGATTTTAAAATTTCTTCTCCAATATTTCCTCTCCTTTTAAGAAGTCATATTATCTTCTCTCATTTATTTTTATTATTGGAATTAATTGGAGAGAAAATATAAAAATCAAATTGATCCTCTTTTCAAATTTGAGAAAAATTCAAATATGAAAATGAATGAAATCTCCAACTCTCTCCTTGGGTCCTTGAGTTGCTTAATATTTCTAGGATCACAACCAAAATGCAAATAAAATATGATATGCATAAGATGACCTATGTATAACATCCAAATTGAAAATTGGGATGTTACAAAGATCTAGGTCAGGGAGTCACCGAGGGGCCCACAAGGTAGGGGGGCTCCCCCCACCTAGGGCGCGCCCTCTGATACGTCTCCAACGTATCTGCTTTTCCTAACGCTTTTCCTCTTGTTTTGAACTCTAATTTGGATGATTTGAATGAAACTAACCCCGGATTGACGGTGTTGTTTTTGTGCAGAAATAAAAGTTCTCGGAATGGAACGAAACTTTGCGAGGTATTTTTGTATAATAAATAAGAAATTTTGGAGCCAAGACCTACCGGAGAGGGGCCCCTGGGTGGGAACAACCCACCAGGGCGCGCCCCCCTCTCCTGGCGTGCCCAGGTGGGTTGTCCCCACCTGGTGGCCCCGCAGACCCTGAAACCGACGCTATAAAATCCTATTTTTCCAGAAAAAATCAGGGAGAAAGAATTATCGCGATCCACGAGACGGAGCCGCCGTCACCTCTTGTTCTTCATCGGGAGGCCAGATCTGGAGTCCGTTTGGGGCTCCGGAGAGGGGGATCTTCGTTCTTCGTCATCACCAACCCTTCTCCATCGCCAATTCCATGATGCTCCCCACCGGGAGTGAGTAATTCCTTCGTAGGCTCGCTGGTCGGTGAGGAGTTGGATGAGATTCATCATGTAATCGAGTTAGTTTTGTTAGGGCTTGATCCCTAGTATCCACTATGTTCTGAGATTGATGTTGCTATGACTTTGCTATGCTTAATGCTTGTCACTTTGGGCCCGGGTGCCATGAACTCAGATCTGAACCGTTTATGTTATCACAATTATATCCATGTTCTAGATCCGATCTTGCAAGTTATAGTCACCTACTACGTGTTATGATCCGCCAACCCCGGAGTGACAATAGTCGGGACCACTCCCGGTGATGACCGTAGTTTGAGGAGTTCATGTATTCACTATGTGTTAATGCTTTGTTCCGGTTCTCTATTAAAAGGAGGCCTTAATATCCCTTAGTTTCCAATATGGACCCCGCTGCCACTGGAGGGTAGGACAAAAGATGTCATGCAAGTTCTTTCCATAAGCACGTATGACTATTTACGGAATACATGCCTACATTATATTGACGAACTGGAGCTAGTGCCGTATCGCCCTAGGTTATAACTGTCTCATGATGAATATCATCCAACAAGTCACCGATCCAATGCCTACGAATTTATCTTATATTGTTCTTGCTAAGTTACTACTGCTATCATCACTGTTACACTTGCTACAAAATTACTGCTATCACTGTTACCGTTACCGTTGCTGCTGTACTACTATCAAAACTATCATACTTACTTTGCTACTGATTACTTGCTACAGATAATTAATCTCCAGGCGTGGTTGAATTGACAACTCAGCTGCTAATACCTTCAAATATTCTTTGGCTCCCCTTGTGTCGAATCTATAAATTTGGGTTGAATACTCTACCCTCGAAAACTGTTGCGATCCCCTATACTTGTGGGTTATCAAGACCTTTTTCTGGCGCCGTTGCCGGGGAGCATAGCTATATTTGTTGAGTCACTTGGGATTATTATCATATTATCACTATGAAGAATCTGAAGGATGCTAAGACTAAGATATTTCCCTCAAAGACGAGGGGAGGTAAGGAACTGCCATCCAGTTCTGCTTTAGATTCACCTTCTGTTATAAGTAAACTTGCAACACCACCACATGCTATCAATTCTGATATGTCGCAAGTTATTGATGATGCTACTTCTGCTATGGATAATGCTTATGATGATGCTAGTACCTTGCTTGATAATGATGATGTGCCACTTGGTGAATTTCTTGATGAACAAATTGCTAGAGTAATACAACATGATGTTGTTGAATCTGATGATGAGCTTGAAACTGAAACTCCTGAAACACCTGCTAGAACTAGCCTTCCTAGATATGAATTGCCTAAGGTACCGGAAGGTTATGTTATGAATGAGGAGACAACTAGAGATATTCTTGCTTGTAAGGATAGAGATGATCTAGAGAAATTATTATGCAAGTATAAAGAAAAATCTCTGAATGCTAGAATGAAATGTGATCCTAAGTTTGCTACTTCACCTATCTTTATTGATGATAAGGATTATGAATTCTCTGTCGACCCAGAGTTAATTACTTTGGTTGAATCTGATCCTTTCCATGGTTATGAAACTGAAACTGTTGTGGCACATCTTACTAAGTTGAATGACATAGCCACCCTTTTTACTCATGATGAGAAAACTCGCTATTACTTTATTCTCAAATTATTTCCTTTCTCATTAAAGGGTGATGCTAAAGCTTGGTACAATACTCTTGCTCCTGGTTGTGTGCGTAGTCCCCAGGATATGATTTATTACTTCTCTGAAAAATATTTTCCTGCTCATAAGAAACAAGCTGCCTTACAGGAAATATTTAACTTTGTGCAAACTAAAGAAGAGAGTCTCCCACAAGCTTGGGGGAGGCTTTGCCAGTTACTTAATGCTTTGCCTGATCATCCTCTTAAGAAAAATGAAATACTTGATATCTTCTATAATGGACTAACCGATGCTTCTAGGGACTTCCTAGATAGTTGTGCTGGTTGTGTTTTCAGGGAACGAACTGTTGGACAAGCTGAAGAATTATTGAATAACATATTGAAAAATTATGATGATTGGACTCTTCCTGAACCACCGGCTAAACCCACTCCGAAGAAGAGGGGTATATTATATCTCAGTCCTGAAGATATGCAAGAGGCAAAGAAATCTATGAAGGAAAAAGGTATTAAAGCTGAGGATGTTAAAAATTTACCTCCTATTGAAGAAATACATGGGCTTAATACACCACCACTGCCTAAGGTGGTAGAGGTAAATTCTCTAATGAAGTTCAATGATAATGACAATCCTCACAATATGCATCCTAGCAATGCCTTTATGAGTTTGAAAACTACATTAGAAAACAAGATCACTTCAATGCAAATGTTATGAAACAATTGAAATACAATTCTGATATGATTGCTCGCTTGAGTGACTTGTTATTTAGAATTTCAAATGATGTTAGAGGTGTTGGAAACATGCTTCTATGGTTCAAACCCAGTTAGAACAAGTTGCTAAATCTCAAAGAGAATTGCTTGATGAAATGAATAATAATATACATGACTTTGCTGTTAGAGTTGCAACTAGAGGAGGTAAAATGACTCAGGAACCACTTTATCCTGAGGGACACCCAAAAGAATTGAACAAGATTCATAAAGGAACAACACCACTCACCTAGTCCTTCTAAAAAGAAAAAGAAAAATGATAGGACTTTGCATGCTTCTAGTGAACCTGAATAGAAAAACCTCCTGATAATGATAATGAATCTTCTATTTCTGATGCTGAAACTCAATCTGGTAATGAACATCCACCTAGTGATAATGAAAAAGATAATGCTGATGTTCATGAAGATGCTCAACCAAACAATGAAAAAGAACCAGACAATGATGTTGAGATAGAACCACCTGTTGATCTTGATAACCCACAACCTAAGAATAAAAGATATGATAAAAGAGACTTCATTGCTAGAAAACATGGTAAAGAAAGAGAACCGTGGGTTCAAAAACCTATGCCTTTTCCACCCAAGTCAACTAAAAAGAAAGATGATGAAGAATTTGAACGCTTTGCTGAAATGCTGAGGCCAGTCTTTTTGCGTACTCGCTTGACTGATATCTTGAAAATGCCTCCTTATGCAAAGTATATGAAAGACATCATCACCAATAAGAGAAAAATACCGGAAGCTGAAATCTCCACTATGCTTGCTAATTATACTTTTAAAGATGGAGTACCTAAAAAACTTGGAGATCTGGGAATACCAACTATACCTTACTCCATCAAAAAGAATTATGTGAAAACTGCTTTGTGTGATTTAGGAGCTGGTGTTAGTGTTATGCCTTTCTCTTTATATAAAAGACTTAACTTAAATAAACTCACACCTACTGAAATATCTTTGCAAATGGCTGACAAATCAACTGCCATACCTATTGGTATTTGTGAGGATGTGCCCGTTGTTGGTGCTAATGTTACTATTTGGACTGACTTTGTTATACTTGAGATGCCTGAGGACGACAACATGTCGATTATCCTTGGTAGACCCTTCTTGAATACTGCAGGGGCTGTTATTGGTTGCAATAAAAGCAAGGTCACTTTTCATATCAATGGCAATGAGCATACGGTGCACTTTCCGAAGAAACAATTCCAAGTGAATGGTATTAATGTTATTGAAAAATCTCCGACAACCACTATTGGAAGTTTTCATCTACCTCTACCTACTGTTAAAAAAATATGAAATGCTTATTGTTGGGGATATTCACATCCCCGTTGAGGTAACTTAGTGATTTACGAAAGTTCTTCGGTTTCATGCTAATCGAAAGTGGTTGTTAATAAGACCTAATCAACCTTATTAATGGATCATTTTTAGTGGTATGAAGTTGATGAATTTAGTAAGCACTACCTTCTGTCCCCACCTTTTGTTTTCTGTTTTGTTAGTTAAATAAAATAAAATGCCATGTTTTGTCTGTTTTCTGAATTTCCCGTGCAATAAGAAATGGCCCAAAAATAAAAGTTCTCAGAATGCTCTGAAAATTTAGTACGATTTTTTTTGAATATTTGAGAACTTCTGGTACAAATAATATCAGAGGGAGGTGCACTAGGTGAGCACAACCCACCTGGGCGTGCCAGGGCCCCCAGGCGCGCCCTGGTGGGTTGTGGTCCCCACGTGGTCCCCTCACTTATCCCTTCACACCACATCATCACTTACCTCCACAAAAAATTCTCCATTGCTCTCTCTCTCTCTCTCTCTCTCTCTCTCTCTCTCGTGTTCTTGCTCTCAAACCCGCGAATTTCGATCTCTTTGCTCAAACCTCCGTTTCCAAAACTGTTTTGGGGGATCGTTGCTTGGTATGTGAATCCACCGTTTGTCCAATTAGCTTTTGTTTTACTGGTTTTCATTTTGAATAATTAGCTACTCTTAGTGCTGCTGTAGATGAGCTTGCATGTTGAATTCTTAGAGTTCTAAGTAGTTTGAATGCTTGCTATGGCCTCTATGTATCCCTATGAGTAGTTGCTACCAATTTTGTGAAGTTTTGTTAAGAAACATTTGTGGACTAAAAATTTCAGAATTTTTGTTCATAGGAAAAGGATGAATATCTTTAGTAAGTTTGCTTCTAAGAAGAATTCCAAGGGTGTTATTGGGGAGTCGTCTGACAGTGATATCCATCCTCGGAGGTTGGCGGAGGTACGACCGTGCGAATGGCCGCACACCCAGTTCATGGAAGAGGCCGGAATCCTACAGGAGTTCACCCAATATGCTGCTAATCCGGCCTCACCGACTTCATCGCGGCTGAATGTGAACAGTTTCATCTCCTCACAAACATCTTTGTTCAAAGTTTTACTTTCTTTCCTAGGAATAATCCCCCTGAAGTGAGCTTTGATTTATATGCTGAAAACCATCAGATACCACTCACTGAATTTTGTAACATATGCATGATCCCTTCTGATGGGAGCTTAGCTGAGCCTAGGCCAACTGGGTTTGAGGCCTTTTATCGCACTTTGACAGTAAGAGATGAGAGAGGGGTGTCAGCTACCGCTGCCCCTGGCTTGCATTTTCCTTCTGTTCATTACTTTGCACTTTTCATTACAAAATGCTTGCTTGCTAGAGAGAAGGTGGGTGCACTTAGTTCACCAGACCTTGTTGTTTTACATCGTGCATTAGAGGGAGACAACACTTATATCTTGGGAGGTATTGTGGCTCGTCGCCTCCATATTAATAAATCCCAGGGTAAAATACATGGTGGGATTTTTGCTACTTGTTTGGCGGCTCACTTTAATGTTGAGATATGCCCTCATGATTACCCTCTGACCAAGGTTTACCTAGACTGCGCAGCCATGGAACACCATCATTTTCTTGCACGAGATTATCCTAACATTCCTATTCCTTATAACCTGGTTTTTAGCATTGAAACTCGTGATATTATTCCTTTGCCTGCACCTGCTTTTTTGATTCTGTTGCCAGGGGCAGATATAGGATTATGCCTGCGGACATCATCGCCTACCAAAACGCTTAGGCTACTGCAGAGGCTGAGGAGGAGCCTCAGCAGTGGGATGAGTGGATGCCTACTCCTCAGTACCCCCACTACCATCCAGGCTACTGATCGACTACCAAGCTAGGCCAAAAGCCTAAGCTTGGGGGACTACGTGTTTCTCACCGACATTACATTCATGTCCACTTATTTCTATTTGTCGGTGTTCACACTTTTTCTTTGTATCATCCATGCTTAGATTTATTTTCTTGCCTTCTTCTTGTGTGTTTGAAAAACTTCAGAAAAACCAAAAAAAATAGTTGTAGTAGTTTACTTTCTATGCATGCTTAGTAGTAGCACTTAAAGGAAAACCCAAAAAGATTTCCTTGTTCTTCTTTTGCTTGTTGGGAGCTTTCCCGTGTAAATAGTTTTTCTCATTTTCTTTGCTTTTCCCTTTTATTTGCTTGTTCAAGAAAACTAAAAACTCCGAAAATATTTCAATGTGTTTCTCTGAATTTCTTCTCTTTTTATTCGAGTCTTACCGAGGAGAAGATCACGATGAAAATGCTGAGTGGCTCTCATATGAATTAATTTTAATCTAATAAAGATCCCATTTTACCTTGTCTTCTCCTATTGAATAAAATGTTTGCAGATTCCAGCTTAGTCCACGACACTCTTGCACTATTATTATTTTCTTATCGTTCGATCGTGCAAGTGAAAGGCAATAATGACGACATTCGATGAACTGGCCGTGGCAGAGAGAAACGGGTATGAACTCGACTTGTTCTGTTCGTGTAAATATGTTTAACCTAGTATCCATGATTCAGCCCATTATGATTAAACATGTTTGCAATGACAATTAGAGATTATAGTTTCTCATGCCATGCATAAGTAGCTAGGAGTGGATAATGATTTATCTTGGATATCAACATTGCATTAAAATGATTGTGATGTAGTATGATGATATGGTATCCTCCTCTGAATGTTCAAGTGGCTTGACTTGGCACATGTTCATGCATGTAGTTGAATCAAAATCAACATAGCCTCTATGATATTTATGTTCATGGTGTTCATATCCTACTCATGCTAGTGTCCAATGTTACTTATGCATAATGCATGTTTATGACCGTTGTTGCTCTCTAGCTGGCCGCTTCTCAATCGATTTACTAGCCTTCGCCTGTACTAAGTGGGAATTCTTCTTGTACATCAAAAACCTTGAACCCAAAGTTATCCCAGATGAATCCACCATCCCTACCTATATGCGGTATTACCCTACCGTCCTAAGTAAATTTGCATGTGCAACCTCTAAAAACTTCAAATAAATATCCTTTTGTGTGCCTGGATCGTTCATGGAACGACAGGAGGTGGTCAGTATCTTCCATGCTAAGCGGGTTATTCTCAGGTCAAGTGTTTATTCACTTGCCATCGCACGAGAAAAGGGCGGTAATAGGGATTCCCAGTCCCGAACTCAAAAATGCCAATAATTAAACAAAACTCCCCTGGGACTGTTGTTGGTATGGATGACACCCGTTGTTTCGGACAAGCCATGGAGTGTGATTGATGGTGGAGGGGGAGTAAATCTTTACTTTTATCGCTTGGGAACCGCCACTAGGGTGCTTAGCATGGAAGATATTGATAACTGATGGTCGTGAAGTGAATGAGAAGGGTGCATGTCTCAAAATATCATTTACCTCTGTTTTAAAACTTGAGCTCTGGCACCTTTGCAAATCACTGCTTCCCTCTGCGAAGGGACTATCTATTTATTTTTATGTTGTTTCATCACCTTCTAAAACAAGCGCCAGAACCTGAGAGCACGGCTGTCATGACTTATGCCTTGTGTGTAGCTAATGTTGGGTGCATCATGACTGGATCTTTTCTACCTTGAATTACAATGTCTAGTCGCTGCTTGAACTTTGGAGGTGCTCTGCATTTATGTTTTGCGGTCTCGGAAAGGGCTAGCGAGATACCACTATTGTCATATTATATCATGGTTGTTTTGACAACGTGTTGCTGTTTGAGATATCTTATTATTGCTCGCTAGCTGATTATGTCATTGATATGAGTTAATATAATCTTTAAGAGTTATTGTCGGCATGGTTAGTTATAATGTTGGCCGAAAATCTGGGTGTTGTTTAAGCTTATTTATGCAAACAAGAGCAAAAGAGTTCGTAAAAGTTTTTCTTTTTTCTACTTTCAGTTTATCAACTGAATTGCTTGAGGACAAGCAAAGGTTTAAGCTTGGGGGAGTTGATACGTCTGCAACATATCTACTTTTCCTAATGCTTTTCCTCTTGTTTTGGAATCTAATTTGCATGAATTGAATGAAACTACCCCCGGAATGGCGCTGTTTTTAGCAGAACTACCATGGTGTTGTTTTTGTGCAGAAATAAAAGTTCTCAGAATGGAATGAAACTTTGCGAGGAATTTTTCTATAATAAATCAGAATTTCTGGAGCCAAGACCTACCGGAGAGGGGCCCTGGGTGGGCACAACCCACCAAGGCGTGCCCCCTCTCCTTGCGCACCCAGGTGGGTTGTCCCCACCTGATGTCCCCGCAGACCCTGAAACCGACGCTATAAAATCCTATTTTTCCAGAAAAAATCAGGGAGAAAGAATTATCGCAATCCACGAGACGGAGCCGCCGTCACCTCCTGTTCTTTATCGAGAGGCTAGATCTGGAGTCCGTTTGGGGCTCCGAAGAGGGGGATCTTCGTTCTTCGTCATCACCAACCCTTCTCCATCGCCAATTCCATGATGCTCCCCACCGGGAGTGAGTAATTCCTTCGTAGGCTCGCTGGTCGGTGAGGAGTTGGATGAGATTCATCATGTAATCGAGTTAGTTTTGTTAGGGCTTCATCCGTAGTATCCATTATGTTCCTAGATTGATGTTGCTATGACTTTGCTATGCTTAATGCTTGTCACTTTGGGCCCGGGTGCCATGAACTCAGATCTGAACTGTTTATGTTATCACAATTTTATCCATGTTCTAGATCCGATCTTGCAAGTTATAGTCACCTACTACGTGTTATGATCCGGCAACCCCGGAGTGACAATAGTCGGGACCACTCCCGATGATGACCGTAGTTTGAGGAGTTCGTCTATTAACTATGTGTTAATGCTTTGTTCCGGTTCTCTATTAAAAGGAGGCCTTAATATCCCTTAGTTTCCAATATGGACCACGCTGCCACGGGAGGGTAGGACAAAAGATGTCATGCAAGTTCTTTCCATAAGCACGTATGACTATTTACGGAATACATGCCTAGATTATATTGACGAAGTGGAGCTAGTGCCGTATTGCCCTAGGTTATAACTGTCTCATGATGAATATCATCCAACAAGTCACCGATCCAATGACTACGAATTTATCTTATATTGTTCTTGCTAAGTTACTACTGTTACCATCACTATTACAATTGCTACAAAATACTGCTATCACTGTTACTGTTACCGTTGCTACTAGTACTACTTTGCTACTGATTACTTGCTGCAGATAATTAATCTCCAGGTGTGGTTGAATTGACAACTCAGCTGCTAATACCTTCAAATATTCTTTGGCTCCCCTTGTGTCGAATCTATAAATTTGGGTTGAATACTATACCCTCAAAAACTGTTGCGATCCCCTATACTTGTGGGTTATTACCCTCCACCCTTGTCGCCGCCTCCTGGCTCTTCTGATTTGCACTCCAAGTCTCCTGGGTGTCTTCTGGTCCAAGAAAAATCATAGTGAAGTTTTATTCCATTTGGACTCCGTTTAGTATTCCTTTTCCGCGGAGCTCAAAAACAAGGAAAAACAGAAACTGGCACTGGGCTCTAGGTTAATAGGTTAGTCCCAAAAATAATATAAAATAGCATATTAATGCATATAAAACATCCAAAACAGATAATATAATAGCATGGAACAATCAAAAATTATAGATACGTTGGAGACGTATCAAGCATCCCCAAGCTTAATTCCTTCTCGTCCTCGAGTAGCTAAATGATAAAAATAGAATTTTTGATGTGGAATGCTACCTAACATATTTATCTATGTAATTTTCTTTATTGTGGCATGAATTTTCATATCCATGAGATTCAAAACAAAATTTTAATATTGACATAAAAATGATAACACTTCAAGCATACTAATAAAGCAATCATGTCTTCTAAAAATAACATGGCCAAAGAAAGTTATCCCTATAAAATCATATATCTGGCTATGCTCCATCTTCATCATAGGAAATATTCAAATCATCCACAACCCCGATGACAAGCCAAGCAATTGTTTCATACTTTTGATGTTCTCAAACCTTTTCAACTTTCACGCAATACATGAGTGTGAGCCATGGACATAGCACTATAGGTGGAATAGAATATGGTGGTTGCGGAGAAGACAAAAAGAAGGAGATAGTCACACATCAACTAGGCGTATCAACGGGCTATGGAGATGACCATAAATAGATATCAATGTGAGTGAGTAGGGATTGCCATGCAACAGATGCACTAGAGCTATAAGTTTATGAAATCTCAAAAAAGAAACTAAGTGGGTGTGCATCCAACTTGCTTGCTCATGAAGACCTAGGGCAATTTGAGGAAGCCCAACGTTGGAATATACAAGCCAAGTTCTATAATGGAAAATTCCCACTAGTATATGAAAGTGACAACATAGGAGACTCTCTATCATGAAGATCATGGTGCTACTTTGAAGCACAAGTGTGGAAAAAGGATAGTAACATGGCCCCTTCTCTCTTTTCTCTCTTTTTTTAATTGGCTTCTTTGGCCTTTTTTATTTTTCCTCACATGGGGCAATGCTCTAATAATGAAGATCATCACACATTTATTTACTTACAACTCAAGAATTACAACTCGATACTTAGAACAAAATATGTCTCTATATAAATGCCTCCAGCGGTGTACTGGGATGTGCAATGACTCAAGAGTGACATGTATGAACGGTGGCTTTGCCAAAAATACTATGTTAACTACATGATCATGCAAAGCAATATGACAATGATGAAGCGTGTCATAATAAACGGAACGGCGGAAGTTGCATGGCAATATATCTTGGAATGGCTATGGAAATGCCATAATAGGTAGGTATGGTGGCTGTTTTGAGGAAGGTATATGGTCGGTGTATGGCACCGGCGAATGTTACGCGGTACTAGAGAGGCTAGCAATGGTGGAAGGGTGTGAGTGCGTATAATCCATGCACTCAATATTATTCATAAAGAACTCACATACTTATTGCAAAAATCTATTAGTCATCGAAACAAAGTACTACGCGCATGCTCCCAGGGGGATAGATTGGTAGGAAAAGACCATCGCTCGCCCCCGACCGCCACTCATAAGGAAGACAATCAGTAAATAAATCATGCTCCAACTTCGTTACATAACGGTTCACCATACGTGCATGCTACAGGAATCACAAACCTCGACACAAGTATTTCTACAATCCACAATTACTCACTAGCATGACTCTAATATCACCATCCTCATATCTCAAGACAATCATAAGGAATCAAACTTCTCATAGTATTCAATTCACTTTATATGAAAGTTTTTATTATATCCCTCTTGGATGCCTATCATATTAGGACTAAATTCATAACATAAGAAAATTACCATGCTGTTTAAAGAGACTCTCAAAATAATCTAAGTGAAGCATGAGAGTTAAACAATTTCTATAAAATGAAGCCACCGTCGTGCTCTAAAAAGATATAAGTGAAACACTAGAGCAAAATTGCCTAGCTCAAAAGATATAAGTGAAGCACATAGAGTATTCTAATAAATCATGATTCATGGGTGTCCCTCTCAAAAGGTGTGTACAGCAAGGATGATTGTGGCAAACTAAAAAGCAAAGACTCGTATCATACAAGACGCTCCAAGTAAAACACATATCATGTGGTGAATAAAAATATAGCCTCAACTAAAGTTACCGATAGACGAAGACGAAAGAGGGGATGCCTTCCGGGGCATCCCCAAGCTTAGGCTCTTGATTGTCCTTGAATATTACCTTGGGGTGCCTTGGGCATCCCCAAGCTTAGGCTCTTTCCACTCCTTATTCCATAGTCCATCAAATCTTTACCCAAAACTTGGAAACTTCACAACACAAAACTCAACAGAAAACTCATGAGATCCATTAGTATAAGAAAGTAAATCACCACTTTATGGTACTGTTGTGAACTCATTATTTAGTTATATTGGTGTAATATCTACTGTATTCCAACTTCTCCATGGTTCATACCCCCCGATACTACCCATAGATTCATAAAAATAAGCAAACAACACATATCAAACAGAATCTGTCAAAAACAGAACAGTCTGTAGCAATCTGAAAATTCGAATATTTCTGTAACTCCAAAAATTCTGAAACATTAGGAAAACCTGGGAAATTTGTATGTCAATATTGTGTAAAAAATTCACATCAAAATCACTCTTCTATGAATTATTAAAATTATTGTACTGGGCGCAAAATTTTCTGTTTTTCAGCAAGATCAAATCAACTATCACTGTAAGCCATCCCAAAGGTCTTACTTGGCACAAACACTAATTAAAACACATAAACACATCTAACCAGAGTCTAGATGAATTATTTATTGCAAAACAATAAGGAAAAATATTGGGTTATCTCCCAACAAGCGCTTTCCTTTAAAGCCTTTTAGCTAGACATTGATAATTTCAATGATGCTCACATAAAAGAGAAGAATTGAAGCACAAAGAGAGCATCATAAAACACGTGACAAACACATCTATGTCTAACATACTTCCTATGCATAGGCATTTTATAAGCAAACAAATTATCAAGGCAAGCAAAAACTAGCATATGCAAGGAAGAAGAAAGAGACGATAGCAATCTCAACACGAAGAGAGGTAATTTAGTAACATGAAAATTTCTACAACCATATTTTCCTCTCTCATAATAATTACATGTAGGATCATAAGCAAATTCAATGATATAGCTATCACATAACATATTCTCAACAGGATCCACATGCATGCTAAGTTGACACTCTTCCAAAATAGTGGGATTAACATTAACTAAAGTCATGACCTCTCCAAACCCACTTTTATAAAAAAAATCATAAGATTGAACATTCTCCAAATATGTGGGATCTAAAGTTGACACTCTTCCAAACCCACTTTCAATATTATTGCAAACATTATTATCAATCTCATATTCATCATGGGGCTTAAATAAAATTTCAAGATCATAAGAAGAATCACCCCAATCATGATCATTGCAACAAGTAGTAGACATAGCAAAATTAGCATCCCCAAGATTAGGGTTTTGCATATTCTTAGCACAACTGACATTCGTAGAATTCATAATAACATCATTGCAATCATGCTTTTCATTGAAGGAGCTATCATGTATCACTTCATAAATTTCTTCTTAACACTTCATCACAATTTTCAGATTCACGAATCTCAAGCAAAACTTCGTAAAGACAATCTAGTGCACTCAACTCACTAGCAATTGGTTCATCATAGTTGGATCTCTTAAAAAGATTGGCAAGTGGATGAGGATCCATAAACTTTTTGGTTTCTGATTTTCAATAAACACACAATACCAAGCGTACGAGCAAACAAACCAAGTAAGACATAAAGGCAAATGAAAAGACAAATGGAAGAAGGGAAAATAAAAAGGCAAATCTTTTTGAAAATCATTTTAGAAGTGGGGGAAGAGGAAAACAAGAGGCAAATGGAGAATAATGTAATGCAAGAGATGAGAGCTCTGTTGGAAAAGGCAGTGCCTAGGAGGCGCTTAGGCACGCCTAGGTGCTAGGTGATGGCCAAACGCCTCGCCTAGGGCATAAATGGAAGTCTAGGCAGGGCAAGCAAGGAATTGTCTACCCAAGTGAAGAATCATGCCATATTGCACTGGTATTCCAAACGGGTCATATTCTAATGGGAGTAGCTCGAAATTAACTTATTTATTTGCCCTAAATAAATATCTACACAGATATAATACTCGCAATACATCCTGATAGTAAAACTATATTACCGCCTAGGCCGCGCCTAGGGTGCTTAAGCACCGCCTAGGCACTAGGCAAAGGCCAACTGCCTCGCTTACAGCTACCGCTTTTTCCAACCTTGGATGAGAGTTTTATGATGGGTACTTGGTAGGCTTGACGTAGATCTCCCCGGCAACGGCGCCAGATATTCTTCCTGCTACTTCTTGAGCTGGCGTTGGTTTTTCCCTTGAAGAGGAAAGGGTGATGCAGCACAGTAGAGATAAGTATTACCCTCAGCTAAGAACCAAGGTATCAATCCAGTAGGAGAAACGCGCAAGTCCCCAATATATGTACCTGCACAAACAATCAAACACTTGCACCCAACGCGATAAAGGGGTTGTCAATCCCTTCACGGTCACTTGCAAAGGTGAGATCTGATAGAGATAGATAAAACTAAACAAGAGATAAAATATATTTGGGTTTTTTGGTTTATAGATCTAAAAATAAAAGATTGCAAAATAGTAGGTCGGAAACTAATGTGATGGAAAATAGACCCGGGGGCCATACGTTTCACTAGAGGCTTCTCTCATGAAGGCAAATAATACGGTGGGTGAACAAATTACTATCGAGCAATTGATAGAAAAGCGCAAAGTTATGACGATATCCAAGGCAACGATTATGCAATATAGGCATCACGTACGTGTCAAGTAGACCGACTCCTGCCTGCATCTACTACTATTACTCCGCACATCGGCCGCTATCTAGCATGCATCTAGAGTATTAAGTTCATAAAGAACGGAGTAACGCCTTACGTAAGATGACATGATGTAGAGGAATAAACTCAAGCAATATGATGAAAACCCCATCTTTTTATCCTCGATGGCAACAATTCAATACGTGTCTCGCTACCCCTACTTTGTCACTGGGTGAAATCACGCAAGATTGAACCCAAAGCTAAGCACCTCTCCCATTGCAAGAAAAACCAATCTAGTTGGCCAAACCAAACCGTTAATTCGAAGAGAAATACAAAGATACCAAATCATGCATATAAGAATTCAGAGAAGATTCAAATAATATTCATAGATAAGTTGATCATGAATCCACAATTCATCGGATCTCGACAAACACACCACAAAAGAAGATTACATCGAATAGATCTCCAAGAACATCGAGGAGAACATGGTATTGAGAATCAAAGAGAGAGAAGAAGCCATCTAGCTACTAGCTATGGACCCGTAGGTCTGAGGTATACTACTCACGCTTCATCGGGAGATCAATAGAGTTGATGTAGATGCCCTCCGTGATCGAACCCCCCTCCGGAAGGATGCCGGAAAAGGCCCCAAGATGGGATCTCATGGGCACAGAAGGTTGCGGCGGTGGAAAAATGTTTTCGTGGATGCTTCTGGTGGTTTTGGAATATATGTGAATATATAGGAGGAAGATCTAGGTTAGGGAGTCACCGAGGGGCCCACAAGGTAGGGGCGCGCCCTCCACCCTTGCCGCCACCTCGTGGCTCTTTTGACTTGCACTCTAAGTCTCCTGGGTGTCTTCTGGTCCAAGAAAATTCATCGTGAGGTTTTATTCTATTTGGACTCCGTTTAGTATTCCTTTTCTGCGAAGCTCGAAACAAGGAAAAAACAGAAACTGGCACTGCACTCTAGGTTAATATGTTAGTCCCAAAAATTATATAAATAGCATATTAATGCATATAAAACACCCAAACTAGATAATAAAATAGCATGGAACAATCAAAAATTATAGATACGTTGGAGACGTATTAGTAGACACAAAAAAATGTTCAAAATCATACAAACCGGTATCAAACGTAGAGGTGGTTTGTGAGAGTCCGATTGTAGGAGTCTGAACACATTGTGGACAATGCCTTGGACCCATCACAAACACATTTTTTCTCCCTCGTCTCCCCGAGGGGCGGACATTCGGTGAATATGATTGGATGGTCACCACCTATCCCTTATCCATGGAGATGTGTCCACAGACGTTTAGTGTGTCTATTTTGATACGCACCATTGGTGTTACTCTTATCTTAAAAAGAAGGAGGATTACCTCGGTCTATGCATAAAAGTGATGCATGAGTCATCTTTATTAAGTTATTTAACAGAGCCCGACAAAATAAATACAAAGATCAACCCAAAGCCACCTTCGAGGCAAAAAATCACTACAATTACAAGTATATATAAAGATGTGCCCTGACTGCATCACCGGTCACCATCTAACCCAGTGGCCTCAAGAAGCCGCCTGCCTGGCAAGCTGAGAGCACCAACCGGTCTAGGCGTCCCACAACACGCACCACATGCGCACGCTCTAGGATATGCCGCCGCCATCTTCTAGCATCCCATCTTCAGGAGAGATCATTTCATAGAGCTTGCCAGACCCATTTGCCATCGACATCACCACGATGCCCGACAACACCACCAGCCTATGCGCGTCCATTAAACCGCGTCCAACACCAAGACTCCACTTCACCATGCCGTCGAGACCCGCCATCTTCAATGCGGTAGATGCAACACCGCTCCACCTGTTGGCTGTTCCAGTGAACCTTTGCTCCAAAACAATGCCATTGGGAGGGAAAACGATACCGCGATCTCCGTCATCATCCAATCTGGGAGACCCTGATCTAGGGTTTCCCCTGGAGGAAAAGGGGCATGTCATGTGCACGTGCCAACAGAACCGAATGGTGCCCACCATCACAAAGCTCTCACGTTGACACCTTCAAGAAGGACATGACGCCTTGAGCGTTGCCTCTGCCCACCGCAGTTAGGGTTTTCATCCGAGAAGCAGTGTAGGGCAGACCCAAACGACATCTCCTACAAGAATATCAACACCCACGGGAGTCGTTGTCGTGTCCTACAGGAATCGACAAAGGAATTTTCTCGATCTGGATCCCCACCTCCCGCTTCGCCCACAAACCGGTGACCGGCTAGATAGCTAGCACGACCAAGCCTGGTGAGATTGGAGCACACCTAGATGGGACAGTAGGCAACGGACAGAAGGAACCACCAGCCGCCGAGGCATCGCTGCCACGGCTCGAACCCACCGGTGGTCCACTGGCCGCCCAAGCCGACCTCCGGCAGCCCACCAGCCGACCCTTAGATAGGCTATGAGCAAAAGCTTTGGTACAAACAGTCCCCAACACAGTCTCACTAGTCCTTTATATAGGCGCGCGAGAGTCAATAGTTTTGTAGTTTTTTGATACGATATGATTAGGGGATCCCAAGAATTACACAGAGTATATCTCCTCAAATTGCCAGATCCCCAACTTAGCACGTCAAATCCTTATCCCCTCCAAGTGTATGCTCAGGGGTAGCAGGGCGCATGACTTGGAGTCGTTAGTCACTCTTTCAAGTGACTTGGTCGGATGTGCCCTTGGGCATTCCCTTCTGAGTAGGTACCCTTAATCACCGACATGCCCCCACCAATACGTGAATTGAGGTTAGAGTTTGCTACCCAGAGGAAAAAAGTCTGGGAAGTATGATCTAACTGCTTCCTCTATGAGCCTTCTCCTAGATGTTTTCTGAGGGCTTGGGCGCATCAGCCTTTGGCATCTTTGTTTCTTGAGTCTAGATTCCGACCCCGAGCATATTGAAAGTCATAACAGTGAGCTATCCGGACTAACGAATGCATTGTGATGAGACTGAAAACTTGTCTCATTGCCCGGGGCTAAAAATTGGTTGTTACTTATGACAATGTGGAGGTACAATGACCACTAGGAACTTGAGTGGTGGCATAGCATCATGCCACCACACGTTGGGCCTTAACTTGCACCTACGCCCATGAGGGCCTCAAAAGCTAGACATACCTAGTGAGCAGTATATGTAGAAGATGTCGAGGAGGCGCTTGGAGTTGCTTCCCTGTCATTTATTCTTGACGTCCTAACATTTGGCAGGAAAGTCACACGTGTTGGCACTGATGACCCACAAGTATAGGGGATCAATCTTAGTCCTTTTAATAACTAAGAGTGTCAAACCCAATGAGGAGCAGAAGGAAATGACAAGCGGTTTTCAGCAAGGTATTATTTGCAGGCACTGAATTATTGTTGATAACAGATAGTTTGGTAGCAAGGTAATTTGTAAGGAGCAATAAGTAGTAACGACAACAAAAGTGCAGCAAGGTAGCCCAATCCTTTTTAGCAAAGGACATTCCAAAACGGTCTCTTATAATAAGCAAAGTGCTTTTGAGGACACACGGGAATTCCATTTACTCACTTTCACCATGTTTGTTTGATTCACGTTCGTTACTTTGATAATTTTATACGTGGGTGGACCAGTGCTTGGGTGCTGTTCTTACTTGAATAGACCTCCCATTTATGATTACCCCCTCTCGCAAGTATCCACAACTACGAAAGAAGAATTAAGATAAATCTAACCATAGCATGAAACATATGGATCCAAATCAGCCCCTTATGGAATAGCACATAAACTAGGGTTTAAGCTTCTGTAATTCTAGCAACCCATCATGTAATAACTACTCCACAATGGCTTCTCTTAGGCCCAAAGATGGTGAAGTGTCATGTAGTCGACGTTCAAATAACACCACTAAGGGAATCACAACATACATATCATCAAAATATCAAACGAATACCAAATTCACATGATTACTTATGACAAGATTTCTGCCATGTCCTCAAGAAAAAAAGTAACTACTCACAAATCATATTCATGTTCAAGATCAGTGGGGTATTGAATATCATCAAGGATCTGAAAATATAATCTTCCACCAAATAAACCAACTAGCATCAACCACAACATGTAATCAACACTAATAGCAATCCACATGTACCAATCTAAGGTTTTTAAGACAAAGATTGAATACAAGAGATGAACTAGGGTTTGAGATGAGATGGTGCTGGTGAAGATGTTGATGAGGATTGGTCCTCCCACGATGAGAGCGTTGACACCAGATTTTGGCACTGTCAAGAACTTAATTAAGATGGCCTCAAATGAAGGAGTGATCTACATAAAAAAGTTCTTTTGTCGACGTGAACATCTTTGAAGTTTGATCCACCGCCATCCGATCTCATCTCAAGGGCCGAAGTTGTGCTCGAAGTACTAGATTTTGTATGTAGAGTACTGTTCTATTGATTAGACCTCCAAGACAGCCTCATATGAGAAAAGTTTATATACGATTGTATTCATGCCATCGAAACGATCGATTTTGATATAAAAATTGTCTCATTCCGAGGTCGTATGCAAAAGTTGGAGCCAATGCACTCCTGACCTATCATGAGTAAAAACTGGCCCGGGGCATCAGACACGATGTCTGATGGGTCGCGCGAGCCATTCGATCCTCAAGATGGGCTCGAATCGAAAAACGTTCAACACAAAAGTTGTTCATCTCGTCTAAGCAGTTAAACTTCTTTTGGGCGCACCTTCATCCGAGGTCGTATTTGGCCTATGAAACACAAAAACCAAACTACTATCTTAGACATGCCTAATCCGAGTTCGGCTAATTTTGAAAGGATTTGAACGAGATTTGGAGTCCTTCTCTTGTACGGAAAGTCCAGCCGCCTCATAAATAGATGAGAGGTGATGGCCGATTAAACAACACACAATCGAACAAACACATCTACTACTTTTTCGTGTTCATGTATCCCCCACCCTTGCATCTTTCTTCTCATTCTTTGTCGTTCTTCAGCAATGGAGGGCTTTGAATCCACGAGGCTCTAGGGGCGGTCAGGTCGACCTAGGGCAGCCCATAGCCGCCGCCTGCCCAGATGGGTCCCTCCCGGGCGTGTGGGGCTTTGGGTCTACAAAAGCGCCCGCCGGATTGCTTGCGTACCGCGCTTCCGGCTGGGTCTCCTTCGACGTGAGCTACGGTGCATCACCCCGGTGTCGTGGGTAATCGGTGACATGTTCGTGTGCGAACAAACTTTTTGGCGATTCCGCTGGGGAATGAAGCTTTGAATGGTCTACGGCCCGTTCTTGCTACGAAGAGAGCGTCATCTAGGTTTTGCAATCTACAAAGGTAATATGAATACCCGATTCACACATGCAGATGCAAATAATGCATATGTTGTTGCTAGATCATCTAATAAGCATAATGTATCGGCTACCCCTAGCTTTATCAATCATGCATCTAATCATGTGCAAGAGCCGATGCAACAATATCTTCATGCTTCTACCACATATAATTTTAGCAACATGCAACATATGTTTTCCATCTCCCATGCATCGGCAACCCCACAAGTCCATATGCCGATGAACAACATGATGAGTTCGGTTAATCAAGTTGAAACACCTCACATAGGAACTTCCGATAGTATGCAACAAAGTGTTTCACCTTTTTATTCATCGGCAACTAACTTGCAATATGTTAATCCAAACATGTCGGTGGATAGGGGAATTGGCCATGCTACTACTAGTTATCCAGCTAGTTACCCTCAATCATCATATACTACACCTCATGCTACTAATTTTTTGGCACCATATGCAACTATAGGTATTCATAATTCGGCTTCGCACCTTCACACTAATAGCCAAATAAGTGAAAATTCTATAGGATCACATGTGTGTTCACCTAGTATCATAGCATACAATGTTTTCCCTGCACAATTATAGAATTTGGCAACATCTCGTTACCGAAAGAGTCTAAAATTGTCGGGGGACAATTTTATCCAGATCGGGTCATTAAGAAAAATCTTACGTCTTTTTGGGACGAATGCAATGTTGTTCTACATGAACTAATAAAAGAGGGAAAACCTATTAATTCTGCTGCAATACAAGCTAGATTATGTCAAAAAGAGAAAGCATTGGGTGTGCATAGAATTATCAAAAAAAGTGGTGATTCAAATAAAAAAGTTAATTCGGTTATTGAAAAGAACGAATCAAATATTACGTATGCCGGATCTGTTTTAGAAAAACAGGACGACAAGGTGTTGGGGAGATATTCAAAAGAGGAACAACCTATCGTTCAATTAACGCAACCATCATGCTTTCCCAACGTGTTTGAAAAGGTATGTCTGGAAAGTGATTTACCTATCTTCCGATTTGGTCGCAACTTTATTGTTGATGCTTCTATAAGAAAAATTCTCATATGTAATTTTGAAAGACCAATGAAGAAGGGTAATTTACTTGTTAGCAATAATTTTTTATAGAACAAATCGGTCAACTATTGTGCCACTTATAAAGACCGATAGTGACTTATTATTGCAGCCAAAAAAAATTCCCATTGCTTTATTTAAAGTTCATATCTAATTGGGTAACTTTGCTTGCTTCATACTTGGCTTACGCATGGTCTCAATTGATACATGTATGTTCTAACTACTTTGACTTCAGAAATTTAAATCCAAGGTTATACTCTGTTGAGAAAACCGATGATAGTATAATTCCTTTTCAAAGACATCGGAGATAGAGTGCAAAACACAATGCATAGCCGAATGGGGTAATGCAAAATATGAACCATTTGCTTGCTTAAGTCCAAGGTCGTTCTCACAGCAGATCGGCTAGAGAATAAATTTTTTACCTTCAATTCAAGCATGTGTGATCAAATATTTGATTTGTTGCTGAAAAATAATTACATAAGAATTCTTGATCACCATGTCAAGCCATCAATTCAAGGATGAATGTATTGTAAGTTGCGTCATTCGTTCAAACATACTTTTGAGGATTGCAATATGTTTCATCCAATAGTTAAATCGGCCATTCATAAAGGACGACTGAAATTTGTTGAGACACCAAGAGATGACCAGTTTATTCTGATTGGTCCTGATGGCAAACGATTTTTTGCATCGGCTGCTTCAAGTCGATCCATTTAAAGATGAGAAGGTAAAAACTGTGGATGATGGGATCAAGTTTTCAATTAAAGAAGTTCTTCAAGAGAAGAATGCAAATATTCTTGAAGGCGGGAATTCCATCAAGGTTGCACAAAAAATGCCAAGTACTGGGGGCAATAAGAAAATCCAAAGATCGGTGCAAGCACAACCAAAGAAAGCAAAGGCCGAGGTAAGCACAAAGGTAAATAGCCGAAAGTCACTTTCGCGCAACTATTGGAAAAATATCAGAAGATAAGTGACGGGAACAGTGCTTATCGGCCAGGTAATTCAAGAGCATCAAGACCACCCTCTAGGCACAAACCCGAGGATCAGTATTGGCAAAATGAGAATTCTAATGCAGTATATTCATATCCATATTTTGTGCCGCCAATGCCAATGCCATGGATACCTTCATATGATCATGTAAATCCATATCCATCATGGGACAGGTATGATCCAAGGGCGCAATCTTCATCTTATTTTAGACCATCTCGGAAACATTATGCAGCTCCAAAAAGATTAACATTTGAACAATCACATGTCAAAGACCGTTTCAATCATAGGGAATCGGTCCGGAGCTCAAGGAACAAGAAAGAGGTGGTCAAGCAAGTTTACCGTGTTAAAAAAGATGGTCGTAAGATTGCTACTTCAGTCTTTATATCAAATGAAAAAGAGCCAATTAAAGTGTTGACATTGGCTACTAAAGGCAATGAGGCAAGTCAATGAAGTGCAAAATCCGAATAGAAGAAGTTGAGAGTGCACAAGGTAAAACAAGAATTGCCATTGCTTCAAACAAAATCACAGCCGAGGTGCTCACTCGGCTTATCATATTGGCAAAAGAACAAATTACAAAAACTTAGTGCACAAGAACTTGAAGAAAGGAACATGGCATGGGTTCCCAAAAGAAGTACTCAAAATAAGAATTATGTGCAAGCTTCCATTACAAGAAGTGCGGCAAAGGTGAAGAAGGAAAAGAGTGAAAACTATGAAGGACCAAGCCGAAGGTTTTAACATCTTCGGTCCACACATTATCCATATTCTTCAACTATGACATTGATGCCTATGCCATGGAATTCATCATTAGGTATGATTGGTTACCCTCAATGGGCTTATTTTAATCCATGGATGCAATATAATTTCTTACATCATGAAAGGGTATTACCAAATCATCATATGTTCGATTAGCTTCACTTTAGTTGCTAATCTAAATGGCCGGTATATACTTATCGTCCTAAGCTCGTAAAAAATGGCCGATGGAGTGTTGACATCGCGCTTAGAACAAACTTCGTGCAAGTTATTTTTCGGCACACAAGTTTTCCGAAAAACAGGGGGGCATGTGTTGACACCAGATTTTGGCACGATCAAGAACTTAATTAAGATGGCCTCAAATGAAGGAGGGATCTACATAAAAAAGTTGTGTATTGTTGACGTGAACATCTTTGAAGTTTAGGCCATCGCCACCCGATCTCATCTTAAGGGCCGAAGTTGTGCTCGAAGTACTATATTTTGTATGTAGAGTACTATTCGGTCGATTAGACCTCCAAGACAGCCTCATATGAGAAAAGTTTATATACGATTGTCTTTGTCTCGTCGAAGGGATTGATTTGATATTAAAATCATCTCATTCTGAGGTTGTATGCAAAAGTTGGAGCCAATGCACTGTTGACCTATCTGTTGGGGAACACAGTATTTCAAAAAAATTCCTACGATCACGCAAGATCTATCTAGGAGATGCATAGCAACGAGAGGGGAGAGTGTGTCTATGTACCCTCATAGACCGAAAGAGGAAGCATTTATCAACGCGGTTGATGTAGTTGTACACCTTCACGATCCGTCCCGGTCAAGTACCGAACGTACGGCACCTCCACGTTCAGCACACGTTCATCTCGATGGCGTCCTCGCCTTCTTGATCCAGCAAGAGGGGCGAAGTAGTAGATGAGTTCCGGCAGCACGATGGCGTGGTGACGGTGTTGGTGAAGAACAATCTCCGCAGGGCTTCGCCTAAGCACTACGAAAACTATGACGGAGGATAAACTAGAGGGGACGGGGTTGCCGGCACACGGCTTGGTGTTTCTTGATGTGTCTTTGGTGCTAGCCCTACCCCTCTATTTATATGTTGAGCCCTAGGGTCGAAACTTGGATCAAAAGCCTCCTCAAAGTCGGTTTTGCCTGAAAGGCAAGAGTCCCACTCGGACTCCAGGACCAAACGCCACAATCCTTGGCATCTGGCCTAGACACCATGGGCCTCGTCGTCTGGCCCAGGGCCAGACGCCAGGGTCTCCGGCGTTTGGCCCCCTGGCCTCTGCAAAACTCCTTTTGCACCGACCTAAAGCCTCGTGGGCTTCACCCCTTGGCCGAACCATATCATCCTATATATCAATCTTTACCTCCGGACCATTCCGGAGCTCCTCGTCATGTCTGTGATCTCATCCGGGACTCCGAACAACATTCGGTCACCAACATACATAACTCATATAATACTATATCGTCAACGAACGTTAAGCGTGCGGACCCTACGGGTTCGAGAACTATGTAGACATGACCGAGACACCTCTCTGGTCAATAACCAATAGCGGAACCTGGATGCCCATATTGGCTCCTACATATTCTACGAAGATCTTTATCGGTCGAACCGTTATGACAACATACGTTATTTCCTTTGTCACCGATATGTTACTTGCCCGAGATTCGATCGTCGGTATCTTCATACCTAGTTCAATCTCGTTACTGACAAGTCTCTTTAGTCGTTCCGTAATACATCATCCCGTAACTAACTCATTAGTCACATTGCTTGCAAGGCTTATTATGATGTGCATTACCGAGAGGGCCAGAGATACCTCTCCGATACACGGAGTGACAAATCCTAATCTTCATCTATGCCAACCCAACAAACACCTTCGGAGACATCTGTAGAGCATCTTTATAATCACCCAGTTACGTTGTGACGTTTGATAGCACACAAGGTGTTCCTCTGGTATTCGGGAGTTGCACAATCTCATAGTTAGAGGAATATGTATGTCATGAAGAAAGCAATAGCAATAAAACTTAACAATCATAATGCTAAGCTAACAGATGGGTCTTGTTCATCACATCATTCTCCTAATGATGTGATCCCGTTCATCAAATGACAACACATGTCTATGGCTAGGAAACTTAACCATCTTTGATTAACGAGCTAGTCAAGTAGAGGCATACTAGGGACACTCTGTTTGTCTATGTATTCAGCTATGTACTAAGTTTCCGGTTAATACAATTCTAGCATGAATAATAAGCGTTTATCATGATATAAGGAAATATAAATAATAACTTTATTATTGCCTCTAGGGCATATTTCCTTCAGTCTCCCACTTGCACTAGAGTCAATAATCTAGTTCACATCGCCATCTGATTTAACACCAATAGTTCACATCTTTATGTGATTAACACCTATAGTTCACATCGCCATTTGACCAACACTCAAAAGGTTTACTAGAGTCAATAATCTAGTTCACATCGCTATGTGATTAACACCCAAGAGTAATAAGGTATGATCATGTTTTGCCTGTGAGAGAAATTTTTAGTCTACGGGCCTGCAACATTCAAATCCGTATGTATTTTGCAAATTTCTGTGTCTACAATACTCTGCACGGAGCTACTCTAGCTAAATGCTCCCACTTTCAATATGTATCTAGATCGAGACTCAGAGTCATCCAGATCGGTGTCAAAGCTTGCATCGACGTAACTCTTTACGACGAACTCTTTATCACCTCCATAACCGAGAAATATTTCCTTAGTCCTCTAAGGATAATTTTGACCAATGTCTAGTGATCTACTCCTAGATCACTATTGTACTCCCTTGCCAAACACAGGGCAGGGTATACAATAGGTCTGGTACATAGCATGGCATACTTTATAGAACCTATGGCTGAGGCATTGGGAATGACTTTCATTCTCTTTCTATTTTCTGCCGTGGTCGGGTTTTGAGTCTTTACTCAGTTTCACACCTTGCAATACAGACAAGAACTCCTTCTTTGACTGTTTCATTTTGAACTATATCAAAATCTTGTCAAGGTATGTACTCATTGAAAAAACTTATCAAGTCTTTTGATCTATCTCTATAGATCTTGATGCTCAATATGTAAGTAGCTTCATCGAGGTCTTTCTTTGAAAAACTCCTTTCAAACACTCCTTTATGCTTTCCAGAAAATTCTATATCATTTCCGATCAACAATATGTCACTCACATATACTTATCAGAAAGGCTGTAGTGCTCCCACTCACTTTCTTGTAAATACAGGCTTCTCCGCAAGTCTGTATAAAACTATATGATTTGATCAACTCATCAAAGCGTATATTCCAACTCCGAGATGCTTGCACCAGTCCATAGATGGATCGCTGGAGCTTTGCACACTTTGTTAGCATATTTAGGATTGACAAAACCTTCTTGTTGCATCATATACTACTCTTCTTTAAGAAATCCATTAAGAATGCAGTTTCGACATCCATTTGCCAGATTTCGTAAAATGTGGCAATTGCTAACATGATTCAGACAGACTTAAGCATCGCTACGAGTGAGAAAATCTCATTGTAGTCAACATCTTGAACTTGTCAAAAATCTTTTGCGACAATTCGAGCTTTGTAGATAGTAACACTACTATCAGCGTCCGTCTTCCTCTTGAAGATCCATTTATTCTCCATGGCTTGCCGATCATCGGGCAAGTCAACCAAAGTCCACACTTTGTTCTCATACATGGATCCTATCTCAGATTTTATGGCCTCAAGCCATTTCGCGGAATCTGGGCTCATCATCGCTTCCTCATAGTTCGTAGGTTCATCATGGTCCACTAACATGACTTCCAGAACAGGATTACCGTACCACTCTGGTGTGGACCATACTCTGGTTGACCTACGAGGTTCGATATAACTTGATCTGAAGTTTCATGATCATCATCATTAGCTTCCTCATTAATTGGTGTAGGACTCACTGGAACTGATTTCTGTGATGAACTGCTTTCCAATTCGGGAGAAGGTACAATTACCTCATCAAGTTCTACTTTCCTCCCACTCACTTCTTTCGAGAGAAACTCCTTCTATAGAAAGGATCCATTCTTAGCAATGAATATCTTGCCTTCGGATCTATGATAGAAGGTGTACCCAACAGTTTCCTTTGGGTATCCTATGAAGACGCATTTCTCCGATTTGGGTTCGAGCTTATCAGGTTGAAACTTTTTCACATAAGCATCGCAACCCCAAACTTTAAGAAATGACAGCTTAGGTTTCTTGCCAGACCATAGTTCATACGGTGTCATCTCAACGGATTTAGATGGTGCCCTATTTAACGTGAATGTAGCTGTCTCTAATGCATAACCCCAAAAATGATAGTGGTAAATTGGTAAGAGACATCATAGATTGCACTATATCCAATAAAGTACGGTTATGACGTTCGGACACACCATTACGCTGTGGTGTTCTGGGTGGCATGAGTTTGTGAAACTATTGCACATTGTTTTAATTGAAGGCCAAACTCGTAACTCAAATATTCGTCTGTGCGATCAAATCGCAGAAAACTTTATTTTCTTGTTACGATGATTCTCCACTTTACTCTGAAATTCTTTGAACTTTTGAAATGTTTTAGACTTGTGTTTCATCAAGTAGATATACCCATATCTGCTCAAATCATCTGTGAAGGTTAGACATTAACGATACCCGCCGCGAGCCTCAACACTTATCGGACCGCATACATCATTATGTATTATTTTCAACAATTCAGTTGCTCGCTCCATTGTTCCAGAGAATGGAGCCTTAGTCATCTTGCCCATGAGGCATGGTTTGCAAGCATCAAATGATCCATAATCAAGTGATTCCAAAAGCCCATCAGCATGGAGTTTCTTCATGCGCTTTACACCAATAAGACCTAAACGGCAGTGCCACAAATAAGTTGCACTATCATTATTAACTTTGTATCTTTTGGCTCTAATATTATGAATATGTGTATCACTATGGTCGAGATCCAACAAACTATTTTCATTGGATGTATGACCATCGAAGGTTTCATTCATGTAAACAGAACAACAATTATTCTCTGACTTTAAATGAATAATCGTATTGCAATAAACATGATCAAATCATATTCATGCTCAACGCAAACACCAAATAACATTTATTTAGGTTCAACCCTAATCCCGAAAGTATAGGGAGTGTGCGATGATGATCATATCAATCTTGGAACCATTTCCAACACACATCGTCACTTCACCCTTAACTAGTCTCTATTCATTCTGTAATTCCCGTTTCGAGTTACTAATCTTAGCAACTGAACCAGCATCAAATACTGAGGGGTTTGCTATAAACACTAGTAAAGTACACGTCAATAACATGTATATCAAATATACCATTGTTCACTTTGCCATCCTTCTTATCCGCCAAGTATCTAGGGCAGTTCCACTTCCAGTGACCATTTCCATTGCAGTAGAAGCACTCAGTCTCAGGCTTAGGTCCAGACTTGGGCTTCTTCACATGAGTAGCAACTTGCTTGCCATTCTTCTTGAAGTTCCCCTTCTATCCCTTTGCACTTTTCTTGAAACTAGTGGTCTTGTTAACCATCAACACTTGATGCTCTTTCTTGATTTCTACCTTCGTTGATTTCAGCTCGCGAAGAGCTTGGGAATTACTTTCGTCATCCCTTACATATTATAGTTCATCACGAAGTTCTAGTAACTTGGAGATAGTGACTAGAGAACTTTGTCAATTACTATCTTATCTGGAAGATTAACTCCCACTTGATTCAAGCAATTGGAGTACCCAGACAATCTGAGCACATGCTCACTGGTTGAGCTATTCTCCTCCATCTTGTAGGCAAAGTACTTGTCAAAGGTCTCATACCTTTCGACATGGGCATGAGTCTGAAATACTAATTTCAACTCTTGGAACATCTCATATGCTCCGTGGTGTTCAAAACGTCTTTGAAGCCCCGATTCTAAGCCGTAAAGCATGGTGCACTAAACTATCAAGTAGTCATCATATCGAGCTTGCCAAACATTCATAATGTCTGCATCTGCTCCTGCAATCGGCCTGTCACCTAGCGGTGCATCAAGAACATAATTCTTCTTTGTGCAGCAATGAGGATAATCCTCAGATCACGAACCAAGTCTGCATCATTACTACTATCATCTTTCAAATTATTTTTCTCTAGGAACATAGAAAAAAATAAACGGGGAGCTACATCGCGAGCTATTGATCTACAACATAATTTGCAAATACTATCAAGACTAAGTTCATGATAAATTAAATTTCAATTTAATCATATTACTTAAGAACTCCCACTTAGATAGACATCACTCTAGTCATCTAAATGATCACGTGATCCATATCAACTAAACCATGTTCGATCATCACGTGAGATGGAGTAGCTTTCAATGGTGAACATCACTATGTTGATCATATCTACTATATGATGTTGGGGATCGTAGCAGAAATTTAAAATTTTCTACGCATCACCAAGATCAATCTATGGAGTCATCTAGCAACGAGAGAGAGGAGTGCATCTACATACCCTTGTAGATCGCGAGCTGAAGCGTTCAAGTGAACGGGGTTGATGGAGTCGTACTCGTCGTGATCCAAATCACCGATGACCGAGCGTCGAACGGACGGCACCTCTGCGTTCAACACACGTACGGAGCAGCGACGTCTCCTCCTTCTTGATCCAGCAAGGGGGAAGGAGAGGTTGATTGAGATCCAGCAGCACGACGGCGTGGTGGTGGAAGTAGCGGGGATCTCGGCAGGGCTTCGCCAAGCTCAGCGAGAGGGAGAGGTGTCACGGGAGGGAGAGGGAGGCGCCAGGGGCTGTGGTGTGGCTGCCCTCCCTCCCCCCACTATATATAGGGCCCCTGGGGGGCACCGGCCCTGGGAGATGCAATCTCCAAGGGGGGCGGCGGCCAAGGGGTGGCTTCCCCCCAAGCCTAGTGGGGGGCGCCCCCACCCCTAGGGTTCCCAACCCTAGGCGCGGGGGGAGGCCCAAGAGGGGGCGCACCAGCCCACCAGGGGCTGGTTCCCCTCCCACTTCAGCCCATGGGGACCTCCGGGATAGGTGGCCCCACCCGGTGGACCCCCGGGACCCTTCCGGTGGTCCCGATACAATACCGGTAACCCCCAAAACTTTCCCGGTGGCCGAAACTGGACTTCCTATATATAATTCTTCACCTACAAACCATTCCGGAACTCCTCGTGATGTCCGGGATCTCATCCGGGACTCCGACCAACTTTCGGGTTACCGCATACTAATATCTCTACAACCCTAGCGTCACCGAACCTTAAGTGTGTAGACCCTACGGGTTCGGGAGACATGCAGACATGACCGAGACGACTCTCCGGTCAATAACCAACAGCGGGATCTGGATACCCATGTTGGCTCCCACATGTTCCTCGATCTCATCGGATGAACCACGATGTCGAGGATTCAATCAATCCCGTATACAATTCCCTTTGTCAAGCGGTACGTTACTTGCCCGAGATTCGATCGTCGGTATCCCAATACCTTGTTCAATCTCGTTACCGGCAAGTCACTTTATTCTTACCGTAACGCATGATCCCGTGGCTAACCCCTTAGTCACATTGAGCTCATTATGATGATGCATTACCGAGTGGGCCCAGAGATACCTCTCCGTCATACGGAGTGACAAATCCCAATCTCGATCCGTGTCAACCCAACAGACACTTTCAGAGATACCTATAGTGTACCTTTATAGTCACCCAGTTACGTTGTGACGTTTGGTACACCCAAAGCACTCCTATGGCATCCGGGAGTTACACGATCTCATGGTCTAAGGAAATGATACTTGACATTGGAAAAGCTCTAGCAAACGAACTACACGATCTTTGTGCTATGCTTAGGATTGGGTCTTGTCCATCACATCATTCTCCTAATGATGTGATCCCGTTATCAATGACATCCAATGTCCATAGTCAGGAAACCATGACTATCTTTTGATCAACGAGCTAGTCAACTAGAGGCTCACTAGGGACATGTTGTGGTCTATGTATTCACACATGTATTACGATTTCCGGATAACACAATTATAGCATGAACAATAGACAATTATCATGAACAAGGAAATATAATAATAACCATTTTATTATTGCCTCTAGGGCATATTTCCAACAGTCTCCCACTTGCATTAGAGTCAATAATCTAGTTACATTGTGATGAATCGAACACCCATAGAGTTCTGGTGTTGATCATGTTTTGCTCTAGGGAGAGGTTTAGTCAACGGATCTGCTACATTCAGGTCCGTATTTACTTTACAAATATCTATGTCTCCATTTTGAACACTTTCACGAATGGAGTTGAAGCGACGCTTGATATGCCTGGTCTTCCTGTGAAACCTGGGCTCCTTGGCAAGGGCAATAGCTCCAGTGTTGTCATAGAAGAGAGTCATCGGGCCCGACGCATTGGGAATCACCCCTAGGTCGGTAATGAACTCCATCCAGATTGCTTCTTGCGCTGCCTCTGAGGCCGCCATGTACTCCGCTTCACATGTAGATCCCGCCACGACGCTTTGCTTGCAACTGCGCTAGCTTACTGCCCCTCCATTCAAAATATACACGTATCCGGTTTGTGACTTAGAGTCATCCAGATCTGTGTCGAAGCTAGCATCGACGTAACCCTTTACGACGAGCTCTTCGTCACCTCCATAAACGAGAAACATATCCTTAGTCCTCTTCAGGTACTTCAGGATATTCTTGACCGCTGTCTAGTGTTCCATGCCGGGATTACTTTGGTACCTTCCTACCAAACTTACAGCAAGGTTTACATCAGGTCTGGTACACAGCATGGCATACATAATAGACCCTATGGCCGAGGCATAGGGGATGACACTCATCTTTTCTCTATCTTCTGCCGTGGTCGGGCATTGAGCCGTGCTCAATTGCACACCTTGCAATACAGGCAAGAACCCCTTCTTGGACTGATCCATATTGAACTTCTTTAATATCTTGTCAAGGTACGTACTCTGTGAAAGACCAATGAGGCGTCTTGATCTATCTCTATAGATCTTGATGCCTAATATATAAGCAGCTTCTCCAAGGTCCTTCATTGAAAAACACTTATTCAAATAGGCCTTTATACTTTCCAAGAATTCTATATCATTTCCCATCAATAGTATGTCATCCACATATAATAAGAGAAATGCTACAGAGCTCCCACTCACTTTCTTGTAAACACAGGCTTCTCCATAAGTCTGTGTAAACCCAAACGCTTTGATCATCTCATCAAATCGAATGTTGCAACTCCGAGATGCTTGCACCAGCCCATAGATGGAGCGCTGGAGCTTGCATACCTTGTTAGCATTCTTAGGATCGACAAAACCTTCCGGCTGCATCATATACAATTCTTCCTTAAGAAAGCCGTTAAGGAATGCCGTTTTGACGTCCATTTGCCATATCTCATAATCATAGAATGCGGAAATTGCTAACATGATTCGGACGGACTTCAGCTTTGCTACGGGTGAGAAAGTCTCATCGTAGTCAACCCCTTGAACTTGTCGATAACCCTTAGTGACAAGTCGAGCCTTATAGATGGTCACATTACCATCCGCGTCTGTCTTCTTCTTAAAGATCCATTTATTTTCTATGGCTCGCCGATCATCAGGCAAGTCAGTCAAAGTCCATACTTCGTTTTCATACATGGATCCTATCTCGGATTGCATGGCTTCAAGCCATTTGTTGGAATCCGGGCCCGCCATCGCTTCTTCATAGTTCGAAGGTTCACCGTTGTCTAACAACATGATTTCCATGACAGGGTTGCCGTACCAATCTGGTGCGGAACGTGTCCTTGTGGACCTACAAAGTTCAGCAGTAACTTGATCTGAAGCTTCATGATCATCATCATTAACTTCCTCCCCAGTCGGTGCAGGCACCACAGGAACATCTTCCCGCGTTGCGCTACTTTCCGGTTCGGAAGGGGTGACTATCACCTCATCAAGTTCCACTTTCCTCCCACTCACTTCTTTCGAGAGAAACTCTTTCTCCAGAAAGGACCCGTTCTTGGCAACAAAGATCTTGCCTTCGGATCTGAGGTAGAAGGTATACCCAATGGTTTCCTTAGGGTATCCTATGAAGACGCATTTTTCCGACTTGGGTTCGAGCTTTTCAGGTTGAAGTTTCTTGACATAAGCATACGCATCCCCAAACTTTCAGAAACGATAGCTTAGGTTTCTTCCCAAACCATAATTCATACGGTGTCGTCTCAACGGATTTCGACGGAGCCCTATTTAATGTGAATGCGGCAGTCTCTAAAGCATAGCCCCAAAATGAGAGCGGTAGATCGGTAAGAGACATCATAGATCGCACCATATCCAATAGAGTGCGATTACGACGTTCGGACACACCATTTCGCTGAGGTGTTCCAGGCGGCGTGAGTTGTGAAACTATTCCACATTTCCTTAAGTGTGTGCCAAATTCGTGACTTCAATATTCCCCTCCACGATCTGATCGTAGGAACTTTATTTTCCTGTCACGTTGATTCTCAACCTCACTCTGAAATTCCTTGAACTTTTCAAAGGTCTCAGACTTGTGTTTCATTAGGTAGACATACCCATATCTACTCAAGTCATCAGTGAGAGTGAGAACATAACGATAGCCTCCGCGAGCCTCAACACTCATTGGACCGCACACATCAGTATGTATGATTTCTAATAAGTTGGTTGCTCGCTCCATTGTTCCGGAGAACGGAGTCTTGGTCATTTTGCCCATGAGGCATGGTTCGCATGTGTCAAATGATTCATAATCTAGAGACTCTAAAAGTCCATCAGCATGGAGCTTCTTCATGCGCTTGACACCAATGTGACCAAGGCGGCAGTGCCACAAGTATGTGGGACTATCGTTATCAACTTTACATCTTTTGGTATTCACACTATGAATATGTGTAACATCACGTTTGAGATTCATTAAGAATAAACCATTAACCAGCGGGACATGACCATAAAACATATCTCTCATATAAATAGAACAACCATTATTCTCGGATTTAAATGAGTAGCCATCTCGAATTAAACGAGATCCTGATACAATGTTCATGCTCAAAGCTGGCACTAAATAACAATTATTGAGGTTTAAAACGAATCCCGTAGGTAAATGTAGAGGTAGCGTGCCGACGGCGATCACATCGACCTTGGAACCATTCCCGACGCGCATCGTCACCTCGTGCTTCGCCAATCTCCGCTTATTCCGCAGCTCCTGTTTTGAGTTACAAATATGAGCAACCGCACCGGTATCAAATACCCAGGAGCTACTACGAGTACTGGTAAGGTACACATCAATTACATGTATATCACATATACCTTTGGTGTTGCCGGCCTTCTTGTCCGCTAAGTATTTGGGGCAGTTCCGCTTCCAGTGACCACTTCCCTTGCAATAAAAGCACTCAGTCTCAGGCTTGGGTCCATTCTTTGGCTTCTTCCCGGCAACTGGCTTACCGGGCGCGGCAACTCCCTTGCCATCCTTCTTGAAGTTCTTCTTACCCTTGCCTTTCTTGAACTTAGTGGTTTTATTCACCATCAACACTTGATGTTCCTTTTTGATCTCCACCTCCGCTGATTTCAGCATTGAATATACCTCAGGAATGGTCTTTTCCATCCCCTGCATATTGAAGTTCATCACAAAGCTCTTGTAGCTCGGTGGAAGCGACTGAAGGATTCTGTCAATGACCGCGTCATCCGGGAGATTAACTCCCAGCTGAGTCAAGCGGTTGTGCAACCCAGACATTTTGAGTATGTGCTCACTGACAGAACTGTTTTCCTCCATCTTACAACTGAAGAACTTGTCGGAGACTTCATATCTCTCGACCCGGGCATGAGCTTGGAAAACCATTTTCAGCTCTTCGAACATCTCATATGCTCCGTGTTGCTCAAAACGCTTTTGGAGCCCCGGTTCTAAGCTGTAAAGCATGCCGCACTGAACGAGGGAGTAATCATCAGCACGTGACTGCCAAGCGTTCATAACGTCTTGGTTCTCTGGGATGGGTGCTTCACCTAGCGGTGCTTCTAGGACATAATCTTTCTTGGCAGCTATGAGGATGATCCTCAGATTCCGGACCCAGTCCGTATAGTTGCTGCCATCATCTTTCAGCTTGGTTTTCTCTAGGAACGCGTTGAAGTTGAGGGCAACGTGGGCCATTTGATCTACAAGACATATTGTAAAGATTTTAGACTAAGTTCATGATAATTAAGTTCATCTAATCAAATTATTCAATGAACTCCCACTCAGATAGACATCCCTCCAGTCATCTAAGTGAAACATGATCCGAGTCAACTAGGCCGTGTCCGATCATCACGTGAGACGGACTAGTCAACATGGGTGAACATCTTCATGTTGATCGTATCTTCTATACGACTCATGCTCGACCTTTCGGTCTTCCGTGTTCCGAGGCCATGTCTGTACATGCTAGGCTCGTCAAGTCAACCTAAGTGTATTGCGTGTGTAAATCTGGCTTACACCCATTGTATTCGAACGTTAGAATCTATCACACCCGATCATCACGTGGTGCTTCGAAACAACGAACCTTCGCAACGGGTGCATAGTTAGGGGGAACACTTTCTTGAAATTATTGCGAGGGATCATCTTATTTAAGCTACCGTCATTCTAAGCAAATAAGATGTAAAACATGATAAACATCACATGCAATCAAATAGTGACATGATATGGCCAATATCATTTTGCTCCTTTTGATCTCCATCTTCGGGGCGCCATGATCATCTTCGTCACCGGCATGACACCATGATCTCCATCATCATGATCTCCATCATCGTGTCTTCATGAAGTTGTCACGCCAATGATTACTTCTACTTATATGGCTAACATGTTTAGCAATAAAGTAAAGTAATTTACATGGCGTTATTCAATGACTCGCAGGTCATACAAAAAATAAAGACAACTCCTATGGCTCCTGCCGGTTGTCATACTCATCGACATGCAAGTCGTGATTCCAATTACAAGAACATGATCAATCTCATACATCACATATATCTCATTCATCACATCCTTTTGGCCATATCACATCACAAGGCACATGCTGCAAAAACAAGTTAGACGTCCTCTAATTGTTGTTGCATGTTTTTACGTGGCTTCTATAGGTTTCTAGCAAGAACGTTTCTTACCTATGTAAAACCACAAAGTGATATGCCAATTTCTATTTACCCTTCATAAGGACCCTTTTCATCGAATCCGTTCCAAGTAAAGTGGGAGAGACAGACACCCTCTAGCCACCTTATGCAACTAGTGCATGTCAGTCGGTGGAACCTGTCTCACGTAAGCGTACGTGTAAGGTCGGTCCGGGACGCTTCATCCCACAATGCCGCCGAAACAAGATAAGACTAGTAGTCGCAAGAAAAATTGACAACATCAACGCCCACAACAAGTTTGTGTTCTACTCGTGCATAGAAACTACGCATAGGCCTGGCTCTGATACCACTGTTGGGGATCGTAGCAGAAATTTAAAATTTGCTACGCATCACCAAGATCAATCTATGGAGTCATCTAGCAACGAGAGAGAGGAGTGCATCTACATACCCTTGTAGATCGCGAGCGGAAGCGTTCAAGTGAACGGGGTTGATGGAGTCGTACTCGTCGTGATCCAAATCACCGATGACCGAGCGCCGAACGGACGGCACCTCCGCGTTCAACACACGTACGGAGCAGCAACGTCTCCTCCTTCTTGATCCAGCAAGGGGGAAGGAGAGGTTGATGGAGATCCAGCAGCACGACGGCGTGGTGGTGGAAGTAGCGGGGATCTCGGCAGGGCTTCGCCAAGCTCAGCGAGAGGGAGAGGTGTCACGGGAGGGAGAGGGAGGCGCCAGGGGCTGTGGTGCGGCTGCCCTCCCTCCCCCCACTATATATAGGGCCCCTGGGGGGCGCCGGCCCTGGGAGATGCAATCTCCAAGGGGGGCGGCGGCCAAGAGGTGGCTTCCCCCCCAAGCCAAGTGGGGGCGCCCCCACCCCTAGGGTTCCCAACCCTAGGCGCAGGGGGAGGCCCAACGGGGGCGCACCAGCCCACCAGGGGCTGGTTCCCCTCCCACTTCAGCCCATGGGGCCCTCCGGGATAGGTGGCCCCACCCGGTGGACCCCCGGGACCCTTCCGGTGGTCCCGGTACAATACCGGTAACCCCCGAAACTTTCCCGGTGGCCGAAACTGGACTTCCTATATATAATTCTTCACCTCCGGACCATTCCGGAACTCCTCGTGACGTCCGGGATCTCATCCGGGACTCCGAACAACTTTCGGGTTACCGCATACTAATATCTCTACAACCCTAGCGTCACCGAACCTTAACTGTGTAGACCCTACGGGTTCGGGAGACATGCAGACATGACCGAGACGACTCTCCGGTCAATAACCAACAGCGGGATCTGGATACCCATGTTGGCTCCCACATGTTCCTCGATGATCTCATCGGATGAACCACAATGTCGAGGATTCAATCAATCCCGTATACAATTCCCTTTGTCAAGCGGTACGTTACTTGCCCGAGATTCGATCGTCGGTATCCCAATACCTTGTTCAATCTCGTCACCGGCAAGTCACTTTACTCGTACCGTAATGCATGATCCCGTGACCAAACACTTGGTCACATTGAGCTCATTATGATGATGCATTACCGAGTGGGCCCAGAGATACCTCTTCGTCATACGGAGTGACAAATCCCAGTCTCGATCCGTGTCAACCCAACAGACACTTTCAGAGATACCTGTAGTGTACCTTTATAGTCACCCAGTTACGTTGTGACGTTTGGTACATCCAAAGCACTCCTACGGCATCCGGGAGTTACACGATCTCATGGTCTAAGGAAATGATACTTGACATTGGAAAAGCTCTAGCAAACGAACTACACGATCTTTGTGCTATGCTTAGGATTGGGTCTTGTCCATCACATCATTCTCCTAATGATATGATCCCGTTATCAATGACATCCAATGTCCATAGTCAGGAAACCATGACTATCTTTTGATCAACGAGCTAGTCAACTAGAGGCTCACTTGGGACATGTTGTGGTCTATGTATTCACACATGTATTACGATTTCCGAATAACACAATTATAGCATGAACAATAGACAATTATCATGAACAAGGAAATATAATAATAACCATTTTATTATTGCCTCTAGGGCATATTTCCAACATATGATTCACGCTCGACCTTTCGGTCTCAGTGTTCCGAGGCCATATCTGCATATGCTAGGTTCGTCAAGTTTAACCCGAGTATTCTGCGTGTGCAAAACTGGCTTGCACCCGTTGTATGTGAACGTAGAGCTTATCACACCCGATCATCACGTGGCGTCTCAGCACGAAGAACTGTCGCAACAGTGCATACTCAGGGAGAACACTTATACCTTGAAATTTAGTGAGGGATCATCTTATAATGCTACCGTCGTACTAAGCAAAATAAGATGCATAAAGGATAAACATCACATGCAATCAATATAAGTGATATGATATGGCCATCATCATCTTGTGCCTTTGATCTCCATCTCCAAAGCACCGTCATGATCACCATCGCCACCGGCTTGACACCTTGATCTCCATCGAAGCATCGTTGTCGTCTCGCCAACTATTGATTCTACAACTATCGCTACCGCTTAGTGATAAAGTAAAAACAATTACAGGGCGATTGCATTGCATACAATAAAGCGACAACCATATGGCTCCTGCCAGTTGCCGATAACTCCGTTACAGAACATGATCATATCATACAATAAAATTTAGCATCATGTCTTGACCATATCACATCATAACATGCCCTACAAAAACAAGTTAGACGTCCTCTACTTTGTTGTTGCAAGTTTTACGTGGCTGCTATGGGCTGAGCAAGAATCGTTCTTACCTACGCATCAAAACCACAACGATTTTTCGTCAAGTATGTGATGTTTTAACCTCCAACAAGGACCAGGCGTAGCCACACTCGATTCAACTAAAGTTGGAGAAACTGACACCAGCCAGCGACCTGTGTGCGAAGCACGTCGGTAGAACCAGTCTCGCGTAAGCGTACGCGTAATGTCGGTCCGGGCTGCTTCATCCAACAATACTGCCGAATCAAAGTATGACATGCTGGTAAGCAGTATGACTATTATCGCCCACAACTCACATGTGTTCTACTTGTGCATATAACATCTACGCATAGACCTGGCTCGGATGCCACTGTTGGGGAATGCGGTATTTCAAAAAAAATCCTACGATCATGCAAGATCTATCTAGGAGATGCATAGCAACGAGAGGGAAGAGTGTGTCTACGTACCCTCGTAGACCGAAAGCGGCAGCGTTTATCAACGCGGTTGATGTAGTCGTACACCTTCACGATCCGTCCCGATCAAGTATCGAATGTATGGCACCTCCGCGTTCAGCACACGTTCAGCTCGATGACATCCTCGCCTTCGTGAACCAGCAAGAGGGGCGAAGTAGTAGATGAGTTCCGGCAGAACGACGGCGTGGTGACGGTGCTGGTGAAGAACAATCTCCGCAGGGCTTCGCCTAAGCACTACGAAAACTATGACGGAGGATAAACTAGAGGGGACAAGGTTGCCGGCACACGTCTTGGTGTTTCTTCATGTGTCTTTGGTGCTAGCCCTGCCCCTCTATTTATATGTTGAGCCCTGGGGTCGAAACTTGGAGCAAAAGCCTCCTCAAAGTCAGTTTTGCCCGAAAGGCAAGAGTCCCAATCGGACCCCAAGACCAAACGCCACAATCCTTGGTGTCTGGCCCAGACGCCATGGGCCTTGGCATCTGGCCCAGGGCCAGAGGCCAGGGTCTCCGGCGTTTGGCCCCCTGGCCTCCGCAAAACTCCTTTCGCACCGACCTAAAGCCTCGTGGGCTTCACCCCTTGGCCGAACCATATCATCCTATATATCAATCTTTACCTCCGGACCATTCCGGAGCACCTCGTCATGTCCGCGATCTCATCTGGGACTCCGAACAACATTCGGTCACCAACATACATAACTCATATAATACTATATCGTCAACGAACGTTAAGCGTGCGGACCCTACGGGTTCGAGAACTATGTAGACATGACCGAGACACCTCTCTGGTCAATAACCAATAGCGGAACCTGGATGCCCATATTGGCTCCTACATATTCTACGAAGATCTTTATCGGTCGAACCGTTATGACAACATACGTTATTCCCTTTGTCATCGGTATGTTACTTGCCCGAGATTCGATCGTCGATATCTTCATACCTAGTTCAATCTCGTTACCGACAAGTCTCTTTACTCGTTCCATAATACATCATCCCGTAACTAACTCATTAGTCACATTGCTTGCAAGGCTTATTATGATGTGCATTACCGAGAGGGCCCAGAGATACCTCTTCGATACACGGAGTGACAAATCCTAATCTTGATCTATGCCAACCCAACAAACACCTTCAGAGACATCTGTAGAGCATCTTTATAATCACCCAGTTACGTTGTGACGTTTGATAGCACACAAGGTGTTCCTCTAGTATTCGGGAGTTGCATAATCACATAGTCAGAGGAATATGTATAAGTCATGAAAAAAGCAATAGCAATAAAACTTAACGATCATAATGCTAAGCTAACGGATGGGTCTTGTCCATCACATCATTCTCCTAATGATGTGATCCCGTTCATCAAATGACAACACATGTCTATGGCTAGGAAACTTAACCATCTTTGATTAACAAGCTAGTCAAGTAGAGGCATACTAGGGACACTCTGTTTGTCTATGTATTCAGACATGTACTAAGTTTCCAGTTAATACAATTCTAGCATGAATAATAAACATTTATCATGATATAAGGAAATATAAATAACAACTTTATTATTGCTTCTAGTGCATATTTCCTTCACTATCATGAGTAAAAACTGGCCCGTGGCATTAAACACGATGTCTGATGGGTCACGCGAGCCATTCGGCCCTCAAAATGGCTTCGAATCGAAAAACGTTCAACACGTTGTTCGCTCGTCGAAATGGTTAAATTTGCTTTTCGGCGCATCTTCATCCGAGGTCGTATTTGGCATGTGAAACAAAAAATATCGAACTGCTGTCTCATACATACCTAATCCGAGTTCAGCTAATTTTGGAAGGATTTGAACGAGATTTGGAGTCCTTTTCTTGTACGGGAAGTCCAGCCGCCTCATAAATAGATGAGAGGTGATGGCCGATTAAACACCACACAATCAAACAAACACATCTACCACTTTTTTGTGTTCATCTATCCCCCACCCCTGTATCTTTCTTCTCGTTCTTCATCGTTCTTCAGCAATGGAGGGCTGCATATCCACGAGGATCTATGGGCGGTCAGGTCGACATAGGGCAGCCCATAGCTGTCGCGCCCCCAGATGGGGTCCCTCTCGGGCGTGTGGGGTTTCGGGTCTACAAAAGCGCCCGTCGGATTGCTTGCGTACCGCGCTTCCGGCCGAGTCTCCTTCAAGGTAAGTTGCGGTGCATCACCCCTAGCGTCGAGGGTACATGGTGACGTGTTTGTGTGCGAACAAGGATCGTTGGTGATGACGATGGCTTCGATTTCCCCTCCCAGGGGGAAGTTTCCCCGACGGAATCTCTTCGCCGGAGAGCAAAAGTGCTCCTGCCCAGGTTCCACCTCGAGACGACAGCGCTTCGTCCCGAAACCCTTCTTCTGATTTTTCTAGGTCAAATGGCACCATATAGGATAAGATGGGCCCCGGATGCCTGCCTAGGGCACGACAAGCCCAGGGGGCGCCCCTAGGCTTATTGCCTCCTGGTGGGTCCCCTTCTGATATTTCTTTCGCCAATAATTTTAATATATTCCAAAATAATACTTCATAAATTTTCAGCTCATTTGGAGATGTTCAGAAAAGCTGCTTCCGATATAGCCCTTTCAGGTCCAGAATTCCAGCTCCCGGCAATCTCCCTCTTCATGCGAGACTTGCAAAATAAGAGAGAAAAGCATAAGAATTGTATCATAACGTGAAATAATAGTCCATAATGCAATAAATATCAACATAAAAACATGATGCAAAATGGACATAAAAACACGAGTGGTAGTCGCATGGCTTGTCCATGGTCTTGATAGTGTCAAGACCACCTTGCTTCTTCTTAGCTGGCCACTGGCGGTTCTTTGGGCCGGGACCGCACTGGAGCTCGCCTTCGAACTCGGCGTTGACCTCCTTGTCGTCATGCTTGTTGTTTCAGCGCTTCCAGATATGATTGTTATTACTGCGCTGAGGACGGCTATACTCGTCCTTCGCCTCGGAGGTTCTGGGATCACTGTGATGCATCCGATCGTGGCAGTTAGTGTGACTATCAAGGAGGGAAATTGGCTTGCTATTGATGCCACGACTTTGATATCTTCTTTCATTTTATTCCGCGGCATGTTCTGGTTTCTCCAACTCTCTGGACCGGTGGTGATGATTACAAGCCTGCAATGTGGTGCGTGATGCGCCAACTTATGTTTCTTCAACAACTTCCTGATCCTGTTTCGTGTGACGAGTGACTATTGCGGTCTTTAAAGCCTAGTATGGCGAGGGCGTTTGCAGGTGTCCTATTTCCTTTACCGTTGCTTCAGTTTGATTTTCGATCTCTGGTGGGTGGCAATCAATCCGAGGAAGAACAAAGCTAGTATGATTTTCAATATAATTTATTTTTTACTAGTCATTCTGCCTCCAGTTGTCGTCCCCTCATACAACTTGTTTTCCTTGATTACTATCAGATCTAAGATGTCATTTTGGTGTCTTTCTTCAAAAATAAGTGTGGTGCCCATCGGATGGAATTTGGCCTTAATAAACCGGGTCATGACGTTCGATACCCCATCCCCCTGCACCATCCGTGACCCGTGACACGGGGAAGCCCTAACCACCGCTACAAGCTAGCCCTCTGCCGCCCCTCTACATCGTTGTTGCCAGAGGGCCTACCAGCGAAGCCGCGATGTACCCTGGGATGGTGGTGGCGGGGCGGCTCCAACCCTGGCGCACTGCGGTGCCTACTCTGCCCCAGCCCTCCTACCCTGTGCGATTTGGAAGCTCCCCTCCCGACCGGTTGTGGCGTTCTTCGGCCAACCTGTCATGGTTGCTCGGCGCGTCCTCCGCGCTGCTACCCTCCCCCCGCCCAGTTCGAAATTCAGGTCAGACTTCCTGAGAGGCAACCATGAAGGCATTTGGTTGTGCCTGACGACGGCTGCTTCTTGCAGCATGCCGTCCAGGAGGTTGGCTTCGCGCGAGCTCTCCATCACCCCTCCACAGGGGTGACTGCAAGCCCGACGGCCATGGACATGCGTTCGCTCCTGCGATCATGGCTGGCTAGCGCGGGTCCGGCTTCTGCTCTCCCCGGGAGCTTCACTCTTTCCGGCTCCTTTAGCTCACATGCACCTCGGCCTCTTCGCACCCCACCCTGTTGGTGCCCTTGGTTGGCCGTCCATACCTGCGCATCTTTGATTTCGACACACTGTGGAAGCTGCGTCTCCTTACAGCTCCTTGGGCTCGCCGACGTCCTTGCTGCCCCTGTCCCCGTAGCCTGGATATGCGCTTTGTTGTTGCCGTGGCCTTGCCGAACCCTAGCTAGTCCTCTCTCTCTCTCTCCTGCTGTGCAACAGACCGAGGAAGAAGAAGGGATGGAAGGGGTGGACACAGGAGTTTTTCCGGGCGCTCGAACACCCGCCGCCGCACGTACGGCGTATATTTCCTCGAGCTCGAACTCGATGCCCTAGACCACACCGTTACAATGATCGACCAGGGGCTTATATTGAAGGGCCTGCGTTGGGCACAACCCACATGCACCCACCCCTCCTGGCGCCCCGATCGGCCCGCTCAGCTCGCGGCCACCTCGCGCACGTACGCATGCAGCTCGCGGCCAGCCCGTAGCGATCACGCCTACATAGCGATCCAGTAACCTCCTGGTCTATGCACGCTAGCTGGGTCCATGCACACACGCACGCACCAGCCTGACTCACGCACGCACACACACCCCCTGAACCATGGACCCGACACAATCCGGCCCGCGCCCGTCGCGCCCTGTGCGCGCTCACGCGCCCACCACACTTTGGCCGTGGCTCTTTATTCCAACACTCACCCGCTGAGCCACGGCTTAGAGGAGTCCGTCATCCTCGACGCCGGCGTTCGCCAGCAGCGCCTGCTCCGCCGCTGGTGCCCTCCGGAGCTGGGGACAATCCCGTTTGAAGTGGTCGCGCTCGCCGCACTTGTAGCAGCGCCCGCGCCTGTTGCCGCCGCCCCTCTTCGCCACGCTGCGCACGTCGTCGTCGTCGCCCCGACCTCTGCCTTGACGCCGCTCCCGTGCCCGCCACTGCGCCGCAGTGTACAGGAGCTGTCTGTCCGCCCGCTCGCCGCCGTCTTGTCCACGGCGCCGAACACGCTCGTCGAACGCGCGCAGTCGCCCGAGCGCCTCGTCGAACGCCATCGTCGTCACGTCGTGGAACTGCTTGATGCCGGCGACGACGGGGAAGAGCCGATCCGGCACCGTATCCAGCAGCTTCTTTGACGAGCGCCGCGTCGCCCAGCGTCTCCCCGAGCTTGGCTTACCTCGCCGCCATCGCCGCGAGCTCCTCGCCGTCCGCCATCTTCAGGAGGTCAAATTCGCCGCGCAGCGTCGCCAGCCTCGCCGCACGGACCCGGTCGGCGCCGACGAACCTCACCTTCAGGGAGTCCCATACCTCCCTGGCGGTGAGCTTCGTCAACACCTGCAGCAGCACATCCTCCGGCAACGCCCCGAGAAGCAACGCACGCGCCATCTTGTCCTTCCGCGCGTTCACTGCCGCGTCGCCTGGCACCACCGCCTCCCATACGGTGTGGACATCGAGGATCGCTTGCGCCTTGATGGCCCAGACCGTGTAGTTGTCTGCGGTCAGCATCGGCATCGCCGTCGTCGCCGATCCGCCCGCGCCGCCGCCGTGTGGGACGAGGGCCATGGTCGCCGGTGATCGCCCGAACCGAAGCTCTGTATACCAATTGTTGTTGCCGTGGCCTTGCCGAACCCTATCTAGTCCTCTCTCTCTCTGCTGTGCAACGGACCGAGGAAGAAGAAGGGATGGAAGGGGTGGACACAGAGTTTTTCCGGGCGCTCGAACGCCCGCCGCTGCACGTACGGCGTATATTTCCTCGAGCTCGAACTCGATGCCCTAGACCACACCGTTACAATGATCGACCAGGGGCTTATATTGACGGGCCTGCGTTGGGCACGACCCACACGCACCCACCCCTCCTGGCGCCCCGATCGGCCCGCTCAGCTCGCGGCCACCTCGCGCACGTACGCATGCAGCTCGTGGCCAGCCCGCAGCGATCACGCCTACATAGCGATCCAGTAACCTCCTGGTCTACGCACGCTAGCTGGGTCCACTCACACACGCACGCACCAGCCTGACTCACGCACGCACACGCACCCCCTGAACCACGGACTCTGCGTGCGCTCACGCGGCCACCACACTCTGGCCGTGGCTCTTTATTCCAACACGCTTCCCTCCAGATCCAGGATCATTTCGGTCTCCAGCCATTATCATGCCCCGATGTCTCTCATTCCGTCCAACCACCCAACCTCACCCACCTTCGTGACCTGTCCATCCTTCCGCCTGCTCTGGTCCTCCCACGTCCGACGGTGCCCTGTGCCTCCTTCAGCGGCGGGCGTAGCTCTCCTTCCTGTACTGGCCGCATCTTCAACCTATGCCAGACTTCCTCTTCTCCGATTCATGCTCCGACGGCTTGGGATTGTTCATACTCAGGCGAGGGCAAAATCCATGCATCCTATGCTGGCAACGGCGACACTCGCGGGTGTCTTCCCCTTCTTGGAGGTGCTGCCATGGCCGTTATCGGTGTCCCATTTTGAGCATCAGGGGATACCCTAGGTCCGGTCATCCGAATCGGATGGCGACGACATCTCGGCGTCATTCTTCTTCACGATGGCGTTGTCTTGTTTTTTTCGCGGCATCCTCGGTTCTGGATTTGGAGATGTTGGTTGTCTAGTTGTTGGTTGGGGCTCTCAGGACAGCGTGTGTAACTGTGTTTTTTTTCTGTTTGGGCTGAGCATCGCATTTATCTCTGCTTCGGGCATCATGTACCATGTCTCGCCTCTTGCGTTCGTGCCATGTGTTGTACCACCTAAAGCTCTGCATATTTGTGAAAAATATATAACACGCTAAATTCTACTGAATGGCTTAGCATGACGCCCTGCAAATGTTATAGGACCGAGATAGCACGCTATTTAAAACTATGACTTTTTTTACAACTGTTCACATCGTAATACATTTTTTTAATTCCACAACGAAATACATTTTCTGAACGACTGTGATATGTTTATAGGTTATTCCAGTCATATGTGTACTAGATTCGACGTGTCATGTCTTCGACTGTACTCACACTTCACAGTATTATACGGACGTTCGGGGTTCCCAATTCTGCTTTAAATTTTTTCATGTGTTTTCATTCTTTGTTTCTTGCGTGTGTTTCTGTTTAACAAGTTCTTGTGTGTTTTTCTGTTTGAGTGTTTTCCCTATCAGAAGGAAAACGTCTCGTAGTTAATTTGGAGCACTATATTGTGTTGTGGAGTACAAAATCACGACACAGAAAGTCCAAACTAGTGGAGATCTCGTTCATTTGGGACACAAAAGTGGCCACGGCGCGTATTGCACGCATGCATCTTCTGGCTCAAAACATCCGTATAGTGCACAATGCTCCATCATACTGCTGGATAGTGCAATAGCTGGACATCCATGCACGTCAATAATTAGGAAAATAATTACTATTCATTAATTGCCTGAACAAGTAGGTCAGGCACATCACACGTACACATCGGCTACACTAGAGTACAGCAAAGAGTTGACAGTTCACTCACGCATACGGACGCATGCATACATGTCGCATAAATATATATGCACACACAGTGTGTGCGCAAGGTACAGACATGGACACAGACACACAGTGACACAGTACTGAAATAACACACGCAAGCAACTTCATTTTATTATTTAGTAGCTCAGTATCGTATGAGCACTCCATCAACGTAGACATTAAGCTCCACACAAGCGCGTCCTTGCATGCACGTCGGAAGGGTTATATATTGAACTAGTTGACACTGCATAAGAATAAGACATATATATTATGTCAGAGAAAATCACGTTAGATGTAACATGCTAAAATACACGATCGACCGTTTTTCTTCAATATGAACTTAATATCACTGTTTTGTTACTATATACTCACTTCCTAGCTCTTAAGAAAAACTATGCAGGTACGTGTTTGCTCATGAGTTGTTCTAGTATTTGTCCTCTTTTTTGGGGGGTCATATTGTTTGTATTGGCAGAACCTTTTCTCTTCTGTACTAGTAGCTCGGATGCTGGATTAAAACTACAGTAACTGTTTGGCCTGGTGTAAAAAAACGTTTGTTTTTTATAACGTGAAAACAGACGGTTATGGAGTAGCACGATATGGAAATATGCACAAGATCTGGACTAGACGGCTACGCGAGAAGATGAAAATGCATGCATTTGGATGAGTAGACCGAAAGATTAGAACATACTTGTTGCAGTTGGTGGACATGCTGATGGGGAAGGGCACGCTGACGCCGCACTTGCCGGGCACGCCGGAGACCTTGTCCATGTTGATGGACTTGATGCTGGTGGCGAGGCTCTTGAGGCACCTGCACGCTATCTTGCGGTCCGGGCTGCTGCGGGCCAGGCCGTTCAGCCCCTGCACACCGGAGCAGCACTCCTTGCTGATCGAGGGCGCCTTCCCCGTCACGTACGACACGCACGGCGCGAGCTTGGAGTCCACCTGCCCGCACGACAGTGCCGTCGCCTCCCTGCCGGCCATCATTAGCACCACCGCCGCCAGGACCACGGCGGACACCACAGCCTTGCTGTTGAGACGAGCCATCGATCGCTAGCTGGAAGTTCCTTAAGCTGCTAGCTAGCTAGTGGGTGATCAGATGAGTGTCGGCGGTGTGGTTAAGCTAGTGGAGTGTGATGGTGTGGAGGAAAGGGTGTGGTTTCGAGGGTATAAATAGGGGAGCGATGAACATGCAGGATTGATTGAGCAATTGATGCCGGTCGCTGCCAGGTCGTTGGCTGGTGGAGTTAATTGAGAAGGTCGATCCACCCTGCAAGTGCATGTACCCGCTAGAAAGTACGCCCGATCTCTTTGCAATTGGCATGTGTCTCTTTGCTTTTACTTTGTTTTTTTATATGTTTTTTTGCGGGAAGAAAAGTTACTGGTGGTGTGAACTTCTTGGTTGCTGCCCTGACCCTGAAACTGCCTCATGGCTCCACATATTCAAGACAGTGTTTGGCTGCTCCCATGGAACTGTAACCATGACTGAGTAGCTAATTTTTGGGCGCAAGGACCCCCTTTCTATCTCTGTTGCCTCTGTCACCCATTTGATCACTTGATCACACCATGTTTCCATCTGCTCTATGCTAAATCAATAAAAAGCCAGCAAATGCTGGATCTTTTCTTCCCGTGTTTGGTCCATTGTTTTCCCGAGGTTATAGCCGTCGTTTTCTTTCAAGAAAACTTCCAATCTATTCCTTTAATCATAGCAGTACAACGAACATCAGAAATAATAAAAATTACATCTATATTGGTAGACCACATAGCGACGACTACAAGTACTGTTGTGTCAGGGTGCATCCACCTCCATGGATCCGATTATGTGAACTCTTGAACCCATCTACAGGCATTTCTAACCAATCCCCTAAAAATAGCTGAGTATCCAGCGGAGTAAAACCTTTGTGGAGTATTTTTACTCCACTAAGATTTGGCTGGACCAATCCAATCCCCTATATATATCTGGCTAGAGGCGGAGTCAATACCAGCATGCGGCGCGGAGGCATTGTCGGGGCTGTGTGGTCCGTTTCCCGGCCAATCCATAGCAAGGCACAGTCGCCGGCGGCCGGAAGTGCCAAATCCGGCGGCGACGGTACAGCAGCCGCAAATCCACCAGTTCTGTGCCGGCGACGGGACAACGAGGCACAAATCCAAGTGGTCAAGGACCGCGACGGAGCCTACGGAGCATCCGCGGTGGTGGGAGGGTGCCAGCGGGGGGTGGGAGGGATGGCGACGGCGCAGATGCGGTGCGCGGGGGGGGGGGGGGGGGGGAGGTAGGGCGTGGTTTTTACTCAACCACCCAACGATGGAGTACATTTAGCGAAAAGATACGCGGTTGAGGATAATTTATCCTCCATTACGATGGATTGGGATCGGCTAGACGTCTGTTAGAGAAATAAAATCAAATTTTACTCCTCTAATCCGTTATAAGACTAGCCACAGTGGGAGTAACTTCAGCAGTAACATCGTGTCCAACTCAGCAAATTTGCTTATGTGACAATGAGTTAATGAGGAGAGAGATAGTTGTAGTAACTTAACTAGTTACTGTAACATCACATGCCTCAATGCAATATGAGTCTATAACCTAATAAATGAATCTTTGCATGTTACCACACTTAAGTTACTACTCAAGTAACATAGTCTAGGAATATGTGTATGTTAGTAGTGTATGTTACTATCCATTATGGCTAGTCCAAGAGCCGGTTTGATACTCTACAAGATAGAGCAGTGATTGTACGTGTACCAAGGCAGAAGCTCAGGCCACCGATTTCCTAGGGCCGAGTCCGACAGCTCTGCGTAGCCAAGAGCTCCCAGGCTGAGATATCAAAGACGATACCTCCAGCAGATCAAAGGAAAGGCAGACCATGCATCTGCGCTCAGGGTAGGGTAGCAATCAAACAGTCCAGTCGACATCTAAAGTGGTCTCCGGAACGTCTCCTAAGGCAACTGAACTTTCTACAATTCCGTAGCCGAGCGGCACCTCTACAGTATGAAACGAAGTATTAATGCCTGATAGATCCATAACCTAACTGTTCATGCCTGATTTTATTGGCCTTATTACTAATTCCATGTAGTTGCCACCTACGTAGCTTGCGTCTCCCAACAGGACTCGGGTCTGAAACGTTGCAATATTGCTTTCGCTCTATGCATGCGGGGTAGCATATCCCAACCTAGCTATCTAGCAGGTGAAATAGATTTTCACCTCATCAATCCTCTACAGTAGCAGCTTTAAATTGTTTGTTAATTCGGCACGTCTGTGCATTCTTCTCAGCGCCATTTTTCTTTTCCTTATGCTCGAACTTGCAGCATATATCTCTATTACTTAACCTCTACCACTTAAAAAGAACTTAAGGTTTTTATTTCATCATTTTTCTCACCACCCATTCGTTCAACGTTTCATGTATATGATAACCAATCATCTTAATTTACTTACCTTCTGAACCAATTTCACTTTAGTTTACTTATTAAACTTCTAATCAAAATATAAGGTACTCCACGGTCAGAATTTGATTAGCATTTACACACAATCGCATTATTATTAACAGGTAAATCACAAGCTAACATACTAGAATATTTATATCCCGCTGTAATGCACGGGCATTGTTCTAGTATTGTTATAAAAAAGAACGTGATACCAGCCCACACCCTCATCCACCGTTCAAAACTCATTTCACTCTTGCAGTGATGGGTGCCAAAAGCCTATCACTTGCGGGCGAGACTCTCAATATCCCCGGACGGCCCCCGCATCGCCACCACAGGCGACACGGGGGAAACCCTACCCAGCGCCGCCGCCAGGCACATCCTCCGCCCCTCCCCGCTTCGCAGCCGCTGGAGGGCTTGCCGGCGAAGCTTTGCCGAGCCCAGGGATGGTGGCGGCGGGGCAGATACGTACCTCCTGTTGCGTCCCCCACCCACCCCTGCCCCGAGATCCACTTTTGTGCGGCTCGAGACGGTCTTCTCCGGTGGCTGCTCCCCGCCCAGCCGGTCCGACTTCTCTTGCCTCCTGTGCAAGTTGCTCCCCTGCTTCCTCCTCATGGATATAGCCCCCATCTGCTGCTACTGGCCGGGGACGCAGGTCGCAGCTTCGTACGGCGGTTCGGTTGCGCCTTGGTGCCGACGGCGGCTGCCCTGGCTGCCCTCGCGTTGTGCGTCGTCCATAATGCGGCTCCTCTCCCCCACCCCTCCCTCGCGAGCTTCTGACCCCTCGGGCGGCGGCCTTGGAGGCGTTGTCGGGATTTCGGCTGTGCGCGTGCTCACCACCACCACCCCACCCCGGCAGGGGCGAGTCCTGCCCAACGGACATGGACCTGCACTCCTTCCTACGCCCATGGCCGGTAAGGGCTGCTCCGGGCCCGGCGCCCCCGGGAGCTGTGCTCCTTCCGGCTCCCTTGGCTCGCCGACGCCTCGGCGCCTTCGCACCTACACCCAGCTGGTGCCTTGGTTGGCCATCCAACCCGGTGCATCTTCGACTCCGGCTTGCTCTAGGAGCTGCACCCCCTTCCGGCTCCTCGAACTTGTCAACGTCCGTGTTGCTTCGGTCCCGGTGACCCGGACCCTGGCTCGCTCGAGCCTCCGGCCACCATCACATTCTCCTCCGCTTCCCATTCCGCCCAGTCGTCCACCTCCGTGCCCCGTTTGTCCCTCCGTCGCTTTGTTGCTCGCGCGCCCGGCGTCGCTCCCATTCTTGTGGTTGTGGTTCAGGCCTATGCCAACTTCTTCTCCTATTCGTGCTCCGATGGCTTGGGATTGCTCAGACTCAGGCTAGGGCGAAATCGCTGCATCTTTTGTTGGCAAAGGCGACACCCGTGGGTGCCGTCCCCTTCTTGGAGGCGCTGTCACGACTGTTGTTTGTGCCCCTCTTCGAGCATCAGGGGAAACCCTAGGTCCGGTTATCCGGATCGGACGGTGATGGCGTCTCGGCGTCGTTCCCCTTCGTGAAGGCGTCGTCTTGGTTGCTCGCGGTGTCCTCGGTTCTGGATCTGGAGGTGTTGGTCGTCGTGTTATTGGTTTGGGCTAGTTCTGAGGATGGCGAGTTTAGTCGTGTTTTTTTTCTTTGTTTGGGCCGAGCATCTCATGTCTCTCTGCTCCGGACACCATGTTCACACCCTTGCGCTCGTGTCATGTATTGTACCACATCTTGTACTCGTTCTAACTTCTTCTATCAATGAAATGATACGCAAGCTATGCGTATTCGCAAAAAAAGTCTCTCAATGATGGCCGCCACTGATAACATGGCTTCAGTGGCGGACGTGTTGCCCATCACTGTTATTCTCAGTACCTGTCGCGGGCACCAGTGATATACTTTGCCAAGCCAAAAGAATAAAAGTTGTCGCGGCAGTGTTTTTTACTGCCGTGACGGCTGTTTTAATTTTAATAGTAATATTATCCTTGCAGAGTCGTATATAGGAGAACAGACGTTTGGCACTTGGCCTCCATGGAGGCCGGTTTTTTAAAAAATTCAAAATTCCGGTTTCAAAATGAAATTTTTTGTACGAGTAAATAAGGATGTGAGGCGTATGTGTGTAAAATTTCAGGATGAAATACATTGAAATGCAACCTTTACAAGAAGAATAATTCATGGTCTAGGAGGATGAATAGTATCATTTGTTAAAAAGCCTCAGATTTGTCTTTTTTGCACAGCCCTCATTTCAACGTATTTCATCCTGAAAATTTACATACTTGTGCACTTTGCCTTCATCTATCTCTGTATTTTTTTTAGAATTTTTTGAACTGTAAAAATGTGAATTTTGAATTTTGAATTTTGCATTTGGAGGCCTTCATGGAGCTCGGCCTCCAAAAGTAATTTCCGCATATATAGCACACTTTAAGAACATACATTTATTGCTTAACGCTTTCAAATAAAATTACATTAACCGCATACAACATGTATGTTCAACGAAATGATAGTACGACGGGATCAATACCAAGAAACAACAATGGTGACTGCGAGATATTGTACCACAAATAGATGTCATCGGTATCATTTACTTTGCCAAGAAACAACATGCACGCCCTCCCAGCTTCCATCTTCATTTATGTTGCAATATGTATCCAACTAGAACCACTGAAGTACGTTCGGTGTGCCTAGTTGGTGACCAAGGCTATGCCCTTTTTTAACAAGGCCATCTTGACCTCAAATGTGCCCTCCTCTTCTATAGGTAGTTTTTCCCTATGCGTGAAGTCTGCCCTTCCCCAACAAGGGACGCACTGTGCATAATTGAAAGAAAACAACAATTAGTCATTTTGGTGTGCAACTTTATAAACGTGAGCAACTCATTAGCCACAACACAAGTTGAATTAACACATACCAACCACTCAAGAAAGTCCTCCTGAAGATCTATTTCTATTTCATTGCATTGAAGGTGCACCTGTGGCAGGCACCTAGCCTGTTGCCGCCACACCAAGTCCATTCTTGGTTCATTCCTTATATTAATGTTTAGAAATGAAATAGAAATAACATAGTTTTGACATTGTTGTGTCGTTAATCTAAACCAACAAGAATTAGAACAAACACGTATAAATACACTATATAACATTTAAGTAGCAGAAGAAATCAAATAGAAATCACATAGTTTAATGGCATCATTTATACATAGTACATTCAACACGTCGATAAAATAAACATTAAAAAGTATGGATCGACGAAAAATTGGGCATAACTTCTGATAAAAATGAAAGATCAAGTGCCAGAAATGTGGCAAAACAAAATTTAGTCAATGTTTCGCCGTAATTTTGACACTCATTTTGAAACCCTATAATGTCTGAGCACTCCATACGGATAAGGGACCAATAGAATAAACAATTAAGTGCATATAAGAAACATCAATATGTCATCATCTAGAATATCAAATTATTGTCATTAGCTAGATTCCTTAGAAATTTTTCCTATAGGCTTCATCATATACATGTGAATCTATAAACATGATCCATATCATGGTTCATCTTGTCGCGCATATCAAATGCATATAAGCTCGAATAGTCACGGAGTGACACAATGTATTATCTTAAATGAACGGAATTAACTGGCTAATAACCACATAAAGATATACTCTATAATTTTGTTTTAGTCACAACTAATTAAGCAAAACAACCTACTTTTTAACATTGTTGCAATTTTATTCGAATTAGGAAAAATATGCATTTTTCGAAATAGCATCAGAGGCCCAAATAAATGTTCACTTTGTCCGAAATATTTTTAGAGGACAGGGAAATTTTATTTCAGGATTTTTGGAGTCCGTTTAGTAATCCTTTTAATTGTTTTTCTGCGCGTCGGAATATTAAAAAAAACGAACCGACCTTACCGGGCCGTGTCCGACCTGGACACTAGCCCGGCCGGCCTTTATAAGCCGAGGGGCCCGACCCAACCGAAACCCTAGCCCGCCGCGCCCCGCCTCGACTCCCGAGCCGCGCCGCCGCCTCGCCGTCGCCCCGCAGCGCCGCCGCCGCCCCGTTCCGCCGCCGGATCCACTCGCCGCCGCCGCCGCCAACCCCGCCGGAGCTGCCGCCGACCCCGCCGGACCTTGCCGAGGTAGCCGCCGCCGCCGGTTTTCGTTAGAAACCCGCTTGTTTTTTTCGAAAACCCTAGGTTTTTTTTATAGATCGTTGTTTTTTTCGGTTTAGTTTAATAGCGGACGTTCGTCCCTACGCCTGTTCGTCAGTTTTTCTTTTTCCAGGGTTTTCCGCGATTATTTTCGATCGCGATTTCTGCCCTAATCTTTGATCTAGTATAACTTTTCGCTCGTTTATCCAAATCAGGTGAAACAAGCGCCTAGGTCTTCGTCTCGAAGCCCTCTTTCTGTTTAACCAACTTGAACAAGATTTTGGTACTATAAAATTTGACTTTAGTCCAGATTAGTAAACGGATCTTGTTTCTTTCGTAGTTTGAGTTTCGTTGCTCCATTTGATTTGATTCTTTTTGCAAACCGGAGTTCTTCAATTGAACTTTCTGGTTAGATCTTCTTATTTGAGTTTTACCCGTGCATCTTTGTTTGAGTGCTTATGTATGCTATTATTTGTTTGCGATAGAATTCCCGGAGTGCGAAGCGTGCTACTACGAGTCACTAGGTTTTGCGGATAGTCAGCAAGGCAAGTAACAAATTGATCATACCCCTTTAACCCCAGTTTTTATGCATTAGTTTCAACCCTCAAACATTGCATGAGTAGGATCTCTTAACATGTGGGTATCTGGGAAGTAGTTGATGAGGTAGAACCTATTACCTGTTTTATTATCAAACCCTTGGGAGTTACTTCTACATTATGCTTGTATTGCCATGCTATGCTCGTAGACGTGGTTTGGGTGAGTGAATGCATGACAGATGTGAGATTGTTAATTAATGGTTAACTTAAGGTGGCAACTTTAATACCCATCTGGGTGGATTGCTTGCGGGTACCTAGAGAATCCAGTGTTGTCCTAGGATATCCCGGAGTACCCGTGTGATCATCCTATGGTCCGCCACCCAGGCTCAAAGGGATCATAAGATTATTCATGCTAGAACTTTCGTGTGCAGCCACAAGCTATTTTGGGCTCTAGCATAGTTGAGTATGTTGCATGACCTCTTAAGTAGTAGGCTAGCAGATGTAGGGGATGTAGGTTGGTACTGTCTACCCAGGGTTAGAGTTAATGCTTCTGAAAGACTGTGTCTCGGCCATCCGTTTCTCAAACACCATGTAGTGCGAGAAATCCAACGGAGGAGATCGAGTCTTGTGGGGAAAAGTGTGCAAACCTCTGCAGAGTGTATAAACTAATCATGGTTAGCCGTGTCCCCGATTATGGACATCTTGAGTATCTGGTACTTGAATTATTGATTTGATCTCATCACTCTAAATTCATTTGTTGGGATGTTAATGATTACTTTAATTAGGATTGAGTTGGAGGAACCTTCTCAATGATGTTTCAACCACCATGATAGTTAAGTAAAATATATTCCTTTGTTGTAGGGAAAAAATGGCTTTTCGCAAAAACTTTGTAACCATAGAGCCTCCACCAGCCTTATATGCATGTAGTGATAGCATTTATTCTGTTCATTGCTCTACTGTGTTATATTGCCAGCATATTCCATGTGCTGACCCGTTTCGGGATGCAACGTATCATGTTGCAGACTTTTCAAACGACGAGTAAGGTGCCATAGGTCGTTTTTCATGCACTCAGCTATGCCGTTGGAGTTGATGGACTCACTTTATCTTCCAAGTCTTCCGCCGTTATCTTATTTAGATGGCCTTAAGCCATATTATTGTAATAAGTTCTCTTTTGAGACTATCGACGTAATAAGTGTGTGATTGCTACTCTGTTATAAATCCATTCGAATACTGTGTGTGTCAGCATTACCGATCCAGGGATGACACTGAAGCACAGAGACTTGACCGTCTGAGGTCGGGTCTCTATAGAGGTGGTATCAGAGCACACGCTGAATGTAGGACACGACCACTAAGATGAGCCTTAGGTCACTCTTCTCTACTCATTTCTGACTCCTCTCTATTTTCTACTCTTTAGGATGGCAGACGCAAGGAACAAATTTGCACAACCGGATGAAGACACACCTTTTGGACGACACTTGAAGGAAGTCACTAGGTACCTGAACATCGGAATGCCAAGCTTCACCGGGACCTACACCACCACTTTACTAGAAGAGGAGCGATGGATGATTCGAGTTCAAGTTCCAGGAAGAACATTCACGCCAGTCACGGAGCCCACAGAGTTTTCCTTTGATGCACCCACCTGGATTCTAGGCAAGAGCATGGCAGCCCACATTGCTATGGGACGTATTAGAGAAGTCTGCAAACAGGAGCTGAAGGACACTATCTATCAGATATGTGGGCGTCGGGACGAGCAATGGGAGATGATCAGCACCAGGAGAGACATGTCCATTGCAGCTTTCATCCAGGAGTTAAACCAACACATTCGTCGACAGGAGAACCAGATGTGCTGAAGCATGATGGATTTGAAGAAGGCGGTGACGAGAAACATGGAGCTAGAAGAGGAACTCAAGTCTACACACGACGGATATGTGGAGGAAATCGCGATACTTGTGGAAAAGAATGACGACCTGACAAGGAAGCTAGGAGTATTCATGGGAGACCCCGTGCCAGGAGGAGAAGACGACGAACCCAAGGAAATTCATTCTGAAGACTACATCATCATCGACGATACCGACTCCGACCCCGACGATAGTGATGATGATTATGAAGACGAAGCTGGAGCGGACATCATGGAGTCTTCCACCGATCAATATTTCTAGATGACCACCATATTATTAGTAGCCCCTGTATATAGTAGTAGTCAGAGCACTTTTGTAACGATAGTTCTAGACCGATTGTATGCCCTTGCTTGATTGATTGAGTGATATGATAAGTTTGTGTTTGTCTCATGTGCATATGGGTAGTGTTTTCTCATTAGACCTCTTTTCTATTCTAATCTCTTCCCTCTAAACCCATCAGATGCCTCCGAGACGTGACCCCGGATTTGTCTTCCCACCGGAGCTCACTCAGTTGATCCAGCAGCAGAATGCCTTGATGCAGTTATTAGTTTAGAACCAAGGCAACAACAACAACAACAACCCACCGCCACCACCTCTAGTTGACAATTTAGCCCGTTTTCTGAGGTTGCAGCCGCCGGTGTTTTCCAGTAGCACCGAGCCAATAGTTGCTGATGATTGGCTACGACGTATTGGGAGGGAGTTGACCACCACAGGTTGCACAGATGCAGAGAAGGTGCGCTTTGCTGCACATCAATTGGACGGACTAGCAGCTTCATGGTGGGAGAATTACACGACCACTTTCCCTATAGCCAATGTCACTTGGGAGCAGTTTCAGCAAGCTTTCCGCACAGCCCATGTCTCAACTGGAGCTATGAGCATGAAGAAGCGTGAGTTTCGCAACTTGCGCCAGGGAAATCGTACTGTAGCTCAGTACGTAGAGGAGTTTAGTAAGTTATCTTGCTATGCCCCTGACGATGTGGCCATAGATGCCGCGAAGTAGGAGAAGTTTATGGAAGGGCTGAATGATGAGATGAGCATGCGGTTGATGGTGGCAACATTTAACAACTACCAGGAGTTGATAGACATGGCTCTTATGATTGAAGGGAAGCATCAGCAGATTGAGAGCCGCAAGAGGAAGTATGGACAAGGGAAATATAATTCAGGAACATCGCAGAAGCCTCGGTTTACCCCGAACTCGGGAGGATACACCCATAACCATGGAGGCCACACTCACAATGGAGGAAGCTCTCATAACCCCAATGGCCCCAAGAATGGGAATGGGAATGGAGCAAGCAGCAATCAGAACCGCTCCAATCCAGCCACACCCGCCAAGAAGGACCTAAGTCACATTACTTGTTTCAAGTGCGGGAAGACTGGACACTATGCCACGGAGTGCCCTGAAGCGAAGAATGGAAATGGCAATGGAAGTTCTGGGAAGAAGCCCAACCCTTTCAATAGGGGACAAGTGAACCACGTGAACGCGGAGGAGGTTGAAGAGCAGCCAGATGCAGTTATCGGTAAGTTTTTGGTTAAAGCATTTACCGCTCTTGTTCTTTTCGGTACTGGTGCATCACATTCATACATTTCAAGGGGATTTGTGGACAAGTTTAGGCTACCCACCTTAGCCCTTAGGACACCTTTGCTAGCAAGCTCACCTGGTGCAGAGTATATGGCCAGCCAATGGTGCGACCGGTTACCCCTAACCATTGGCAGTCACCTTTTCCCCTCAGATCTAATAATCTTGGAGTCACAAGGATTCGATGTGATACTAGGAATGGATTGGCTATCGAAGTATGGAGGAAACATTGATTGCGCAAGCAAATCAATTATGCTCACTACCCCGGAGGGAAAACGGATTAAGTATGTATCCAGGCATGCGCCAAGGAGGACCCAAGTAAATTCCCTTTCCGGAGTCGTCCAGGAGGAAGTGCCCGTAGTGAAGGATTACCCAGATGTATTTCCAGAGGAGCTACCAGGCATGCCGCTAGATCGAGACATCGAGTTTTTGATAGAGCTATTGCCAGGCACCGGACCAATATCAAAGAGGCCATACCGGATGCCCGCGAATGATCTGGAAGAGATCAAGAAGCAGATTAAGGATTTATTGGAGAAAGGTTACATTCGACGAAGTTCATCGCCATGGGGAGCCCCAGTGCTCCTGGTTGAGAAGAAGGATGGATCATTGAGAATGGTTGTTGATTATCGTGCGTTGAATGAAGTGACGATCAAGAACAAGTACCCACTGCTGATGATCAATGATTTGTTTGACCAGTTACAAGGAGCTAAAGTATTCTCCAAGATCGATCTACGATCAGGATACCACCAGTTGAAGATCCAAGAAAAGGATATACCTAAGACAGCCTTCACCACGAGGTACGGGCTTTACGAGTATACGGTTATGTCATTTGGATTGACTAATGCCCCTGCCTATTTCATGAGTATGATGAATAAGGTGTTTATGGAGTTCTTGGATAAGTTTGTCATGGTGTTCATTGATGATATCTTGGTATACTTGAAGAATGAAGAAGAGCACAAGGAGCATTTGCGATTAGATCTCGAGAAACTTAGGGAACATCAGTTGTACGCCAAGTTCAGCAAATGTGAGTTTTGGTTGAAGGAAGTTGGATTTCTTGGACATGTTATATCAGGAGAAGGTATAGCAGTGGATCCTACCAAGGTTCAGTCCGTCACTGAGTGGTTAGCTCCCACTTCAGTTGGAGAGATCCGCAGTTTTCTTGGACTCGCGGGATACTATCGGAGATTCATCGAGAATTTTTCCAAGATTGCGAAGCCCATGACGGCATTGTTGAAGAAGGACACCAAGTTCCATTGGACTGAAGAATGTGAAGCAAGTTTCCAGGAGTTGAAGAAAAGTTTGACTACAGCCCCAGTGCTGATTCTGCCGGATATACGCAAGGATTTCCAAGTGTATTGTGACGCCTCTCGCTTAGGACTTGGAGGAGTACTTATGCAGGACGGAAGAGTTGTTTCATATTCCTCACGACAGCTTCGACCGCATGAGTTCAATTATGCAACGCATGATTTGGAGTTAGCAGCTGTAGTGCATGCGCTCAAGACTTGGAGACATTTTCTTATTGGGAATCGTTGTGATGTGTACACGAATCATAAGAGTTTGAAGTACATTTTCACACAGAAGGAGCTGAACCTCAGGCAAAGGAGATGGTTGGAACTCATAAAGGATTATGATATGAAGTTGCACTATCATCCAGGAAAGGCCAATGTCATAGCAGACGCTTTGAGCCGGAAGAGTTATGTCAATACCCTCGTAAGCGGAGGATTGCCAAAAGAGTTAGCATAAGATCTCAGGGAGCTTCGTTTGGAGATAGTTCCTAGAGGTTTTGTTGTAGCGTTGGAGGTTCAGTCAACATTATTGGGAAAGATTCGAGAAGCTCAGAAGGATGACAAAGAAATTGCCGAGATAAAGGAGAGAATGAGCAAAGGAAAGGCCAAAGGTTTTCGTGAGGATGAGCACGACACCTTGTGGTTTGAGGACCGAGTATATGTGCCCAATAACGCATAGATTAGGAAGTTGATACTTCAGGAAGCCCATGACTCGCCATACTCGATACACCCGGGAAACACCAAGATGAATTTGGATTTGAAGGAGCGTTTCTGGTGGACTGGAATGAAGAAGGATATTGCCGAGTATGTAGCCGTATGTGATGTATGTCAGAGAGTGAAGGCAGAACATCAGAAGCCAGCAGGACTACTGCAGCCTATGCCGATACCCGAATGGAAGTGGGATAAACTTGGCATGGATTTCATTACAGGATTACCCAGGAACCGATCGGGATATGATTCTATCTGGGTAGTAGTGGATCACTTGACCAAAGTGGCTCACTTTATCCCAGTGAAGACCACTTATACCAGTGCGAAGTTGGCCAAGATATATATGACCAGGATCGTATGTCTGCACGGAGTTCCGAGGACCATCGTATCAGATAGAGGAACACATTTTACTTCAAAGTTTTGGCATCAGTTGCACCAGATTTTGGGTACCAGGAGAATTCAGTACAACTTTTCATCCGCAGACAGATGGACAGACCGAGAGAGTGAATCAGATTCTGGAGGACATGTTGAGAGCTTGTGCGCTGGATTATGGATCTAGTTGGGATGACAACTTGCCCTATGCGGAGTTCTCATACAACAACAGCTACCAGGCCAGTTTGAAGATGGCACCGTTCGAAGCCTTGTATGGAAGGAGGTGCAGAACACCGTTAATGTGGGATGAAGTTGGAGATCGCCAGTTGTTTGGACCGGATTTGATCAAAGAGTCAGAAGAGAAGGTTAAGTTGATCCGAGATAGACTGAAGGTAGCTCAGTCCAGACAGAAGAGCTATGCAGACTCGAAACGCAAGGAGGTAGTATATGAAATCGGAGACAGAGCATATCTCCGTGTGTCACCACTACGAGGAGTTAAACGTTTTGGAGTTAAGGGAAAGCTAGCCCCGAGATTTGTAGGACCATATCGGGTTTTGGAACGCATGGGAGAACTAGCCTACAAGTTGGAGTTACCCGAAGGACTGTCAGGAGTTCATGATGTGTTCCATGGTTCCCAGTTGAAGAAGTGCCATGCAGAGATGGCCGATATTCCTCTGAGAGACACAGTGCCCCTGGAAGCAATCCAGTTGGATAGTGATCTGACTTATGAGGAGAAACCAGTCAAGATTCTCGAGTTTGCCAGCCGAGTTACTCGCAGCAAGGTTATCAAGTTTTGCAAAGTTCAGTGGAGCCACCATACCGAGGATGAAGCCACCTGGGAACGAGAAGATGTTCTACGCAAGGACCACCCGCACCTATTTTCTAGCTAACCCGAATCTCGAGGACGAGATTCATCTTAAGGGGGGTAGGTTTGCAACATCCCAAATTTTCAATTTGGAATGTTATACATAGGACATCATGCATATCATATTTTTATTGCATTTCGTTTCGCGATCCTCGAAATTCTAAGCAACTCAAGGACCCACGGAGAGAGTTGGGGATTTCACGTTCTTCATATTTGAATTTTTTTTCAAATATTGAAACAAGGATCATTTTGGTTTTAATTATTTTCTCTCCGAAAATATTTCTAATTAAAAAAATATGAAAGGAGATAATATGACTTCTCCAAAATAAATGAAATATTGGAGGAAAAATATTAAAATCAAATAATTAATTTTATTTGGATTTTATTGCAATTTTATTTGAATTAGGAAAAATATGCGTTTTTCGAAATTGCATTAGAGGTCCAAATAAATGTTCACTTTGTCCAAAATATTTTTAGAGGACGGGGAAAATTTATTTCAGGATTTTTGGAGTCCGATTAGTATTCCTTTTAATTGTTTTTCTCCGCGTCGGAACATTAAAAAAACGAACCGACCTGGACACTAGCCCGGCCGGCCTTTATAAGCCGAGGGGCCCGACCCAACCGAAACCCTAGCCCACCGCGCCACCGCCGCCAGCCGTCGCCCCGCAGCGCCGCCGCCGCCCCGCTCCGCCGTCCCGCCGTCGGATCCGCTCACCGCCGCCGCCGCCAACCCCGCCGGAGCCGCCGCCGACCCTGCCGGAGCTCGCCGAGGTAGCCGCCGCCGCTGGTTTCGTTAGAAAACCGCCTGTTTTTTTTCAAAAATCCTAGGTTTTTTTATAGATCGGTTTTATTTTTTTCGGTTTAGTTTAATAGCGGACGTTCGTCCGTACGTTCGTTTTAATGAACGTTGTTCGTCGGTTAGTCGCAGATAGTGAACGTTCGTTCGTTAGCCTGTTCGTCAGTTTTTCTTTTTCTAGGGTTTTTCCGCAATTATTTTCGATCGCGATTTCTGCCCTAATCTTCGATCTAGTATAATTTTTCGCTCGTTTATCCAAATCAGGTGAAACAAGCGCCTAGGTCTTCGTCTCAAAGACCTCTTTCTGTTTAACCAACTTGAACAAGATTTTGGTACTGTAAATTTGACTTTAGTCCAGATTAGAAACGGATCTTGTTTCTTTTGTAGTTTGAATTTCGTTGCTCCGTTTGATTTGATTCTTTTTGCAAATCGGAGTTCTTCAATTGAACTTTCTGGTTAAATATTCTTATTTGAGTTTTACCCATGCATCTTTGTTTGAGTGCTTATGTATGCTATTGTTTGTTTGCGATAGAATTCCCGGAGTGCGAAGCGTGCTACTACGAGTCACTAGGTTTCGCGGATCGTCAGCAAGGCAAGTAACACATTGATCATACCCCTTTAATACCCAGTTTTTATGCATTAGTTTCAACCCTCAAACATTGCATGAGTAGGATCTCTTAACATGTGGGTATCTGGGAAGTAGTTGATGAGGTAGAACCTATTACCTGTTTTATTATCAAACCCTTGGGAGTTACTTCTACGTTATGCTTGTATTGCCATGCTATGCTCGTAGACGTGGTTTGGGTGAGTGAATCCATGACAGATGTGAGATTGTTAATTAATGGTTAACTTAAGGTGGCAACTTTAATACCCATCTGGGTGGATTGCTTGCGGGCACCTGGAGAATCCAGTGTTGTCCTAGGATATCCTGGAGTACCCGTGTGATCATCCTACGGTCCGCCACCCAGGCTCAAAGGGATCATTAGATTATTCATGCTAGAAACTTCCGTGTGCAGCCACAAGCTATTCTGGGCTCTAGAATAGTTGAGTATGTTGCATGACCTCTTCCAGTGGTAGGCTAGCAGATGTAGGGGATGTAGGTTGGTACTGTCTACCCAGGGTTAGAGTTAATGCTTCTGAAAGACTGTGTCTCGGTCATCCGTTTCTCAAACACCATGTAGTGCGAGAAATCCAACAGAGGAGATCGGGTCTTGTGGGGAAAAGTGCGCAAACCTCTGCAGAGTGTATAAACTAATCATGGTTAGCCGTGTCCCCGGTTATGGACATCTTGAGTATCTGGTACTTGAATTATTGATTTGATCTCATCACTCTAAATTGATTTGTTGGGATGTTAATGATTACTTTAATTAGGATTGAGTTGGAGGAACCTTCTCAATGATGTTTCAACCACCATGATAGTTAAGTTGTAGGGAAAAATTGGCTTTTCGCAAAAACTTTGTAACCATAGAGCCTCCACCAGCCTTATATGCATGTAGTGATAGCATTTATTCTGTTCATTGCTCTACTGTGTTATATTGCCAGCATATTTCATGTGCTGGCCCGTTTCGGGCTGCAACGTATCATGTTGTAGAATTTTCAGACGACGAGTAAGGTGCCATAGGTCGTTTGTCATGCACTCAGCTATGCCGTTGGAGTTGATGGACTCACTTTATCTTCCAAGTCTTCCGCAGTTATCTTATTTAGATGGCCTTAAGCCATATTATTGTAATAAGTTCTTTTTTGAGACTATCGATGTAATAAGTGTGTGATTGTTACTCTGTTATAAATCCATTCGAGTACTGTGTGTGTCAGCATTACCGATCCAGGGATGACACTGAAGCACAGAGACTTGACCATCTGAGGTCGGGTCGCTACATATCGTGCGCTAGAAATATGGCGAAACAGAAATTAATCAATGTTTCGTCATAATTTTGACACTCATTTTTAAGCCCTGCAATGTATGTGAGGATAAGAGACCAATATAATAAAAGGATACCATTTAATTATATATAAGATACATCAATATGTCAACATTGAGAATATCAAATTAGTGCCATTAGGTAGATTCTTTAGGAAAAAAAGTGTAGCCTTTCCTCACATACGGAGTGACACAACAATATTATCGTAAGTGAACGCAAGTAATTGGCTAATAACCACATAAACAAATACTCTATAATTTTGTATTAGTTAAAACTAATTAAGCTGAACAACCTACTTTTATGGCAAAAACTTGATTTCTAGTGGAACAAACATGTATAAACACATAGTTCATGGTCTAGGATTAATTGAGAAATCACAAATAGATAGAGGTGCTTAATTTCCTTGAGATTGAAGCCGCCGAAGCACGATGTGGCGGAGGGAGCGTGAGTTGCGTCAAGGAGGAGTTAGCCGGCGGGGTGAGGCCTCCGCCGTTGGAGGATGAGGCCATGGCGGCAGGCGAGGGCGGAGGATGTTCACAACAGTTGATGGAGGACGAGCACGAGGGCGAGGACGGAGGATGCTTGTGACAGCGGACGGAGACAACCTCGATGGCAAGGACGGCTGTGGCGATGATGACGACGACGCGATTGGGAGGAGCGGGATGAATCGGGTTTGAGTTGGTTTGGCGGGAATCTAATTGTTTTCCATGTGTGCAGAGCAGTGACGGGCATGACCCAGTGCCCGCCGCAGCTAGAGACCTGGCACTAACGAGTATTTACTTACACCTACCATTGCTATGTGATCGGGTACATCATTACATGATTTTTTGACCTCATTTGTACTTCGAGCTTTTTCTATGATTAACACACACCATATGAAAGCATCATGCTTAAATTAGAGGACATTTTCAGTTGGTTTGCTTTTTTTGAAGCACTAACTGATTTTCCGACCACTAAAAAGGGCAAAAGCTCTTCGCGTGCAAACAAACTCGAAACTGGAAAAACTTTTCATGATGTCTTCGTAAGACCCATGTAGTGTGTGGTAAAAATTTGAGAGCATTACGACAAAAATTTATGCACTTCGTGTACATACCAAACACTGTCTGGGAAGTATCAGGTTTTTGAATGGAAACTGCCGCCTTCCACACATAGCTCGATTTATTCTATGTCATTTCAATTTAATATTTTTCTATGATTAATACACACCATCCGAAGTCGTATGCTCAAATTTGGATACTTTTTGAGTTGGTTTGCTATTTCGAAGCATTAACTAATTTTTCGACCACTAAAAAGGGCAACAAGCTTTTGGCATGCAAACGAGCTTGAAATTGGATGAACTTTCCATGGTGTCTTCATAGGACCGTTGTAGTGTGTGGTGAAAATTTGAGAACATTAAGACAAAAACTTGATGCACTTCATGTACAAACGAAACACTCTCTTGCGAAGTATCAGGGTTTCAACGAAAACCGCCGCTTGCCAGACACATCAATTTTTATATATCATTTCAACTTCAAACTTTTCCATGATTAATAAACACCATTGGAAGCCTGATGCTCACATTTGAGACTATTTTGCATTTTTTGTCGTGGGCGGCCCATAGGGCCTGCCACTGCAAACTTTTTGAAATTTTGGAAATTGTTTGGCGCGGGTTTCCGAAATATTGCTGTGGCGGGCATGTTTCTTCCCCACCACTGGATAATGACAAACTAGTGGCAGGCACTTATTATTTGCCTGTCACTGCTGCTTTTATCCCACGGATAAATTTGCAAATTTTTGCGAGTGGCGGGTTGTAGTTTTTGCCAACCACTACTATACAAATAATAGTGGCGCCCTATCTTTTATACTAGCCACTGGAACTTTTCCAAAATAGATGTGGCGGCTGTCTTACCACGCCTGCCACTAAATTGAGCCGGCCTATAAGCCTTTTCCTGGTAGTGTTTCCATCCGACCGTCACTAGGTGCTCTTGGGTTAATACTCCGTCTGTCCAAGTTTATCAAGCCCCCTTGTATTTTTGTTCAAACTCTTATCATAGATTTGATTTGCAAATATATGTGATATTTTATAAAAATTATATTGCTAGGTTTGTATTAGAAAGAAGTTTTTAATTGTATCATTTTTTTAGTCCCTCAATCGAGGTGCATAGGGTGCCTAAGATAATTGATTTTCCAAGAGTACAAGTAGCCAATTCAGCTCATACAAGATGAACTACGCACCTAGGACATTGATGCTTGGGACTATCAGTCCAACATGTCAGCAAAATAGTTTGTTGTGATTTCCCCTACGTTGAAAGCTTGAACTAGCATGATAAAAGTGTGAGTTTCACCCTGGCTCTAAATGAGGTTTCTTATAAGGTGGTTGCGGCCCTAAGGCAACCAAGTCCTGTAGCTCTCTGGTCGACACCTAGGTCCTACTTAACGATGCCACGCAAGAGATGCGTGATGTACCATCGATGACGGATTTATCTGATTTGATCGGAAAGCCAATGCAATTCGCGGGGAGCTGTCTCTGTTGTTTGAGCTCTATTCACATGCATATCTTGTGCCGAGCTCTGGATCGGATTTAAAGCTTCCTTGATATACCAACAAACCAAGGCCTATCACATCAAGCTCAAGGTTGAGGTCAAAGATGGTGTTTCTCCGCCCAAGTTGGCCTCATCCCACAAACCTGATGATCAGAGCAAGGAGAATCCCAAGGATAAATATAAGGATGATTCTTTTGATGATCAACCTTTGAAGGATGAAGAATGGGACTCTCTCGGTCGGAAGATACAAGCGGTTTACCCTAGTTGTAAGCCAGCCACCTTGTGTGGATAGAGATGAGGGTATCTTTGAATATGGCCTGAACTTTGGGACTGTTGATGCTCACCTCTCGGACTGCTCCAATCTATCTGATGTCTTGCTTCCCCGTCCCTTTCAGGTATTGTTGACTCCAGTGGGCATGATTATTTCCCCTATCCTAATGTGCTTCAATCTACTCCTTTCAAGGCATTCCCACTTTCTCTGACATCACGTGTGGAGATAGGTTGGGAGAGCCCTGAGAACTAGGAATTCTCTGCTGATATGATCAAGCATAGAAACAAAAACACCAAATAGATGGGCGAATCTGTGAAGGGTGTTGCTGGTGATGCTCTGGCTTCCTCTGAAGTCTTTGGTGATCACCAATCCCGTCTCTACTGTGTGCAAGGGCACACTCTTGCCACGCTCGAGTGAATCTATCAAGAAGTAGGCAGAGATTTTGGCAGTGGTAAAGAACATGGACCCTCATTGTATGGCACCGCCTCCCGAGTTTCTGGCCCTTTTTGCTTTATCAGACCATCATTTACTTGTTGTTGCATATGATTCATGCATTCATTTTGACTCTACGTTTGGCGAGCCTAGCTCTCTTTTATTAGTTATTCGTGCGAATGAGATAGCCTTGGCAAAACTTGTGTTATCTAGGATCATGGTAGAAAAAACTCTTTGCACCAATTATGCACCTACTTCGCCTAGGCCAATTCAGGGACTAGTCAATGGTCCGTTGTTTCTCTTGGTGGTTGTGGCCATCGGGCGAGTGAGGTTAAAAATGACATCGGTGTAGGCAATGGGGCTTCATGCCTTATAGCTTTAGCATTTATATCTACAACCTCTCAATCAAATAAGAATATAATTTTATAACATGCGTGGTTTGGCACTAGGGGGCATACCAACTAGCTTGATGACTACATTCATAGTGTAAACATCGACATAATTTGTTTACCAAAAACTATTAAATAGTCTTTCAGTTATCAGGAGCTTTGTTCCATTGTGGGCTCTAGTATCTTTTCATGGGGATGGACCCTGCATTTGGCCACTCGGGTGGAATCTTGATTGGGACCAAAGATGATAGCTTTGTGGTTGCTTCAGTTGCTTTGGATGGTTCTTTGATACCATGGTGGTGCTACAAAAGAACATCAAATTTTCAAGGGAATTTATTAACATCTATGGCCTAGTTGATCATTTTCCTCTGAGTTCGTGTTGGAAATTTGAACGGAGACACCAACATTGCCTATTTTCACACACCGGCCAATGGCTAGCTAGCGGCTGAAAATTGGAAGACCTTCAATCCCCTGCGAGATGCCAAAGACAAGAACAACACCAACTTCCATTGGTCTTGCTCCCAGGCCTTTAATGACGTGATTAAATGATCTTGTGATGCATGAATTACATCGAGTTGGAGCTCGATTCACTTGGTTCGACCGAAAATTGGACCCCATAAGATGTGTCATGACCATGTTTTCATGTCATGTGACTAGGAATACAAATTTCCTCGTGCTTTGTTGACTGCAAACACCCTCATTGGCTCTGATCATGCACCGCTGATTGTTGACTTTGTGAATCTTTGTTTGGCCCTCCATCCCAATTCCACTTTGAGTCTAATTGATTCTTGATCAGAGGCTTGATTCGCTTGTCCATAACAAATGTAATCCTCTCAAGAGGGATTGCCCGATCAACGACTAGCACTTCTGTTCTCAGCGACCACAAAATTTTCTTGAAGGTTGGTGGTCCAATCAGCATGCTGAATCTTTAAAATCAAAATGGTTATTAGCTAATAATAATAAGTGCTTAAATTAGTTTGGTGAGTCACCTGGGTTGGATGCTAGTGGTTGGCAGCATGGTTATGATCTTGAGGCAACGCTTGTAACTATCCACCACACTGATGAGATTTACTTGAAGTCGAGGGGTAGTTTTAAGTGGATTTTGAAGGGAGACACCAACATTGCGTACTTTCACACACCAGCCAATGGCTAGCTAGAGGTGCTGGTTTATTAATCGGTTGTTTATTAATGGTGTAATCACCCCACACGAACATGTCATTACTTTCCATATCTATGATTTTCATTCCACCCTTCTACGCTTCCATCAGCTTCCTGGTTTCTTGTTTAACCCCCAAGCTTGGACGATTGATCAGTGTGTTTCTCGTGTGGATAAAGAAGCCTTGATGATACCCCTTTCCGCTGAGGAAATGGATGAGGCCATTTCCTCTTTGAAGTCCACTTCGACTACAGGGCCCGATGCTTTTTTATTCCATTTTCAAGAAGTTTTGGATTACCCTTAAACCTCTTCTTTATAAGATTATGGAAGCCTTTTGTTTGGGCAATGTGGGCACTAAACGGCTAACTACATGATTCTCGTGCTTATTCCAAATGTGAAGGGTGCTAACACCATTCGCCTCGACCTATTACCCACATTAACAACATTGCTAAATTTCCCTCGGGTGTTTGCGACTAGGCTATCTTTGATTGCCCATAAAATTATTAGCCAACCCTGGTAGTGTTAGGTAATCGCCCTACGATCATGATCCAAGGAATACTATGAAGATGCATACAAGGTTAGATCAGATAGTTAAAAACTTCGAGTTTCAGTGGCAGAAGAGTTGGTGTAGATCGTCGATGAAGTCCCTCAAACCATTCACGAATGATCCCTTGAACCGAAGACCAAAAGCACGACCTCTCTACAGATTGCAAGCTTACAGGATTCACGATCGGGTAGCGCTTCAACGTCCACAGCTAATCGTTGCTGGAGAATTAGAGGGAGAATAAGAGAACCACACATGGCTTCTCTATTATGAGGATTAGAGTCAACTATAACTAGATCTACTATAGATCAAACAAGACAACAACTAGAACAAGAGAGAATTAGAGGCTCCAAATCTTATATTCCATAGGTTGCCACTACCCCTCTATTTATGTGCGAAGGCATGGTGTCACAACTTTGGAAGGGGGCCTCCCCAAAGTCAGTTTGGACCTCAAAGACTAGTCCTTCTCAGACTCAAAGGCTAAACCCCGTGGATCTCGGCATTTACATGAACGCCATGGGCTCCAGCGTCTGGCCCAGGGGTAGATGTAGTAAACCCTAGCATCAAGACCCTGCCTTCCATACAACCCATTTGTGCACAGACCTAACGCCTCGTGGGTCTTACCCTATGGCACAGCCAAGATGTCCTCACACCAGGGACCCTCTGGATTTATCTAGGAGGTTTTGTAACCTTTTGAATATTACCAAAAGTTCCTAGGACCTTCCTAGAACCCCCCAGAACATTTCTAGAAACATATGAAACTCTTTGAGAACTCTCTCAAAATTATTTCTTATGTTCTACAATACACCGATGATACAATTATTCTGGTTGAGAAGAGCGATCTTCAATTAGCTAATCTCAAGTTTATCGTACGTTTTTCGAGGCCCTTTCTAGCTCAAAATCAACCTCACACTAGTGCGAAAAAACCTAGCTATGGCGTGCCAAAAACACCCTTGCTTGTGTGGAAGCTCGAGGCCACCAATATGATGCCATTGTTAAGAAATAGTTGTGGCATTGGAGGCTACGCCAGCAGTACTATACGTGTTGCTCGCGTGCCACACTTGCAATGTAATTTGCACGCCATAAACGTTTCGTGCACCCAAAAAACATTTGCCATCATGTAACATTTAGCATTTCAGATTAAAACTAAGCACATATATAACATTACACCATAGAATAGTACCAGATAATAGAACATTATGAGTTAATAAAAAAGCGGCAATCTCACAAACAGTACGTAGTAGCTGCTAGCTAGATCTCACAAACATTACCGGTTATAGAACATTAATTACGAGCTAAAACACTAGTAGATAGCGCTAATACGTAAGCAGTTCATTTAGCATCTACAGTCCCGCCAGACACATGATTCTAAATGAGGTCGATGACGATCATCATCCTTAAGTCATGGCACCGGGTGTTCCTGATGGTGACAAAGATGGCCTGTCCAACCTGGAGATTCTTGCCAGCAAGGAAGTTGTTCCAGCCCATGATACGTCCATTTTGCATCATGCTTTTATGTTAATATTTATTGCATTATGGGCTGTTATTACACATTATGGTACAATGCTTATGCCTTTTCTCTCTTATTTTACAAGGTTTACATAAAGAGGGGGAATGTCGGCAGCTGGAATTCTGGACAGCAAATTTGAGAGACCTATTCTGCACAACTCCAAAAGTCCTGAAAATTTATGAAGAATTATTTTGGAATATATAAAAAATATTGGGCGAAGAAAATACGAGAGTGGACCCACCAGGTGGCCACAAGCCTGGGGGCGCCCTACACCCCTGGGCGCGCCCCCAGGCTTGTGGGCCCCCTGCAGGTCTCCGGTGCCCATCTTCTGGTATATGAAGCGCCGCCGTCTCGAGGTGGAACCTGGGCAGAAGGAATCTAGGGCTCCGGTGGAGCTGTTCTGCCGGGGAAACCTCCCTCCGGGAGGGGGAAATCAAAGCCATCGTCCTCACCAATGATCCTCTCATCGAGAGGGGGTCAATCTCTATCAACATCTTCACCAGAACCATCTCCTCTCAAACCCTAGTTCATCTCTTGTACTCGATCTTTGTCCCAAAACCTGAGATTGGTACCCGTGGGTTGCTAGTAGTGTTGATTACTCCTTGTAGTTGATGCTAGTTGGTTTATTCGGTGGAAGATCATATGTTCAGATCCTTAATGATATTCAATGCCCCTATGATTATGAACATGAATATGCTTTATGAGTAGTTACGTTTGTTCCTGAGGACATGGGAGAAATCTTGTTATAAGTAATCATGTGAATTTGGTATTCGTTCTATATTTTGATGAGATGTATGTTGTCTTTCATCTAGTGGTGTTTTGTGAACATTGACTACATGACACTTCACCATGATTTGGGCCTAGGGGAAGGCATTGGGAAGTAATAAGTAGATGATGGGTTGCTAGAGTGACAGAAGCTTAAACCCTAGTTTATGCGTTGCTTCGTAAGGGGCTGATTTGGATCCACATGTTTCATGCTATGGTTAGATTTATCTTAATGCTTCTTTCATAGTTGCGGATGCTTGCGAGAGAGGTTAACCATAAGTGGGAGGCCTGTCCAAGTAAGGACAGCACCCAAGCACCGGTCCACCCACATATCAAATTATCAAAGTAACGAATGCAAATCATATCAGCATGATGAAAACTAACTTGACAATAATTCCCATGTGTCCTTGGGAGCACTTTGCTTTATATAAGAGTTCGTCCAGGTTTATCCTTTGCTATAAAAAGGATTGGGCCACCTTGCTGCACCTTAATTACACTTGTTACTTGTTACCCGTTACAAATTATCTTATCACAAAACTATATGTTACCGATAATTTCAGTGCTTGCAGAGAATACCTTGCTGAAAACCGCTTGTCATTTCCTTCTGCTCCTCGTTGGGTTCGACACTCTTACTTATTGAAAGGACTACGATAGATCCCTATATACTTGTGGGTCATCAATACTCTTTTCTGGCGCCATTGCCGGGGAGTGAAGTGCCTTTGGTGAGTGGAATTTGGTAAGGAAAAATGTATACTACGTGCTGAAATTTACTGTCACTTGTCACTATGGAAAATCATCCTTTGAGGGGTTTGTTCCGGGTATCTTTAACTCGACTGGAAGAGAAAAGAGTTGCTCCTCAACGTACTGAACCTACTGAATATATTCATTATGAAATTCCTTTGGGTATGATAGAGAAACTTCTAGCTAATCCTTATGCAGGAGACGGAACACTACATCCTGATATCCATCTAATCTATGTGGATGAAGTATGTGGATTATTTAAGCTTGCAGGTTTGCCTGAGGATGAAGTCAAGAAGAAGGTCTTCCCTTTATCATTGAAGGTAAAAGCATTGACATGGTATAGGCTATGTGATGATATTGGAGCTTGGAACTACAACCGATTGAAATTGGAATTTCATCACAAGTTTTATCCTATGCACCTAGTTCATCGTGATCGGAATTATATATATAATTTTTGGCCTCGTGAAGGAGAAAGTATCGCTCAAGCTTGGGGGAGGCTTAAGTCAATGTTATATTCATGCTCCAATCATGAGCTCTCAACAGAAATTATTATTCAGAATTTTTATGCCCGGCTTTCTCGTAATGATCAGTCCATGCTCGATACTTCTTGCACTAGTTCTTTTATAAAGAAGACTATTGAATTCAAATGGGATTTATTGGAAAGAATTAAATGCAACTCTGAAGATTGGGAGCTTGATCAAGGTAAGGAGTCATGTATAAACCTTAAGTTTGATTGTGTTAAATCTTTTATGGATACCGATGCTTTTTGTGAATTTAGCACTAAATATGGACTTGACACTAAGATAGTAGCTTCTTTTTGTGAATCATTTGCTACTCATGTTGATCTCCCTAAGGAGAAGTGGTTTAAATATCATCCCCCCATTGAAGTAAAAGTAGTAGAACCTATTAAAGCTGAATAACAAACCATTACTTATAATGTTGATCCAGTTGTTCCTACTGCTTACGTTGAGAAACCACCTTTTCCTGTTAGAGTAAAGGAACATGCTAAAGCTTCCGCTGTGGTTCGTAAGAGTTATACTAGAACACCTACACCCCCTGAACAAATTAAAGTTGAACCTAGTATTGCCACGGTTAAAGATCTCTTGGTCGATAATATTAATGGACATGTTATTTATTTCTGTGATGAAGCTGCTAGAATTGCCAAACCCGATGATAAAGATAAACATAGACCTATTGTTGGCATGCATGTTGTTTCTGTTAAGATAGGAGATCATTGTTATCATGGCTTATGTGATTTGGGTGCTAGTGTGAGTGCAATTCCTTTTACTTTATACCAAGAAATTATGAATGATATTGCACCTACTGAAATAGAAGATATTGATGTCACTATTAAGCTTGCTAATAGAGATACTATCTCACCAATTGGGATTGTTAGAGATGTTGAAGTCTTATGTGGGAAAATGAAATACCCTACTGATTTTATAGTTCTTGGTTCCCCACAAGATGATTTTTGTCCCATTATATTTGGTAGACCTTTCTTGAACACTGTTAATGCTAAAATAGATTGTGAGAAAGAAACTGTTGGTGTAAGTTTCGGGGATGTGTCTCATGATGATTTTAATTTCTCCAAATTTCGTAGACAACCCCATGTTAAAGAATTGCCTAATAAAGATGAAATTATTGGTCTTGCTTCTATTGTCGTGCCTCCTACTGATCCTTTAGAACAATATTTTCTAGACCATGAAAATGATATGTTTATGAATGAAAGAAAGGAGTTAGATGAAATATTCTTTAAACAAATGCATGTCTCGAAACACAATTTTTCTGTTGAGACTCTTGGAGATCCTCTACCACCCAAGAGTGATCCTGTTTGATCTTAAATAATTACCTAATACTTGAAATATGCTTATCTTGATGAAAAGAAGATAGATCGTGTTATTATCAGCGCTAACCTTTCATAGCATGAAGAAAAGAAATTATTGAAAACTCTGAAGAAGCACCGTGCTGGTTGGATATACTCTGGATGATCTTAAGGGCATTAGTCCCTCTCTGTGTTAGCATAAAATTAATATGGAACCTGATGCTAAACCAGTTGTTGATCACCAACGACGGCTAAATCCAATGATGAAAGAAGTGGTAAGAAATGAAATACGCAAGCTTCTGGAAGCAGGTATAATTTATCCTATTCCTGATAGTAGTTGGGTAAGTCATATTCATTGTGTGCCTAAGAAGGGAGGTATTACTGTTGTTCCTAATGATAAAAATGAATTGATTCCACAAAGAATTGTTACAGGTTATAGAATGGTAATTAATTTTAGAAAATTAAAAAAATCCACTAGGAAAGATCATTATCCTCTACCTTTTATTGATCAAATGCTAGAAAGACTATCCAAACATACATACTTTTGTTTTATAGATGGTCATTCTGGTTTTTCTCAAATACCTGTATCACAAGAGGATCAAGAAAATACTACTTTTACTTGCCCTTTCGGTACTTTTGCTTATAGATGTATGCCTTTTGGTTTATGCAATGCACCTTCTAACTTTCAAAGATGTATGACTGCTATATTCTCTGACTTTTGTGAACAGATTGTTGAGGTTTCCGTGGATGATTTCTCCGTTTACGGAACTTCTTTTGATGATTGCTTAAGCAACCTCGATCGAGTTTTGTAGAGATGTGAAGAAACTAATCTTGTCTTGAATTGAGAGAAGTGCCACTTTATGGTTAACGAAGGTATTGTTTTGGGGAATAAAATCTCCAAAAGAGGTATTGAAGTTGATAAAGCTAAAGTTGATGCTATTGAAACAATGTCGTGTCCTAATAAAGATATCAAAGGTATAAGAAGTTTCCTTGGTCATGTTGGTTTCTATAGGAGATTTATCAAAGACTTCTCTAAAATTTCTAGGCCTCTCACTAATCTCTTGCAAAAAGATGTTCCATTTGTTTTTGATGATGATTGTGTAGAAGCCTTTGAAATACTTGAGAAAGCCTTAATTTCTGCACCTATTGTTCAACCACCTGATTGGAACCTACCCTTTGAAATTATGTGTGATGCTAGTGATTATGATGTTGGTGTTGTTCTAGGACAAAGAGTTGATAAGAAATTGAATGTTATTCATTATGTCAGTAAAACTCTAGACAGTGCTCAAACAAATTATGCTACTACTGAAAAAGAATTTTTAGCGGTTGTGTTTGCTTGTGATAAATTTAGATCTTATATTGTTGATTCCAAAGTAACAGTTCACACCGATCATGCTGCTATTAAATATCTTATGGAAAATAAAGATGCTAAACCTAGACTTATTATGTGGGTTCTCTTGCTACAAGAATTTTATTTACATATTATTGAAAGGGAGCTGAGAACCCCGTAGAAGACAACTTGTCTAGGTTAGAAAATATTCTTGATGATGCACTACCTATTGATGATAGCTTTCCTGATGAACAATTAGATGTCATAAATGCTTCTCGTAGTACTCCATGGTATGCTGATTATTCTAATTACATTGTTGCTAAATTCATACCACCTAGTTTCACATACCAAAAAAAGAAAAGGTTTTTCTATGATTTAAGACATTACTTATGGGATGACCCACATCTTTATAAATAAGGAGTGGATGGTGTTATTAGATGTTGTGTACCTGAGCATGAACATGAACAAATCCTACGCAAGTGTTACTCCGAGGCTTATGGAGGACACCATGCTAGAGACAGAACTGCACAAAAGGTATTACAATCTTGTTTTTACTGGCCAACTCTCTTTAAGGATGCTCGTAAGTTTGTATTGGCTTGTGATGAATGTCAAATAATTGGTAATATTAGTAGGCGTCAGGAAATGCCTATGAATTATTCACTTGTTATTGAACCATTTGATGTTTGGGGATTTGATTATATGGGGCCTTTTCCATCCTCTAATGGGTACACACATATTTTGGTTGTTGTTGATTATGTTACTAAGTGGGTAGAAGCTATTCCAACTAGTAGTGTTGATCATAACACTTCTACTAAAATGCTTAATGAAGTTATTTTCCCGAGGTTTGGAGTCCCTGGATATTTAATGACAGATGGTGGTTCACACTTTATTTATGGTGCTTTCCGTAAATTTCTTGCTAAGTATGATGTTAATTGCATCTCCATATCTTCCTCAGTCTAGTGTCAAGTAGAATTAAGCAACAGAGAAATAAAATTGATCTTGCAAAAGACTGTTAATAGATCTAGAAAGAATTGCTCTAAGAAACTTGATGATGCATTATGGGCTTATAGAACTGCATATAAAAATCCAATGGGTATGTCTCCATATAAAATGGTTTATGGAAAAGCATGTCACTTACCTCTTGAACTAGAACATAAAGCTTATTGGGCAATTAAAGAGCTCAACTATGATTTCAAACTTGCCAGTGAGAAGAGGCTATTTGACATTAGCTCACTTGATGAATAGAGAACCCAAGCCTATGAGAATGCCAAACTATTTAAGGAGAAAGTTAAAATATGGCATGATAAAAGGATACAAAAACGTGAATTTAATGTAGGTGGCCATGTCTTGCTATAGAATTCTCGTTTAAGATTTTTTGCAGGAAAACTTCTCTCTAAATGGGAAGGGCCTTACATTATCGAGGAAGTTAATCATTTCGGTGCCATCAAGATCAACAACGCCGAAGGCAATAACCCGAAGGTGGTAAACGGGCAAAGGATCAAACATTATATATCAGGTACTCCCATAAATGTTGAAACCAATATTATTAATACCATAACACCAGAGGAGTACATAAGGGAGACCTACCGGGACGTTCCAGACCCCCAAAAGGAATAGGTATGTGATACGGTAAGTAAACCGACTCCAAAAAATTTCCAATGGCAATTTTACTCCATTTTGGAATATTAAAAAAATAGGAAAACAAAAAGTAGTCCAAAAAGTGCACGAGGAGGCGACAAGCCTTGGGGGCGCGCCATTCCCCACTGAGCATGCCTCCGAGGCTTGTGGCCACCTCGTGTGCCCTCCGGACTCCGTTTTCTTGCAAATACTTCTTTTGGTCGGTAAAAGTTCATTATATAATCTCCCGAAGGTTTTGACCACCGTACCACGGCAAAATCATCTGTTCTTGTTTCGAGTTGTTTTCCTAACATATCTATATCGGTATGACATCCCCAAGCGCTTCGAAGGACAAGTTCTTCGAGAAGGTTGATGACCCACAAGTATAGGGGATCAATTGTAGCTCTTTTCGATAAGTAAGAGTGTCGAACCCAACGAGGAGCAGAATGAGTTGACAAGTAGTTTTCAGTAAGGTAATGTCTGCAAGTGCTGAAATTGTAAGTAGCAAGTAGTTTGATAGCAAGATATTTTGTAACGAGCAAGTAACGATAATAGCAATAAGTATGCAGCAAGGTAGCCCAATCCTTTTGAGGCAAAGGACAGGCCAAAAGGTCTCTTATGATAAGCAAAGCGTTCTTGAGGGTACACGGGAATTTCATCTAGTCACTTTCATCATGTTGGTTTAATTCGTGTTCGCTACTTTGATAATTTGATATGTGGGTGGACCGGTGCTTAGGTGTTGTTCTTACTTGAACAAACCTCCTACTTATGATTAACCCTCCCACAAGCATCCACAACGACGAGAAATGTATTGAGAATAAATTCTAACCATAGCATTAAACTCTAGGATCCAATCGGTCCTTTACGGAATAGCGCATAAACTGGGGTTTAAGCTTCTGTCACTCTCGCAACCCATCATCTAATTGCTACTCCACAATGCATTCCCTTAGGCCCAAATATGGTGAAGTGTCATGTAGTCGACATTCACATGACACCACTAAGGGAATCACAACATGCATACTATCAAAATATCAAACACATATCAAATTCACATGATTACTTGCAACATGATTTATCCCGTGACCTGAAGAACAAAGGTAACTACTCACAAATAATAAACATGCTCATGATCAGAGGAGTATTAAATAGCATCATGGATCTGAACATATAATCTTCCACCAAATAAACCATATAGTAATCAACTACAAGATGTAATCAACACTACTAGTCACCCACAGGCACCAATCTATAGTTCCGGTAACAAGATTGAATACAAGAGATGAACTAGGGTTTGAAATGAGATGGTGTTGTTGAAGATGTTGATGGAGATTGCCCTCCCCAAGATGGGAGAGTTGTTGGTGATGATGATGACGATGATTTCCCCCTCCGGGAGGGAAGTTCCCCGAAAGAATCTCTTTGCCGGAGGGCAAAAGTGCTCCTGCCCAACTTCTGCCTCGAGACGGCGGCGCTCCATCCCGAAAGCCTTATCCTTATTTTTTCTAGGTAAAAATGACTTACGTACCAGAAGATGGGCACCGGAGGTGGGCCGAAGAGGCCAAAACCCACCAGGGCGCGCCTAGGGGGGCTGGCGCACCCAGGTGGGTTGTGCCCACCTGGTGGCCCCCTCTGGTGGTTATTGGCTCCAATATTTCTTAAATAATCCATAAAAAATCTCAGTGAAGTTTCATCTCATTTGGAGTTGTGCAGAATAGGTGGCCTAACGTAGCTTTTTCAGGTCCAGATTTCCAGCTGCCGGAATTCTCCCTCTTGGTGTGTACCTTGCAAATTATGAGAGAAAATGCATTAGAATTACTCCAAGAAGCATTATTACGGATAAAAACATTATAAATAATAGTAAGAAAACATGATGCAAAATGGACGTATCAACTCCCCCAAGCTTAGACCTCACTTGTCCTCAAGCAAAAACCGAAATGGAAAAAACATGTCCACATGCTTTGAGAGAGAGCTGTCGATAAAAACAAAATACGGACATAGAAGCATCATGTTGATTATTATAACAGGAACAAAATTTAACATAGGACTTTTATCATAGAACTTGCATCATATACTTTCCATGAATAAGTAACAGTTCATCACATAATCGAAGTATAAAGCAAAAACTCTATTAGAAACCAACAAACTATGTTCTCAGTCAACTTTGCAACTACAATTCATCATCTTTTTAGGAAGGGTCACATGTCGAAGCCTTTAGGCAAGTCCACATACTCAAACATCATATAGTCTTCTATGATTGCTAACACTCACCTAGTACCCATGAGCAAAACATTTCAACCGGACACATAGAAAGATAGGGGCTTATAGTTTCGCCTCCCAACATACTCACCTCAAGGGTGATGTCAACAATAATAACTCATGCTATCTATATTCAACTGGACATATGTGCCTAGATCTTTCCTCACCACATGATGCTTGCCAAAAGAGAAAATAAAAAGGAATAGAAGGAAAACTTTGACTCTTTGCATAAAAGTAAATACATAAAAGTAAAAGATAGGCCCTTCGCAGAGGGAAGCAGAGGTTGCCATGCGCTTATTTGTTTGCATGCTCAATCCGTTAGTGCAAGAGAACGTCATGTTGTATTGCCCCTTAAGATGACAACCTTTATTATGTAGTCTGTCGCTTTTATTCGTTGTCATCCAAGTTCGTACAACGCTCAATTTTCTCTTAAACTAAATGATCTCACATATTTTGAAGCAACTTTTATTGCCTTTTTGCACCGATGACAACTTACTTGAGGGATCTTGCTCAATCCCTAGGTAGGTATGGTGGACACCTGAAAAGATTTGGGTTTAAGGGTTTTTGGATGCACAAGTAGTATCTCTACTTAGTGCGGAATTTTTGGCTTGCAAAGATAGGGGCAAGCATCACATGTTGAAGGAACTATGACAATATTACTTCTATGTGAATATAAACAAACATAAACCATTAAGTTGTCTTCCATGTCCAACGTCAACAATTTTGGCATATAATATTTTGATGAGGGCTCACAATCACAAAAGATTTCTAGGATAGTATATTTATATGTGAATCTTCTCTTCCCTTATTAATTCTTTCATGAGTTACATCATTGACTAATGCTATGTTTGTCAATCTCTAATGAATTTTTCTACTTATACTTTTCCTTATGTGGTGCTATCACCTACCATAGGATTAGTATATAATCTTATTGATTTATTTCCTTTCTTTTATTTATTTCCTTTCTATTTTTATTTATTTCTTATTTCTTTTCTTTATTTGCAACAAGAAAGTAAAGAAAACAAAAACTCAAACTAAACTTTATTATATAACTTGCACACGATTACAATGATAGATCACTAAGCAAACTCTCAAAGAGGAAAGGATCGAACTAAGCTTTATTTCATCTAAAGCAAAAGGATCGAACTAAGATAAGTAAAAGCAAAAAAGATAGTGGGATGATACGATACCGGGGCACCTCCCCCAAGCTTGGCGGAAGCCAAGGGGAATGCCCATACCCGATACTCAGTTCTCCTTCAATGGTGAAGAAGGTGGTGGTGGTGATGAGAAGAAGCCTTGTCCTCAGATTTCCATGGTAGTGGTCCACCATCATAAGAGGAAGAGTGAGTCTCACGGGTCCTGCAACTAGCAACCAAACTCATACCTTTAAACCTCACCTCATATTCAAAGACTTGGTTCTGAAGGTCATAGATCTGGCTTTGGAGGAAGTTGATTTGCTCGTTGAAGGTGAAGACGATGTCCTTCATGGGCTTGCCATCCACCTTGAGATCACGTGAGAGGTCCGTGATCATGAGGTGATTGGCATGGCGTCCACGCTCCACCATCCCCTTGCACCGGAAGACATATTGCTCCAGAGCTTCAAGCCTAGCCTCCACGGTTCCCGTCCCCTTGGGGAAAGGCACATCGCGAAGGTGAAGCACCCCCTCATGCATCTCAATGACCTGAGGGTGCTACACCACCCCCCGCAAATATGGGTTGATAACGTTCTTGAAGAACTTGTCCTTGGAGGAGCTTGAAGCAGCCATGGTAGATGGGATTTGACAGAAAACAGCAAGGAAAAAGAGAACAGAGGATTTTCTCCGCGATACGGTGGTTAACAGGTTCGGGAAGTATATATAGATTTTTTATCTTGGAGAACAAGTACATGGACGAAAAACGGAGTACTGATGGTGTCCCAGATGGGCACAACCCACCTGGGCGCCCCAGGCCTAGCGCGCCCTAGTGTCTTGTGCCCACCAGGGGACGCTTCGTGGAAGATTCTTTATTTCCAAAATTCTAAAATATTCCAAAACTGATTAAAAAAATTGCAGATTTTTCGGAGTCTGTTTACTTACCGTATCACGTACCTCCTTATTTTGGCGATTCTGGAGTGTTCCGGAAGGACTCTTTTATGTGTTCTTCCGATGTCAAAGTTTGGATAATATTGCTTTCAACATTAATAGGCGTACCTGAGATATAATGCTTTATTCGTTGCCCATTGACATCCTTTGGGTTAGTACCTTCAGAATTATTTATTTTGATGGCACCAGACCAATAAACCTCCTCGATGACATATGAGCCTTCCCATTTTGAGAGGAGCTTCCCTGCAAAAAATCTAAAATGAGAGTTGTAAAAAAGAACATATTCTCCAACTTTCAACTCACGCTTTTGGATTCTTTTGTCATGCCATCTTTTAACTTTTTCTTTGAATAACTTTGCATTTTCATATGCTTGGGTTCTCCATTCATCTAATGAGCTAATATCAAATAACCTCTTTTCACCGGCAAGTTTGAAATCATAGTTGATTTCTTTAACTGCCTAGTATGCTTTATGTTCTAACTCAAGAGGCAAATGACAAGCTTTTCCATAAACCATTTTATAAGGAGACATACTCATAGGATTTTTATATGTTGTTCTATAAGCCCAAAGTGCATCATCTAATTTCATAGACCAATTCTTTCTGGACCTATTGACAGTCTTTTGCAAAATTAATTTTATTTCTCTATTACTAAGTTCAACTTGACCACTGGACTGAGGATGATAGGGTGATGCAATTCTATGGTTAACATCATACTTAGCAAGCATCTTACATAAAGCACCATGCATAAAGTGTGAACCACCATCAGTCATTAAATATCTAGGGACTCCAAACCTTGGGAAAATAACTTCCTTAAGCATTTTAATAGAGGTGTTGTGATCAGCACTACTAGTTGGAATAGCTTCTACCCATTTAGTAACATAATCAACAGCAACCAAAATATGTGTATACCCATTAGAGGAAGGAAAAGGTCCCATGTAATCAAATCCCCAAACATCAAATGGTTCAACAGCAAGTGAATAATTCATAGGCATTTCTTGATGCTTACCGATATTACCTATTCTTTGGAATTCATCACAAGATGAGACAAACTTACGGGCATCCTTGTAGAGAGTAGGCCAATAGAATCCAGACTGCAATACCTTATGAGCAGTTCTATCTCCAGCATGATGCCCTCCATAAGCCTCGGAGTGACATTCCGTAGGATTTGTCCCTGTTCATGCTCAGGTACACAACGTCTAATAATACCATCTACTCCTTCTTTATAAAGATGTGGGTCATCCCAAAAGTAATTGTAGCGACCAGACCTCAAACAGTCCGATCTCTGTGCATCAGTGTCATCCCTAGATCGGTAATGCTCACACGCACAGTACTTGAAGGATTTATAACAGAGTAGCAATCACACACTCATTAGATTGAATAGTCTCAAGAGAGAACTTATTACAATAAATATGGCTTAAGGCCATCTAAGTACGATAACAGCGGAAGGCTTGGAAGATAAAGTGAGTCCATCAACTCCAACGGCATCACTGAGTATAAGACCACGACCTATGGCACCTTACTCGTCGTCTGAAAAGTCTGCAACATGAACGTTGCAGCCCGAAAACGGGTCAGCACATGGAATATGCTGGCAATGTAACACATAGTGAGTAATGAACAGAATAATGCTATCACTACATGCATATTTGGTTGGTGGAAAGTTCTATGGTTACAGTTTTGCGAAAAGCCAATTTTTTCCTACAACAAAGGAATAAATTTTATTTAACTATCATGGTGGTTGTTAAACATTGAGAAGGTTCCTCCAACTCAATCCCAATTAAGAACATGATTAAACCCAATAAAATTAAATAAAGTAACATGATGAGATCCACATGATAATCCAAGAACTAGATACTCAAGATGTCCATAACCGGGGACACGGCTAACCATGATTAGTTTATACACTCTACAGAGGTTTGCGCACTTTTCCCCACAAGACTCGATCTCCTCCGTTTGAGTTCTCGCACTACATGGTGTTTGAGAAACGGATGACCGAGGCACAGTCTTTCGGAAACAATAACTCTTTACTCCGGGTGGACAGTTACACCTACTTTCCCCTAAATCTGCTAGCCCACCACTGAAAGAGGTCTTGCAACTTACTCAACTATGCTAGAGCCCATAATAGCTTGTGGCTGCACACGGAAGTTTCTAGCATGAATAATCTCATGATCCCTTTGAGTCTGGGTGGCGGTCCATAGGATAATAAACAGGACAATATAAGCAACGTAGAAGTAACTCCCAAAGGTTTGATAATAAACAGGACCTAACCATGCAATTGTCTGAGGATTGATCTAATGCAATAAACTTGGTAGTAAGGAGGTATGACCAAAGTGTTACTTGCCTTGCTGATGATCCGTGAAACCTAGAGACTCATAGTAGCACGCTTCGCACTCCGGGTACTCTATCGCAAACAAACAAAGACATACATAAGCAATCAAGCATAGATGCACGGGTAAAACTCAAGTAAGAGATCTAACTAGAAAGTTCAACTTAAGAACTCTGGTTTGCAAAAAGAATCAAATCGAACGAAACAACGAAACTCAAACTGCGAAAGAAACAAGATCCGTTTACTATTCTGGACTAAAGTCAAATTTTAAAGTAGCAAAAACTTGTTTGAGTTGATTAAACAGAAAGAGGGTTTCGAGACGAAACTCCAGGCGCTTGAATCGCCTGATTCCGATAAACGAGCGAAAAGTTATACTAAAACGAAAATCGGATCAGAAATCGCGATCGAAAATAATCGCGAAAAACCCGAGAAAAAGAAAAACTGATGAACAGGCTAACGAACGAATGTTCGCTGTCTGCGACTAACGGGCGAAAACCGTTCGTAAAAACGAACGTACGGACGAACGTCCGCAAAATAAATAAACCGTCGGAAAAACCGACCTAACGAAAAAACCAGAAATTATTAAAAAAACGGATCTAGATCTAGGGTTTACCGAAATAAACCAAAAAAACGAAGTGGCGGCGGTCAACTCCGGCGGCGACGGTCAACTCCGGCGGCGGCGGCGTCCTGCGACGGCGGCGGCAGCGGCTGGGGCGGCGCGGGGCTCGAGGTGGCGGCGGCTAGGGTTTGGGGCGCGGGTGTGCTGCGGGCGGCGGTGGGCTGCGGGGCAGGGGGGCCCCGGCTTATAAAGCCCCCTGGGCGGAGTCCCGGTCGGGTACGGCCCGGAGTCGCTTAGACTTTTTTTTAAATAATTTCGACGTGCAGAAAAAGAAAGAAAAGAAATACTAAACGGACTCCAAAAATCCCAAAATTAATTTTCCCCGTCCTCTAAAAATAAGCCGGACAAGATGAACATTTATTTGGGCCTAAAATGCAATTTTGAAAAATGCATATTTTACCTATGCAAATAAAATAGCAATAAAATCCCAAATAAAAATATTTATTTGTTTTTAATATTTTCCTCCAATATTTCATTATTTTTGGGGAAGTCATATTATCCCCTCTCATATACTTTAAATATGAAAATATTTTCGGAGTGAAAAATAATTAAACAAATAATCCTCGTTTCTATATTTGATAAAACTCAAATATGAAAATCGTGAAATCCCCAACTCTCTCCGTGGGTCCTTGAGGTACTTAGAATTTCGAGGATTGCAAATCGAAATGCAATAAAACATGATATGCAATGCATGGTCTATGTATAACATTCCAGTTGAAAATTTGGGATGTTACAAACCTACCCCCCTTAAGATGAATCTCGCCCTCGAGATTCGGGTTGGCTAGAAAATAGGTGAGGGTGGTCCTTCCGTAGGTCTTCCTCTCGTTCCCAAGTGGCTTCATCTTCAGTATGGTGGCTCCACTGAACTTTGCAAAACTTGATAACCTTGCTGCGGGTGACTCGGCTGGCAAACGCGAGAATCTTGACTGGTTTCTCCTCATAGGTCAAATCGCTATCCAGCTGAATCGCTTCTAGTGGCACTGTATCTCTCAGAGGAATATCAGCCATCTCTGTGTGGCACTTCTTTAATTGGGAAACATGGAACACGTCGTGAACTCCTGACAAACCTTCAGGCAACTCCAGCTTGTAAGCAACTTCTCCCATACGATCCAAAACTTTGTATGGTCCCACAAAACGTGGTGCTAACTTTCCCTTAACTCCAAAACGCTTAACTCCTCGACGTGGGGACACACGAAGATAAACTCTGGCTCCAGCTTCGTAAACTGTCTCCTTGCGTTTAGAATACGCATAACTCTTCTGCCTGGACTGGGCTACCTTGAGTCTATCGCGAATCAGCTTAACTTTCTCTTCAGACTCTTTAATCAAATCTGGTCCAAACAACTGACGGTCTCCAACTTCGTCCCACAACAATGGTGTCCTGCACCTCCTTCCGTACAGAGCTTCGAAAGGGGCCATCTTCAAACTGGATTGGTAGCTATTGGTGTAAGAAAACTCTGCATACGGTAAATTGTCATCCCAACTGCATCCATAATCTAGCGCACAAGCTCTCAGCATGTCCTCCAAAATCTGATTGACTCTCTCGGTCTGCCCATCTGTCTGTGGATGAAAGGCTGTACTGAACTCTAGCCCGGTACCCAAAGTCTCGTGCAACTGATTCCAGAACTTTGAGGTAAACTGGGTTCCTCTATCTGATACAATGGTCCTCGGAACTCCATGCAGACATACGATCCTGGTCATGTATACCTTTGCCAACTTAGCACTGGTGTAAGTGGTCTTCACTGGGATGAAATGAGCTACCTTCGTCAAACGATCGACTACAACCCATATCGAGTCATAGCCTGAACGAGTCATGGGCGATCCCATGATAAAATCTATGCCTAGCTTATCCCACTTCCATTCGGGTATCGGCAATGGCTGTAACAATCCTGCTGGTTTCTGATGCTTTGCCTTTACTCTCTGACATACATCGCAAACGGCTACATACTCCGCAATATCCTTCTTCATTCCGGTCCACCAGAAACTATCCTTCAAATCCAGATACATCTTGGTATTTCCTGGGTGAATCGAATACGGCGAATCATGGGCCTCCTGCAGAATCAACTTCCTGATCTCCGGATCATTGGGCACATAAACGCGGTCCTCAAACCATAAGGTATCGTGCTCATCCTCATGAAATCCCTTGGCTTTTCCTTTGCTCATCCTTTCCTTTATCTCGGCAATCTCCTTGTCTGTCTTCTGAGCTTCTCTGATCTTATCCATCAAAGTAGACTGAATCTCCAATGCTGCTACATAGCTTCTCGGAACTATCTCCAAACATAGTTCACGAAGATCCTCTTCTAACTCCTTGGGTAACTCTCCAGTCATGAGTGTGTTGACATGGCTCTTGCGGCTCAACGCATCGGCTACTATGTTAGCCTTCCCTGGGTGATAATGCAATCTCATATCATAATCCTTGATGAGCTCCAACCATCTCCTTTGCCTGAGATTCAACTCCTTCTGCGTGAAGATATACTTCAAACTCTTGTGATCCGTGTACACCTCACAATGGTTTCCAATGAGAAAATGTCTCCACGTCTTCAACCCATGCACTACGGCTGCTAACTCCAAATCGTGTGTAGCATAATTCAACTCATAGGGTTTAAGCTGTTGTGAGGCATAGGAAACAACTCTTCCCTCCTGCATAAGCACTGCTCCAAGTCCTCGACGAGAAGCATCGCAATACACCTCATAATCCTTGCGTTGATCTGGCAAAATCAACACTGGCGCTGTAACCAAACGTTTCTTCAACTCCTGGAAACTAGCCTCACATTACTCCGTCCAATTGAACTTGGTGTCCTTCTTCAACAACTCCGTCATGGGCTTTGCAATCTTCGAGAAATTCTCAATGAACCTCCGGTAGTATCCTGCGAGTCCAAGAAAACTCCGGATTTCTCCAATTGACGTGAGTGCTTCCCAAATTGTCACAGTGATAACCTTGGTGGGGTCTACTGCTATTCCTTCTCCGGATATAACATGTCCGAGGAATCCAACTTCGTTTAACCAAAACTCGCACTTGCTGAACTTGGCATATAACTGATGTTCTCTGAGCTTTCCAAGTACCAAACGCAAATGCTCCTTATGCTCCTCCTCATTCTTCGAATAGACCAGAATATCATCAATGAACACCACGACGAACTTGTCCAAAAACTCCATAAACACCTTGTTCATCATGTTCATGAAATAGGCAGGTGTGTTAGTCAGGCCAAATGACATAACGGTATACTCATATAGCCCATACCTTGTGGTAAAAGTTGTCTTAGGTATATCCTGTTCTCGAATCTTCAGCTGGTGGTATCCTGATCGCAAATCGATCTTGGAAAATACTTTAGCTCCTTGTAGTTGGTCAAATAAATCATTGATCATCGGCAGTGGGTACTTGTTCTTGATTGTTACTTCATTCAATCCTCGATAATCAACAACCATCCTCAACGATCCATCCTTCTTCTCCACGAGAAGCACTGGTGATCCGCAAGGTGACGAACTTGGGCGAATATAGCCTTTATCGAGTAACTCCTTAATCTGTTTCTTAATTTCCTCCAAATCCTTAGCGGGCATCCTGTACGGTCTCTTAGATATTGGCCATGTGCCTGGCAAAAGCTCAATCAAAAATTCAATGTCTCTATCTGGTGGCATGCCTGGCAACTCTTCTGGAAATACATCAGGGAATTCCTTCACCACTGGTACTTCCTCCTGTACAACTCCTGATAAGGAATTCACTTGAGTCCTCTTCGGCACATGCCGGGATACATACTTAATCCTTCTTCCTTCTGGGGTGGTAAGCAAAATCGTTTTACTGGCGCAATTGATGTTTCCTCCATACATCGATAGCCAATCCATACCCAAAATTACATCCAACCCTTGCGACTCCAAAATTATCAAGTATGAGGGGAAAACATGCCTACCTATGGCCAATGGATCAGAGGAGTAATAAACATGCTCATGATCAGAGGAGTATTAAATATCATCATGGATCTGAACATATAATATTCCACCAAATAAACCATATAGTAATCAACTACAAGATGTAATCAACACTACTAGTCACCCACAAGCACCAATTTATAGTTCCGGTAACAAGATTGAATACAAGAGATGAACTAGGGTTTGAGATGAGATGGTGTTGTTGAAGATGTTGATGCAGATTGCCCTCCCCAAGATGGGAGAGTTGTTGGTGATGATGATGACGATGGTTTCCCCCTCCGAGAGGGAAGGTTCCCCAACAGAATCGCTCCGCCGGAGGGCAAAAGTGCTCCTGCCCAAGTTCCGCCTCAAGACGGCGGCGCTCCATCCCGAACCTTCTCCTTATTTTTTCTAGGTCAAAATGACTTATGTACCAGAAGATGGGCATCGGAGGTGGGCCGAGGAGGCCACAACCCACCAGGGCGCGCCTGGGGGGCCTAGCGCGCCCAGGTGGGTTGTGCCCACCTGGTGCCCCCCTTTGGTGGTTATTGGCTCCAATATTTCTTAAATAATCCATAAAAAATCTTCATGAAGTTTCAGATCATTTGGAGTTGTGCAGAATAGGTGGCCTAACGTAGCTTTTTCAGGTCCAGATTTCCAGCTGCCGGAATTCTCCCTCTTGGTGTGTACCTTGAAAATTATGAGAGAAGAGGCATTAGAATTACTCCAAAAAACATTATTATGGGTAAAAACATTATAAATAACAGTAAGAAAACATGATGCAAAATGGACGTATCAAAGGTCATCAACCCCTACCTTGCAGAGGTGCTGCAACACCATCAAACCATTGAGATGCGTGAGGGGGTGTTGAACATCCGCGATGTTCAAGGGCCAAAGAGGACCGAAAGCATGGAGACAAGGCTCGAAGCAACGAAGCAACAAGTCTTGACGTCCCAAGGGATGGTGGAACGTGGACTCAACGCCAATCACTCCATGTTCATGGAATTTACCCGTGACCACAAGCTGGACGCCAAGAACATTAGGGAGGCCATCTTCAAGCTTCATGAAAAAACCGAGCATGTCCAATCCCAGATCTATGACCTGCAAAACCAAAACTGTGTGTATGAATACAGATTAAAGAGGATGAGTTTGGCTGCAGATTTGAGGGTCCCAGAGACTCATTCATCTTTTTAGGATGGTGAACCTATGCCTTGGAAAATGGAGGACAAGCCCACAACATCATCAACCTCATCACCACCATCACCTCCGAAGAAGGAGACTTGAGTATATGGGTATGTGCACTCCTCTTGGTTTGTGCCAAGCTTGGGGGAGGTGTCCCGGTATCGTATCACCATCAAATCTCTACCTTTATCGTTTTTCTCAGTTTGATCCTGTTGGATATATCTTGATCTAGTAGAATAAAAGTTTTTAGTATGATTTAGTCTTTGAGTTCTGCTTTATGATCTATCTATGTAATCGAGTCTGTGAGTTATATAATAAAGAGTAGTATTGAGTTAACGGCTTTACTTTCTTGCTTTGATCTTGAGAAAAAGAAAAGGAATAAAAGAAGTAAAAAGATTATATAATGATCTTATGGAGAGTGATGAATTCACATATAAAGAGTATGATGAATAAGATTTGTTGAGAGTTGATCAACATAGTTTTGGTCATTGTTGCAATTAATATGAAGTAATAAAGAAAGAGAGGTTTCACGTACAAATATACTATCTTGGACATCTTTTGTGATTGTGAGCACTAATTAAAATATTACATGCTAAAAGCTTGATGTTGGACAAGGAAGACAACATAATGGGTTATGCTTTCTTATATCCGAATAGAAGTTATATTGTCATGGATCCTCCAACATGTTAAGCTTGCTTCCCCTCCTATGCTAGATAAATCTTTTGCACCAAGTAGAGATACTACTTGTGCATCCAAACATCATTTAACCCAGTTTTGCCATGAGAGTCCACTATATCTACCTATGGATTGAGTAAGATCCTTCAAGTAAGTTGTCATCGGTGCAAGCAATAAAAATTGCTCTCTAAATATGTATGATCTTTTAGTGTAAAGACAATAATCTTTATACGAACTTGTGATATGGAAGAAATAAAAGCGACAGACTACATAATAAAGTTCTTTATCACAAGCGGCAATATAAAGTGACATTCTTTTCCATTAAGATTGTGTGCATCCAACCATAAAAGCGCATGACAACCTCTGCTTCCCTCTACGAAGGGCCTATCTTTTACTTTTACCTTCTACCTCTATACAAGTCATGGTGATCTTCATCTTTCCTTTTTACACTTTTTCTTTTTGGCAAGCACTATATGTTGGGGAAAGATCCAGATATATATACCCACTCGGATGTAGGTTATCATAAAGTATTATTATTGACATTACCCTCGAGGCAAAAGGTTGGGTGGTGAAACTATAAGCCCCTATCTTTCTCTATGTCCGACTGAGGCTTTGATCTCATAAGTATCGCGTGAGTGTTAGCAATTATAAAAGACTAAAAGATGGTTGAGTATGTGGACTTGCTATACAAAAGGTCTTACATTGACTTTTTCTGATATTATGATAAATTGCAATTGCTTCAGTGACTGAGATCATAGTTTGTTAGTTTTCATTAAAGTTTCTAATTCATGCTTTACCTTGTGAACGAATTGTTACTTTAGCATAAGAAATTATATGACAATATATGTTGTTGTTTTAAAAATGATCATGCTACCCTCATGTCCGTATTTTATTTTATCGACACCTCCATCTCTAAACATGTGGACATGATTATCGATTTTGGTTTTCGCTTGAGGACAAGCGAGGTCTAAGCTTGGGGGAGTTGATATGTCCATTTTGCATCATGCTTTTATGTTGATATTTATTGCATTATGGGCTGTTATTACACACTATAGTACAATTATGCCTTTTCTCTCTTATTTTACAAGGTTTACATAAAGAGGGAGAATGCCGACAGCTGGAATTCTGGACCGAAAAGGAGCAAATTTGAGAGACCTATCCTGCACAACTCTAAAAGTCCTAAAAATTTACGGAGAATTATTTTGGAATATATAAAGAATATTGGGCGAAGAAAATACCAGAGGGGACCCACCAGGTGGCCACAAGCCTGGGGGGCGCGCCCTACCCCCTGGGCGCGCCCCTAGGGCTTGTGGGCCCCTTGGCAGGTCTCCGGTGCCTATCTTCTGCTATATATGAAGCGTTTGGACCTAGAAAAACATAAGGAAGCTTTCGGGACGAAGCACCGCCGTCTCGAGGCGGAACCTTGGCAGAAGCAATCTAGGGCTCCGGCGCAGCTGTTCTGCCGTGGGAACTTCCCTCCGGGAGGTGGAAATCGAAGCCATCGTCATCACCAATGATCCTCTCATCGAGAGGGGGTCAATCTCCATCAACATCTTCACCAGCACTATCTCCTCTCAAACCCTAGTTCATCTCTTGCACTCGATCTTTGTCTCAAAACCTCAGATTTAATAGTGTTGATTACTCCTTGTAGTTGATGCTAGTCCGTTTATTTGGTGGAAAACCATATGTTCAGATCCTTAATGATATTCAATACCCCTCTGATTATGAACACGAATATGCTTTGTGAGGAGTTAAGTTTTTTCCTGAGGACATGCGAGAAGTCTTGTTATAAGTAATCATGTGAATTTGTTATTCGTTCGATATTTTGATGAGATGTATGTTGTCTTTCCTCTAGTGGTGTTATGTGAACGTCGACTACATGACACTTCACCATGATTTGGGCCTAGGGGAAGGCATTGGGAAGTAATAAGTAGATGATGGGTTGCTAGAGTGACAAAAGCTTAAACCCTAGTTTATGTGTTGCTTCGTAAGGGGATGATCTGGATCCACATGTTTCATGCTATGGTTAGATTTATCTTAATTCTTCTTTGGTAGTCGCGGATGCTTGCGAGTGGGGTTAATCATAAGTGGGAGGCCTGTCCAAGTAAGGACAGCACCCAAGCACCGGTCCGCCCACATATCAAATTATCAAAGTAACGAACACGAATCATATGAGCATGATGAAATCTAACTTGACAATAATTCCCATGTGTCCTCGGGAGCGCTTTGCTTTATATAAGAGTTCGTCCAGGCTTATCCTTTGCTATTAAAAGGATTGGGCCACCTTGCTGCACCTTAGTTACACTCTTTACTTGTTACCCGTTACAAATTATCTTATCACAAAACTATCTGTTACCGATAATTTTAGTGCTTGCAAAGAATACCTTGCTGAAAATCGCTTGTCATTTCCTTCTGCTCCTCGTTGGGTTCAACATTCTTACTTACCTAAAGGACTATGATAGATCCCCTATACTTGTCGGTCCTCACCCCACGGCGCTGAAGACAGTGCAACTGTCCGTGTCCACTTCGTAAGCACAGTTGGTAATGGAGCCCCTTGCGGTAAGGCATAGTCCAACAATGCCTGCTTCATCTCGCTCGATGACACATCTCTCACTTAACCTCTTAGCTAATTTCTTAAAAAAATATGATAAATGAGCATCTCACATTACTATACACTAAGGATATCATCACATTCTACACTAAGCTTATGACATTACTACACACTAAGCTTATCGTCAAATTCTACACTAAGCATATCACAACACATTAGTACACTAAGCATATCACATTACTACACGCTAAGCATACCATAACATTAGTAAACTAAGCATATCACATTACTACAAACACTAAGCATATCATCAAATTCTACACTAAGCATATCAAATTTCTACACTAAGTAACATACCATGACATGGCGGTTAACATTTGTCCTTGTTAGGCAGGTCAGGGATTGCATCCCGACGTAGTCAACAGGTGGAGGAAGTATGTAACATCCCAAAATTCTAAATTTTGGAATGTTATATTAAATAGATAGTTTTGATTGATTGTATGATTGTTTGTGTGAAATTGAGTGAAATTTGAAACTCTTTGAAAGTGAATAAGAGGGAATAAAAGGACTTTCCCAAACTTTCACCTTTGCTTTCTGATCTCCATGAACTCAAATTCTTTTGAGATACAAAACCCTAGAGAGAAGATGTCATGACTTATTCCTTTTAAAATGAAAAGGGTTCTGAAAATATTTGAATTTCATTTGGAAATATTTCAAATTCAGAAACTTTATGCAACTCAATAATTTTCATGGGAGAAGATAAAATGACTTCTTCAAACCATATGAAATATGAGTTGGAAGTTTCAAAGAATCAAACTGAAAATCCCTTTGAAATTATTTTTCAATTTGGAGTTATTTGGGTTTTATTCAAATTATTTTTCTCCAAAAATAAAATATATGGAAAATAGGGTAAAATGATTCCCTACATCAAAAAATTGAAGAGAAATAAATTTGAAATCATTTTGGTATTTTTAAAATGATTTTTATTGGGTTTTATTATAGTTTTAGCACTCTTTGTTTTATTTAACTTTTTGTAAAATTTATTTCATGTTAAAAATGTTCATGTTGTAGAAAATCTTTTTCCGAATTTTTTTGATATATAATATGCCCATATATAATTTTTATTATTTGTTGTTTGTTTGTATTTTTGTTGTTAGTAAAAAATTATTTAAAAAAACTTCTTCTCGCCGAACTGGGCTGGCCCAGCCCAGCCGCGCCGTCCCCGACCTCGAGCCGGAGGCCGGATCCCGCACGACGCCGCCGCAGTCGTTTCCAATCAAGACTCCGATCCAGCCGCCCCGCCTTGGCCCCTCCTCCACGCCTCCCGAGGCCGCTCGCCCCCCCCCCTTTATAAGCTGCGACCCGGCCCCCCCCGGACCCCGTCCGCGCCGCATCCCGCCACCGCTCCTTGCCGCACTGCCGCTGCAGCGCTGCCGCCCTCCTTGCGCCGCTGACGCCGCTCGCCGCCGCCTGCCGCTGCCCCGCGCCGCAACCCGCCGTCGCTGGAGTTCACCGCCGCCGCCGTCGGTTTTCTCGCCAAAACCGCCCAAACCGCCGACCGGTAATAAACCGCCGCCAGTGAAGTTTATTTTTAGTTCACCGGTTTAGTTCGGTTTTTTTAGAAAAACCTAGATCTGTTTTTTAGGTTTAGTTATTCAGTGTACGTCCGCTTTTCTGTTTCAGAAAACGAACGTTCGTTATTTAGTCTTTTTCTTTTCTATTAGTTTTAGTCAGGAACCTATCCGCAATTAGTTTACTTACAGTTTAGCCCCTGATCTTCAAACCCTCACAACTTTTTGCTCGCTTATCCAAATCCAACGAAACCAACGTCCACTTCTTCGTTATGATCCCCTTTATCCAGTAAAACAACTTAAAATATATTTTTGAAAGTTTAATTTTTTTCAAACAGATTTGAGTTTGAACTTCTTTTGTTCATAACTCGAGTTTTATAACTCTGATTTAATTGATCCTTTTCGCAAATCGATGCTCTTGACCTAAAATTTCTGATAAGGCCAAATTTACCCAATTTTGGTACTGTTAGAAATTGTTTTCTGTTTCAAGAGTTAATTGCTTGTTTTTGAAGTTTTTCGAGATCTTTTCTTCGATTCTTTTGCATGAGTGCTTATGTATGCAATTGCTTGCTTATGATAGATTGATCGGAGTGTGACGAGTAGAACTATCAGAGTTATGAGCGTGAATCATCTTCATCAATAGTACAAGGCAAGTTCACACTTTGATCATATCCCTTTATTAGCCAGTTTTTATGCATTAGTTTCAATCCTCAAACATTGCATGGTTAGGATTTGATAACATGTGGGTATTGGGAAGTAGCTGATGAGGTAGAACGTATTGTCTTATATTCAACCCTTGGGGGTTACTACGTTATGCTTATACTGCTATGCTATGCTCGTAGACGTGGTTTGGTTTGAGAGAATCCATGAAAGATGTGAGAGTTATTGTTAAACTAAGGTTTAAACTTAAGGTGGCTACTTTAATACACATCTGGGTGGATTGGTTGGGGCACCCCGGGGATACCAGTGGATTGCCTGGACACCTGGGGAATCCAGTGTTGTCCTAGGAGATCCCGGGGTATCCGTGTGATCATCCTATTGGAATGCCACCCAGGCTCAAAGGGATCATAAGATTATTCATGCTAGAAACTTCTGTGTGCAGCCACAAGCCATTATGGGCTCTGGCATAGTTGAGTATGTTGTGTGACCTCTTACAGTGGTAGACTAGCAGATGTAGGGGATGTAGGTGGTACGGTCTACCCATCGTAAGAGTTAATGCTTCTGAAAGACTGTGTCTCGGTCATCCGTTTCTCAAACACCATGTAGTGCGAGAAAACCAACAAAGGAGATCGAGTCTTGTGGGGAAAAGTGCGCAAACCTCTGCAGAGTGTACAAACTAATCATGATTAGCCATGTCCCCGGTTATGGACATCTTGAGTATCTGGTACTTGGATTATTGATTTGATCTCATCACTTTACTTAAATAAATTTGTTGGGTTATTAATATTATTTTGGGATTGAGTTGGGGTTACCTTCTCAATGTTTTCAACAAACTTTGTAGTTAAATAAAAATATATTCTTTGTTGTAGGGAAAATTTGGCTTTATGCAAAAATAAACTTAGAGCCTCCACCAACCAAATATGCATGTAGTGATAGCTTTATTCATCATTGCTCTATGGTGTGAATTTGCTAGTACATTCAATGTACTGACCCTTTGTGGATGCAATGTTGCAGGATTCTTACGACGAGTAAGTGATACGTTAGGGTTACGATGTCTACACTCAACTTTGCCGTTGGTGTTGTTGGGACTCCACAACCTTGTTGTTACTTCCGCTATTTGGATTGAGGTAATAGTATTTACGTTACTTTATACATGTGATTTACCTCTATTATAAATCCTCGAGTACTGTATGTGTCAGCATACCGATACAGGGATGACACTTATGCACAGAGACTTTGATCCATTCGGGTCGGTCGCTACAAAGTATGTACCAGAGGTAGACCGATTCGTCCTCACTCAGCCTAATCCATTGGGCATAGAGGGCTTCATCAAGTGGGTCCTCATCATTTTCGCCCTTTGAGTTGAGGTAGATAACAACCAGCCTTCGATTTTGTCTTCTGAAGGAGAAGCTGGTCAGTTCACCCCAGTGAGATGCATGTGGGCAATGAAACGATCCCATTCATCTCCTCCAATCTGGGATATCATTCATCCCTTGTGGACCTCCATAGTGTAGGGCCCTCCAAGAGCGTCGGAGATCACAGTTTCTTGGGTAATAAGGTCATTGAACTCCAATCTCACATTGCAAGGGATGATCTGTGTAAGAAAAACCAAAAAGTAAACACATTGCATTACTGGAAATAGCAAGAAAAACAAAAGAACTAACTATTAGGAGGTTCGTGTATTGTGTTACCGCTACATGAACAAAGCACGGCTGGAAGTACATGCCAAACAGCGTGCCACTTGCAAGGTTGGTTGCACACCTTGACTTGCACACTAGACATGGTGGCGGCTGCGCCATTCTACACAAAATATAATTGAAACTAAGTATATAATCAATTTTTACACTAGTAAATCAATTTCTACTAAACATAATTGGAGTTCATTTTACACAAAATATATTGAAAACTAAGTATATAATTCTACATTAGTAATTGTACACACAAATAAATATAATCTACGGAGGGAGACACAAATAAACAAATTCGACACTAGTAATTATAGGAGTTCATTTTATTTGTTCCTAATAATCTAGACACTCAAAATATTTCTAATCAAAATGCATTATAAATATCGGATTCTACACAATATCAATCGGATTATCACTAAAATCTCTACACAAAGCAATCCATGCAACTAACTTTGGGATTCTACACAATACTAATCGAGATAATCACTAAAATTTCTACACAAATTAAAGCAATCCCCTAAATCAACTACATGAATCCCAATGGATCCCATGTGGTGTGTCCGCGGACGGAGGACGCTGGAGTGGAGGGGAAGGAGATGCGATGGGAGGAGTAGTGGATCGAACCTTGGTGCTGGTGAGGGGGGCGACGGGGGCGGCGACGAGGCGGTGGCGGCAGCTTTGGTTGAGGGGAGTTGTATACGTCCGGGATGGGGTATGAAATGAGAGAGTACGATGAGTTAGGTCTTTTACTAAGTTGACTCAGGTCGGCTATTGCTGGTGTGGGACAAAAGAGCAACGCCATAGCTAATAACAACCCAAATAAAAAAAGACTAAGATTAATGAAAGACTTGACAAAATAAAATACTTAATATTTGAACTAGTGGTAAAGAAATAAAAGTCCTAAAATGATAAAAACACTAAAAATAATGGTGAGTACATATTTTGTGACTAGTATAATCATTAAATACTTAAAACACTTGATAAAATGGGAAAATTGTTTCTGGCGTGCATAGAAAACAAATGCCAGCACTAACAAATTAACTATGGCGTGCATACAAAACCAACGCCACCACTATATTCTAAACGGTGAGTACATATGCCAACAGATTTGTGGCGTGTCTAGAAAAAGCTATGCCAACACTAAACATGTAAAGCTGACGTGCTAATTATGCCCACGCCAGCACTATTTTTTTCAAATAGTGCTAGCGTTGATGAAAAATGGCGCGCCACCAACTAAAGTTGTGGCTAGCCGTTGTTCCACTAGTGTCAACAAGGGTGTGGCCTTTGTCCTTGGATGTCCTCCTCTTGAATGTACTTGCAACACCAACCTTGTGGATTGTAGGCTGGGCTCCTTCTCGACCAAGTATCTTGGGATTATATTATCATTGTTTGAACTTACAATGGCGAATTTTTGCCCTACTGTGCTCAAGGCTGGATCTCGTGTGGCTCGTTGGCACAACACCATAATTCCTGTGGAGGAAAAGTCATTATTATTGATTCTTGCTTCTCTAGCTTTCCTACCTACATCATGAGTTTCTGTCTGATCTCTGAATGGAATCATGCTAGTTTTGATAGAAATCGTAGTGCTTTCTACTAGAACAATGTTGATAACAAGAAATATAGGGTAGTTAATTGGATTATTATGTGTAGACCCAAAACCAATGGATATTTGGGCATTATGAACACATCCATTATGAATAAGTGCTTAATCATGAAGTGCTGGTGGCACATTCATCACAATTCCCTACATTTTGTCTGGCTTCATATTCTCAAAGCTAATATTTTCCTGACATGGCGCCACTCAATGCTAATTCTAGGGGAGGTTCTCAATTCAATTTTGGAAGTATTTGATGAAATTTTGTGAGGAATTTTGCGGCTTGCTCAAGTTTGAGGTTGGCTTAGGGAACTTAGTTCGACTTTTTTATTGGTGGTAGGGGAATGGCCACCTAGTCGTTCTTTCCCTATTCTGTTAATCCATTGTTCCAACCAAGAGGCCCCCCTCGTGACTAAAAATTGGGACCTTGGTCTACGACAGTTTTCGTATCCAAAATAGATGACAAACTGGCAAGACCTCACTGCCCTTTTTCTTCCCTCTAGGAGACTCTAGATCAGATCTTGTGGCCACATTATTCTTCTGGCGAATTCTTAGTCAGGTCCCTTTATTTGAAAATGGTGCAGGGGCACGTCCTAACCAGTTCATAGATGTTCGGCGGCCCGTATTCCAGTTAAGATAAACTTATTTTCTTTGGCATACAATCATGTTACGTTTCCTAGCTAGGGACCAAATCCTTAGTCACAATGGCAATGCAACGGCAGGATGTTCAATAGGTTTTCACTTTGCTATGTTTGCATGTGAACCTTGGCATTGTATTATCCATCTTCTTGAGTGAAGTTATCGATATAGTAGTATCTATAAAGATGGGCAACTACATTTTTCTCTAAAAAAACACCACACGTACGGACTCACATGGCGTTTATCGAAGACATGGCTCGAGAAACTCGAACACTGATGAACTAAAATCGTCCATGCGCTATGTGTCTATCACTAAAAGAAATTTCTTTTTTTGCCAACACATTGAACATTTCAGACAAGCCCCTCTATGCCTTACTCCCTACCATGTTTGTCATTACGGCCGAGCCTCGGGCTCTTGTGAGTGAAGTGCTTGCTTCTGGTATCACTGACATGGGCGTTGTCAGATCGCATTCCCCCATAGAACGTGTTTCCCTTGGTGGGGACCAAGATTCCATCAGCTCGGAGCTGGAGTCGTCGGTTCAATTCTCGGTCAAATCTACCTATGCCAAGCTGGTTCGTGGGCCTAATATCTGGTATACCATGGCACTTTGGGCTTCTTGGGTGCCCCCTAGAGTACAAACTCTCCTCTAGCAAGCGGCTTAGGACTGTCTACCTTCTGCTATCCACCTTAAAAAATGCAACGGCCCATGCAATGGATGTTGTGTTTTGTGTGGTATGTCGAAAGACGCTAATCACATCTTGCTTCGATGTGCCCCCACCAAATTCCCGTGGAGCTGTGTGCGCAACTGCTTTGACCCTAGTTGGAACCCTACCTCTATGAACAAGATCCTTACGTTGTTAAACAACTCCCACAGGCAACATCATCGTTTAGCTTGGAGAACGGTTAGTGTTTTAGCTTGGGCGCTTTGGACTACTCAAAAGAAGCTGGCCACTTAAGGATCTATACCGTCCCACCATGCTAACTCTTTTTTTAAATGGTCTTTATTTTTTTAGAAGTTGTGACCTCTAGTGAAGACGAAGGACAGTAGGTGGCGACGGCTACCCTTCTCAAGATCACGCAGCTTCACGTCATCCATAGGAACACTTGAATTGGAGCTCGCCGCCCGATTGTTTAGATAGCACTCATCCATGAGTCACGAGTTGTATCCATACTTTTATTCTTCTTATTTGGTTTGTAAAACTTTAACACAGCTGTATCTTGCCTTTTGTTGGCTTTATGTTCAAACCAGACGCTCCTTGTGTCTGTTTTCTAAAAAAAATAAAAGAAACTCAGCTTAAGCAAAAGCATGCAATGACCCAATTAGATTATCGATCCTACCGTATGTGTGTTCCATCTATTTCCTCAAGAAGTTTTGATAGTTTAAATTAAACTGCCAAAATGTCTTATATTTTGGAACAGAGTGAGTACTAATCATGGAAGCAAACAAACTTATTTTTATTTTGAGATGGAAGCAAGAAAACTTAGTAGTTTTGAAACCACAAATTGACCCGTACAACTCATTAAACTACTCACTGAGAATGGAGTATGGCAGGAAATCATTCGCAACACGTATGTGGGATCCAATGCCATTTCTCAAATTCATTGGAAACCTGGGGATTCACATTTTTGGAGTGGTGTCATGAAGGCCAAGGAATTCTTCTTCCAATTTGGGACCTTCTTGGTTAGGGACGGTGCTCAGGTTCGTTTCTGAGAAGATACCTGGCTAGGGAACACTCCACTAATGGTGCAATATCCAAGCTTGTACCGGATCGTCAGACATAAATTTGTCACGATCAAACAAGTCTTAGGACAGGAAAACCCTGATATTTCTTTCCGTAGGGATCTTTTGGGGACTCGTCTGACAGCATGGAATGAATTACTCACTCGCCTGGAAGACATTCAACTGTCAGATGAGCCGGACACTTTTCGATGGAACTTGCATCAGAATGGCAAATTTTCGGTCAAATCCATGTATGATGCAATGGTTCATTGTGATGTTCCAGTAGATAACATGAAATTGTGGAAGCTAAAAATTCCCCTAAGAGTGAAGATTTTCCTCTGGTTTCTTAACAAAGGAGTCATCCTAACTAGAGATAATCTGGCACGACGAAACTGGCATGGTTCCAAGACATGTGTCTTTTGCCAACATGACGAGTTTATCAAACACCTATTTTTTGAGTGCAAGTTCGCTCGGGCAGTTTGGGCTATGGTCCAAGTAGCTTCGAATTTATACCCACCACGTAGTGCACGGAATATGTTCGGCAACTGGTTGCGGGGTATAGATAAACAATTTTCTGCACATATTCTTGTGGGAGCGGCGGCTTTATGCTGGGCAATGTGGCTTACCAGGAATGATGTGGTTTTTATCAATAAATGTGTCTCATCTCCTATGCAGGTTATTCATGTATGTACACGATGGCTCCGTACTTGGTCTATCCTGCAGAAGCCGGAAGACAGGGACATTTTTATGATGGCGTCTACACGGCTGGAGCGTACGGCCAGGGAGGTTTTCTACCCCCATGGATGGCGGTGTGATTTACGGATAGGATCTACCGCTCCTTAGGCTGGACACGATTTATTGCTGGGCGTTGTATCAAATTATTTTATTTTTAGGGTGCTTTGGACTTTTTGGCTGTGTGCATCTAGCTATGCAGAAGCCGGGCTTTCTTTCGATATGATTGTATCACCTCGATATATCTATTCAATGAAAAGTCCTTTATCGAAAAAAACAACTCATTAGTCAGAGACAAGACCCCGCATCGCGCTAGTTATCTTTTTTCGAGGGAAAGCAAAGCTTTATAACTTAACGGTGCTCAGGCAAATCGCCCGAAACACAAAGCACCACACGGGGCGGTACATCAGAGTCCCACATCATGCACTCATTTGGTAGGCAATCTCGCCCTACCTGAGCAAGTTCATGCGCTACAGAATTAACTTCGCGACGACACAACATCACCTGTTGCCTAGAGAACCACATCTTAAGTTGGAACTTAGAGTCTTCGATGAGGGCCGCATACGGGGAGGATTCCACCCTGCCAAGATCGAGAGCTTCTTGTAGAAGTTTGGAGTCCGTTTCAAACACCACACGGAGCGCGCCAAGTTCAGCAGCCGTGCTTATAGCTTGGGTGAAAGCTACCACTTCAGCGCCGAAGGGGTCGGCCACCTGCTCAGTTCTGCCCGCCCAAGCCGAGATCACGTCTCCAGAATCATCACGAACCACCACTCCCCAGGTTATTGACCCCTCGCCAGGTCTGAAGCCACCGTCCATGTTCACCTTCAGTGTGCCAGCAGATGGTGGGTGCCATTTCAGCTGTTCCCTCTTTCTCTCTTTGGCGCTGAAAATCTGCAGATATTCCATGGTATAGGACAGCACGCGTCGGGTTAGCTCGTCAGAAGGCACTGCCAATTCTGCTTCCCTCACCTTATTCCGGTTGTTCCACCAGTGCCACCACATGGTGAGTATCTGCACCCGCTTATTTTCGTGTAGCCCCCATAAGTAATCAAGCATGACATGCACAGATGTTATTTCTTCGAGGTCTTGCCTTTCCTTCTCCAGCCCAAGTGCTCGCCACACTGCTTTCACTGACTTGCATTTGATGAAAAAGTGCGCCCCATCCTCGCCAGCACAGCCGCATAACAAGCATTTCGTGCTCTCAATCTTCATGCCTCTCCTTATTAGGTTTGTGCGGAATGCCAAAGACTCATGCTTCAGACGCCAGGTGAACATTTGGATTTTTCGTGGGCATGGGAGTTTCCGGATTTGCTTCCAAGACGGATCCACACATTCATTGAGATTGCCGGCTATTGCAGTGCTGCTCCCAGTATTTCCCTGGCTGTTTACCCTGCCGAGCTGAACCTGTAGCTTGTATGCGTTGCGGACCGAGTGTTGTCCCTTGTTGTCGTAGTGCCATGCAGTAAAGTCACTCACCCCTTCCCGGAGGGGGATTTGCAGGATATGTCGAGCATCATCCGGCCAGAAGGAATCATTCGCAAGCTGTACATCCCAGGAGCCAGTAACCGGACAAATGAGCTCACTGACATGAGTGAGGATGTTCTATCCTCGTGGGGTAATAACTTGCCTCGACCATGCCCTCGGGATCCATGGGTCCGACCAAATCTTTACTTGCGTGCCATCACCAATGCGCCATATGTATCCTTGTTTAACTAAGTCAAGACCATGCAAAATACTCCTCCACGAATAGGATATACCCTCCCGGGGTTCTGCCTCCAAAATGGTGCAGTGAGGAAAGTAGCGAGCCTTGAGAATACGTGGCACAGAGGCTGTCCGGGTTTTGCAAGAGGCGCCACCCGCGCTAGTTATCTAGCTAGAATGAGCTAGTATATTTGTTTGCGTTATTTGGATTAGGACGTCTTTCAGCTTTCGTTTTCTGGGCTTAAATGGCCTACATTCGATAATTAATCAGACCCACTCATCGCTCTCAGCCACGTGATCTGTGCTCGCGAATTTAATTTCCAACTGTACATCGGTTCTCTGCTGTATTTGTTAGCTCATCCTTTTAATTCCAGCAATCATAGGCTTCTAAAGATAAATAGAAATAAGTAAGCATCGGCTCCACAGTATAATATATCAGGACACAATCCATAGATAATGAATAAAACTCGCGTACTGTGTACAGAGTGATGCTTTTTTATAGACACGCCTGCAAAGTGATGTTTAGTAAGGCATAACATGGAATAAAGCTGACAAGTAGCTTTATTATTTGAAATTATTTAATAACTTTACATAATCATACGCCAAAAAAAAGATTTTTTTACATCTTTAGAGCAACTCCAATGAAAGTACCCATTTCATCCGCCGCTGTCCGTTTGGGTCAGCGCGGACAAAAACGACGACCCAACGCAGAGACCCATTTTTACGCGCGGACCTATTTCCCATTTCCGGCCAAATTTAAGACACATTTGGGTCCGAAACGGACACAGGACGCTTTCTGCGTCTCTCTCGTCCGCCTCCGCCCGCTGCCGGTCCCGCGTGGCCCATCTGCCATCCACTCACAGAATACTTTTTCTCTCTCCCCTCTCTCTCACGCTAGCCATGTCACAGGTGCTGCCACGCCGCCGCGCCCGCCCTGCTCGGACGCCGCCGTCCTGCCGCGCTCGCCCTGCCAGGGGCAGTACAAGCATCCACGCGAGCTAGCTAGCTTAGTTGCATGGATGCCGGCCTGTGCATGGCGCCCCACGCTAGCTAGCTAGCTAGCTTCGATGCATTGTGGGCACCGGCTCGTGGCGGCGCTCGAGCCACTTGCATGCCATTCTGCACTTCCGCCATGGCTCAGAAGCTCGCTTGTGTGCCCCGGCCATGTCGCCGCTCGCGTCTGACCCGGCATCGCCCTGCCACGCAGCCGCACGAGCCGCACGTGCCCGACCCGGCCTCGCCCCGCCTCGCAGCAGGAGGAGCTCGCCATGGCTCAGGAGAGCGCGCGCCAGGCACGGCTGCGCCCCACCACGCAGTAGGAGGAGCTCGCGCGCCCGGCACGGACGCGCCCCGCCACGCAGCAGGAGCGCGCAGGCCGGGGCGCCGGGCAGGGCCAGAGCAGTAGCGAGCTGCGGCGCGGAGGGGCCTAGCTAGCGCGGTGGCCACGAGCTGTGGTGGGCGGGGCACGAGATGCGGCGTGCGGAGCGAGCTAGCGAGGAGGCGGCGGCGGTCGCGGGGCCGGCGCGAGCTGCGGCGGGCGCGGCGGGCACGGCGAGCGTCGGGCCCGGGGCCGGGGCGAGCGGGCGCCGGGGACACGCAGGGCGCGCGAGAGCTGTAGCAGGGAGCCGGGCGGGGCGACGCGGGAGCTCGCTCGTCAGGTGTTCGACTGGATGCCGACGCAGACATGCACAAAATGCGCCTGCTTCCCGTTGGGCGTAGAGGCCGACCCAAAAAAAAAAACGGATACGGACCGGCGATCCAAACAGACGAAAAACGGACAAAAACGGTATCCGTTTGGGTCGGTCCGTTGAAGCCGTTGAAGTTGCTCTTGCATTCTCTAATCTCCCTAGAAAGGGAGAGTCCCTGGTTGTTACTTCAGAAAGTGAGTATCGTGTGGGCCAGTATGTTAGCGGTCAAGAAGGTTTTTTTAAGTGCCTGCACACATGTTTCATGTGAAACCCTATTTGACAAATTAAACAACAAATTGACAGGGTTTCGCATAGAGATGCGATGGTAGCGCTCGGGTGGGCCAACCCAGTATTACCTAGCGCATGCAATGGTTTTGCAAACCTTCCAGAGGTTCCTTCTGTTTTCTTACCGGTTATGAGCACCTTCCCTAAGGTTCAGGTATGGTTTATGTTTTTCCTTCTCTTTCTAATTACCGGGTTTCTTGGGTTTTTCTTTTATTTTTCAAATAAGTTCCCTTTGTCAAAAACATTCAAACAATTGAAAACTATTTGGAGTTTCAAAAACTGTTAGCTGTTTCGAAAATTAATTTGGAATTTTTCCAAAAATGTTCATGATCTCATATATTGTTCCAATTATTATTTTTAAATTCCGTTTTCGAATTTTTTCACAAATAAAGAATCTCATTTCCTTCCCTTTTAATTTATTCTCAAAAATTTCATACATTTTTCGCATTTTTCAAAATATTTTTACATTTTCAAAAAATGTGAAAGGTTTTCAAATATTCTTTGACTTTTTAAAAATGTTCCAGTTTTAAAAATTTATGAAATGGACGTGTTTAAAAACAACTCAAATTAAAAAAAAGTTAAATTTTAAAAATATTACGATTTTGAATTTTTTAACAAAATGAAAATATATTTGTGGTTTTTCAAAAAAATGTCCACGTTTCAAAAAATATATTTTGCGTTTTAAAAAAAATCTATTTATTATGTTCATAACTTTAAAAAATGTTCCCGTTTCCAAACATAGTTCAGAAATATAAAAAGCTCGGGTTTCCAAAATGTATTCATAATTTCAACAAAGTTCTCATTTTAAAAAAACCACAGTTCAAATTATGTTCGGAAATTTTCAAAAAAGTTCGCATTTCAGAAAGTGTTGGAAATTTAAAAATATATTCATGCTTAAAACATTTCTATATTTAAATAAATTTTTGCACCATAATAAATCGAGGAGCTATAGTAAACTGATGCAGTAAAACGGGTTGCTGCAGTAAATCGCTTCATGAAATGGGGCGCTATAGTGTAATGTTCGCTACAACAACCGCCCGCTACGGTGCTCGATCCCTCCACTCGCGCTACAACATGTGAGCCATCCCATCAAGATGCCTACTGTGTGGCAGCCTCCTATTTGACGCAAAGAGCGTCAAATATGAGGTCCCATGTTTCATTTTCCCCATGTCGTTTGTATGTGCTCTCCTAGGTTATGTATGTTCTGTAAGATTCGGGATGGGGATCATTATTGCAAGAGGCTAGTGGGACTGAGATATCATATGGTCTCTCTGTAGACGGCGTTGCGCGAGTTCAGCTGAGAGTATCTACGAGGTGATGAGGTCTACGAAAGGAGGTGTTTCTTTCACCATCAGATTTGTGTTGGTCATCCAGTTAACATGGCTCCCCAACGGTCGGGTAGCTCCCACGCTCCCACCACCGCTGCCCGCGCCGGTCCTCTCCACAGTCGCCGCGTCACCAACCACCAGCCCCACCGTCGGGCCATCGCTCCGATGCCCGCCGGCCACCTAATGCGCCCCGCCATGAGGCGCCAGTCCATGTTCCTCCCGTGGACGCGCCGCTTCCGGGCCATTCGCGCCCGGCTTCTGCAGATCTAGAACCCGACAATGAGGGTTGCATCCAGGTGCGTAATCGTCGTCGTCCGCGTCGTTACGCGGATGCGCTCGCCGTCAGGCATCCGGCCGCTCCCAAGCCTCGGATTCCCCGGGGGTTGCGGGGTCGCTGCTTTAAATGCCTCGATTCCGGGCATATGAAGGAACAGTGTGCCGGTGAGATTCGTTGTCAACTCTGTTGGACTTCTCGCCACATCACTCGCACCTGCTCCTCAAACCCCGCCTCCCACAACACTGCTAGCCGACCCCGGTGCCATCGGGTGGATCTGCCCGCCGCCCCAGCCAGGAGAGCTCCGCCTCGCACCAGCCTTTCTGCCATCCTCCTCCGACGCTCTCCATGGAGCACTTGTTGGAAATATGCCCTAGAGGCAATAATAAAATGGTTATTATTATATTTCCTTGTTCATGATAATTGTCTATTGTTCATGCTATAATTGTGTTAACTGGAAACCGTAATACATGTGTGAATACATAGACCACAACATGTCCCTAGTGAGCGTCTAGTTGACTAGCTCGTTGATCAATAGATGGTTATGGTTTCCTGACCATGGACATTGGATGTCATTGATAATGGGATCACATCATTAGGAGAATGATGTGATGGACAAGACCCAATCCTAAGCATAGCACAAGATCTTGTAGTTCGTTTGCTAAGCTTTTCTAATGTCAAGTATCATTTCCTTAGACCATGAGATTGTGCAACTCCCGGATACCGTAGGAATGCTTTGGGTGTACCAAACGTCACAACGTAACTGGGTGGCCATAAAGGTACACTACAGGTATCTCTGAAAGTGTTTGTTGGGTTGGCATGAATCGAGACTGGGATTTGTCACTCCGTATGACGGAGAGGTATCTCTGGGCCCACTCGATAATGCATCATCATAATGAGCTCAATGTGACTAAGTAGTTAGTCGCGGGATCATGCATTACGGAACGAGTAAAGTGACTTGCCGGTAACGAGATTGAACGAGGTATTGGGATACCGACGATCGAATCTCGGGCAAGTAATGTACCGATTGACAAAGGGAATTGTATACGGGATTGATTGAATCCCCGACATCGTGGTTCATCCGATGAGATCATCGTAGAACATGTGGGAGCCAACATGGGTATCCAGATCCTGCTGTTGGTTATTGGCTAGAGAGCTGTCTCGGTCATGTCTGCATGATTCCCGAACCCGTAGGGTCTACACACTTAAGGTTCGGTGACGCTAGAGTTGTTATGGGAATTAGTGTGCAGTTACCGAATGTTGTTCGGAGTCCGGAATAAGATCCAGGACGTCACGGGGAGTTCCGGAATGGTCCGGAGGTAAATATTTATATATGGGAAGTCCTATTTTGGCCACCGAAAAATGTTCGGGATTTTCCGGTATTGCACCGGGAAGGTTCTAGAAGGTTCCGGAGTGGGGCCCACCTGCATGGGGGGGCCCACATGAACGTGCGTAGTGGGATCAAGGCCTCACACCCTTGGTCAAGGCGCACCAAGATCCCCCCCTTAGAAGGAATAAGATCATATGCCGAAGGGATAAGATCAAGATCCCTAAAAAGGGGGATAACAATCGGTGGGGAAGGGAAATGATGGGATTTCTTTCCTCCCACCTTTGCCAACGCCCCAATAGACTTGGAGGGCAAGAAACCAGCCCCCTCCACCCCTATATATAGTGGGGAGGCGCATGGGAGCTTAACCCTTCCCCTGGCGCAGCCCTTCCCCTCTCCAACTCCACCTCCTCCTCAGTAGTGCTTGGCGAAGTCCTGCCGGAGAACTGCAAGCTCCACCACCACGTCGTCGTGCTGCTGGAGCTCTCCCTCAACTTCTCCTCTCCCCTTGCTGGATCAAGAAGGAGGAGACGTCCCCGGGCTGTACGTGTGTTGAACGCGGAGGCGCCGTCCGTTCGGCGTTAGATCGGATCTTCCGCGATTTGAATCACCACGAGTACGACTCCCTCATCCGCATTCTAGTGACACTTCCGCTTAGCGATCTTCAAAGGTATGAAGATGCTCGTCCTCTCCCTCTCTTGTTGCTAGAATCTCCTAGATTGATCTTGGTGATGCGTAAAAATTTTTGAATTACTGCTACGTTCCCCAACAACACTATCCACCAATAGCCAGCCACCGCTTCCCTGGCGAGTTGTACACCCATGGGGACCCAGATCTACGACCGGAGAGGGGGGTGGTATAATCTCTCGCACCCCCGGCATGGAGGCGCTGCAGGCTGACTTCTGCAACAGAGCGCTGCTGGCCTCGGTGCAGGGCAGGCGACCGGCAGTCTCGCCGGAGGCCCTGGTCCAAGCGTTGGGCCGGATCTGCGGGGTGAAGCGCGGGCACGTGCGGGTGGAGGTCACTCACCCGGCGGATTTCTTCCTGCAGTTTGCTTCCACTGACGATTGCGAGCATGTCTTCTAGAGCAGGGGCCAGATCCGGTGCGCCGGCGCCCCTATCGCCTTCTAGCGATGGCACCGGAGTGTGTAGGCGTCGGGCGGCAAGATGTATTTCTTTTGCAAGATTGGCATCGAAGGTCTGCCGGCAAGTGCATGGGAGGTGGGCGCAGTCAGTCAGCTCATCAACAATCTGCATGGTCAACTGGTCAAAATTCTCCCCCAAGAAGATCGGTGGCAGCTGAACATCACCGCCTGGATGAGGAACCCATCTGGCATCCCGAAGATCTATGATTTTGAGGTGCCGGAGCCAGTGGGGCTCCCGAACACAGTGGATCCTGAATGTCCGGTGGCGCCTCCACCGCTGGCGCCCCCGACGGAGAGGCTCACTTTGATCCATCCTCTGACGATCCATCTGTTGGATGTGGTGGATAGGACGGTTCCGTACCTGAAGTTTAACCCCAACTTTGAGCCTGGAGAAGATGAAGACCTCACAAGAAGGCACTGCTGGGGAACGCAGTAATTTCAAAAAAATTCCTACGCACACGCAAGATCTATCATGGTGATGCATAGCAACGAGAGGGGAGAGTGTAGTCAACGTACCCTTGTAGACCGTAAGCGGAAGCGTTATGACAACGCGGTTAATGTAGTCGTACGTCTTCACGATCCGACCGATCCTAGTACCGAAAGTATGTCACCTCCGCGATCTGCACACGTTCAGCTCGGTGACGTCCCACGAACTCTCGATCCAGCTGAGTGTCGAGGGAGAGCTTCGTCAGCATGATGGCGTGATGACGGTGATGATGAAGCTACCGGCGCAGGGCTTCACCTAAGCACTACGACGATATGCCCGAGGTGGATTATGGTGGAGGGGGGCACCGCGCACGGCTAAGACAATGATCAACTATGTGTCTATGGGGTGCCCCCTCCCCCGTATATAAAGGAGTGGAGGAGGGGAGGGCCGGCCCTCTCTATGGCGCGCCCTAGGGGAGTCCTACTCCCACCGGGAGTAGGATTCCCCCCTTTCCAAGTAGGAGTAGGAGAGGAAGGAAGGAGGAGAGAGGGAGGAAGGAAAGGGGGGCCGGCCCCCTTTCCAATTCGGATTGGGCTTGGGGGGGCGCCCCCTCCTAAGCCGCCTCCTCCTCTCTCCCACTAAGGCCCAATAAGGCCCATACACTCCCCAGGGGGTTCCGGTAACCTCCCGGTACTCCGGTAAAATGCCCGAACTCACCCGGAACCATTCTGATGTCCAAACATAGCCATCCAATATATCGATCTTTATGTCTCGACCATTTCGAGACTCCTCGTCATGTCCGCGATCACATCCGAGACTCCGAACAACCTTCGGTACATCAAAACACATAAACTCATAATACTGATCGTCACAGAACGTTAAGCGTGCGGGCCCTACGGGTTCGAGAACTATGTAGACATGACCGAGACTCATCTCCGGTCAATAACCAATAGCGGATCCTGGATGCTCATATTGTTTCCTACATATTCTACGAAGATTTTTATCGGTCAAACCGCATAACAACATACGTTGTTCCCTTTGTCATCGGTATGTTACTTGCCCGAGATTCGATCGTCGGTATCTCAATACCAAGTTCAATCTCGTTACCGGCAGGTCTCTTTACTCATTGCGTAATGCATCACCCCACAACTAACTCATTAGTCACATTGCTTGCAAGGCTTATAGTGATGTGCATTACTGAGAGGGCCCAGAGATACCTCTTCGACAATTGGAGTGACAAATCCTAATCTCGATCTATGCCAACTAAAAAAACACCATCGGAGACACCTGTAGAGCACCTTTATAATCACCCAGTTACGTTGTGATGTTTGGTAGCACACTAAGTGTTCCTCCGGTATTCGGGAGTTGCATAATCTCATAGTCATAGGAACATGTATAAGTCATGAAGAAAGCAATTGCAAATAAACTAAACGATCAAGTGCTAGGCTAACGGAATGGGTCAAGTCAATCACATCATTCTCCAATGATGTGATCCCGTTAATCAAATGACAACTCATGTCTATGGCTAGGAAACTTAACCATCTTTGATTCAACAAGCTAGTCAAGTAGAGCATACTAGTGACACTCTATTTGTCTATGTATTCACACATGTACTAAGTTTCCGGTTAATACTATTCTAGCATGACTAATAAACACTTATCATGATATAAGGAAATATAAATAACAACTTTATTATTTGCCTCTAAGGCATATTTCCTTCAGGCACGACTACTCGGGCGACTGCATCAGGGTCAGGATTGACGGCACGGGCAGGGGGAACACTCCGAGATCTGGCGGTCACCCCTTTGGTGGCCCTGGCGGCCTCGGCATTGCGGGCGACTGGGGTGGACACAGGGTGAACGGTCTGCTCACTCCTGCTGGCGGCATCCCACCTCCGACCCTCCTGGCTGCTGCGGCAGGTATGCATCGTCGAGCTGGGTCCATGCCGCGGTTGCCCCCGGGAGAAGGGACTCCGTGCACGCCTTCTGGTGTGCGTCTGACGACCCCGCCTGCCACGCTCTCCCCCACGGGCGACTCTGTTGCGACCACGTTCATTGGCTCCGCGGCGCTCGCTGACACGCCCCGGGCTTCGTCGTCTGTGGCCACTACCGCCGTGGGCGCGCTCGCTGAGGTCGCTACGCCTCTGGCTGTGCGCTCCCTACTCTGGTGTGCCCGGTTCGCGCGCTCTTCGGGATCTTCACGCTCCCCACGGTCACTCTGCTCCACAGCCATGGGCTCAGTGGCTTGGGGCTCTACCCCGGAGCTCGGGGCTGTCGTCAGGTGGTGCGTTGTCTCGTCGCCTTGCCGTCTGTCTTTCGGCTTTGCTGGATGCTCGCAGGCCTCCCCTCTAAGGCAGGAGGTGGTACCGGAGATGGTGGCGTGAGTGGTGGCGGAGGAGAGCATGGCGTCTGGTAGGGATGCTGACAACTGTTGGCAGGTGGATGACTTGCTGCCGATCCGTGTTGATCACAGGCCGGCTAGTCCCACGAGCACTTTCTCCAGTGAGGTGCACACTCCGTTCGCTGTTCCCCTAGCACCGCATCAGCTATTGCCTCCGGATGCGTCCCTGCAGCAACCGGGACGTCTTCTGAGGTGTAGGCCGGACCAAAATCCGCAGCTGAAACGCGGCTGGAGGGGCTCAGTTCTACTCCGACTCTGTCCATTCTCGGTCCATGGCCGGTGGCGTCAGCCCCGGTGAGACGCAGAAAAGCTTTGCCTCCCAACTTCACCCCCTGAAGGAGTGCCAGGATCAACCAGCTCAATGGTGGCATGAAATTTGGCCCAGTGCAGCGTGCCTAGACGGTGCTGCTTCGCCGCATGGGTGTGATCCAAGCCGAAGAGCAATTGTCACAAGAGGCGCTGGATGCATATCGGAAGCTCTTCGACAAGCCGCTCGCGCCACACCACATCAAAGCTGTTGCTACGCTCTTCGATTCGGATGGGGCCGAGTTTGATGAACCTGCTCATGAGGGGTTCACCGCTCTTTCACTGCCGGAGTGTGTGGATCCATGTGGAGCCTAGTGCTCTGCCGGTTCACTGTTAGGGGCATCCTGATCCTGCCATGTCGTTGAAGGTTTTATGCTGGAAGGTGAGGGGGCTCAATAACCCTACTAGGCGCTCGTCAGTTAGGCTTTTTATGCAATCTTGTAATGTTGCCCTTGCTTGTTTACAAGAATCTAAGCTTGAGGTGGTGGATGCAGCAGTGGTCTGCCAGGTTCTTGGTTCTGGGTTCGATGACTTTGATTTTCTGCCGGATGTGGGCACTCATGGGGGAATACTGATGGCTTGCAAACCGGATGTTTTGTGCATTAATATTATTCACAAGGGAGAATTCTCTATTACTGCCAACGTTTTGTCACTTTCGGACGACAAGGCTTGGGCGGTGACCTCAGTGTATGGTCCTCAGGAGGTGGATGACAAGATTAGGTTCCTGCAAGAGATTGAGCACATTGGACAACAGATGCAGTTGCCAAGGATCATCAACGGGGATTTCAACCTGGTCAAAGGGGAAGCGGAGCGTAGCTCTGGGCGGGCCAATCGTAGGATGGTTGCCAAGTTCAGACACACCATTAACTGTCTGGGTCTGCATGACATGCCTCTGGTGGGCAGGAAGTTTACCTGGTGCAACAATCAACAAAGATTGATCATCACTAGACTTGATTGGGTGCTTTTCAACAATGATTGGGAGGAAATTTATCCCATCAGTGACCTCCTGGCCCTAAGCTCAAACATATCAGACCACTGCCCGTTGATGTTGTCTTGTGCGGCGGGTCATCCGCGGGCACGACGGTTTCGTTTTGAGAATTTCTGGTGCAAACTTCCTGGCTTCTTGGAGACAGTGAAAAGAGCATGGGAGGAAGAGGTAGATAGCTCAGACCCGGCGAAGGTTCTCTCCATTAAGCTCCAGCGCACAGCCAAAGCTCTCCGCAGCTGGGGCCAGAAGAAGCAGAGCTCTTTGGAGATGCAGTTTCAGATTGCCAATGATGTTATACTCCGTCTAGACACGGCACAAGAGACACGTGATCTCTCGTTGGAGGAAAGAAGATTGAAAGCTTTCTTGAAAGGGAAGTGTTTGGCTTTGGCGGCTCTTGAAAGAATCAGGGTACGACAGCGTGCCCGGGTCCGAGATCTGCGGGAGGGGGATGCAAACTCCAAATATTTCCATCTGAAGGCTAATGGACGCCGCCGCAAAACACCTGATTCCCTACTTGAAAGATGGGAGTCAAACAGTGACTGATATGGAGGACAAACTGAACTTGGCGCGGGATTTTTTTTCTCTGACCTAATGGGATCTATAGAATCACCTAGCTGTGCCCTCCATCTTGAGGCCCTAGGTTTAAGTCATTTGTCACTGGAGAGGGCCCATGGGCTGGAGGTGTCGTTTACTGAGGAGGAAATAAAACATGTTATCTGGGACATGCCGACGGACCGTGCACCTGGGCCAGACGGCTTTTCGGGTCTTTTCTTCAGGACATGCTGGGAGATAATTGCCAAGGATTTCATGGCTGTTATGAAGATGCTTTTTGAAGGGCGTTTTTACTCATTTGGTGCTCTCAACACCTCCATCCTAACCCTTCTCCCCAAGAAGGAGGACCCCTTGCAGATAAGTGATTTCAGGCCGATCAATCTGATTCATGGGGCGGTCAAAATTATTGCCAAAGCTTTGGCCACCAGGTTGGCCGCGCTTCTGCCCTCTCTCATATCCCAGGCCCAGAGCGCTTTCGTCTCGAAGAGGAGCATACACGAAAACTTCAAGTTTGTTCACAATGCGGCAAGGACTCTCCATCAGAAAAAGAAGCAAGCTGTTATGATGAAAATCGATATTTCGAAGGCTTTCGATACACTCTCATGGAGTTTCCTCATTGAGGTGCTTCGGGCCAGAGGTTTTGGTGATCGGTGGTGCTCCTGGATCCGTGGCTTGCTGAGCACGGCTTCCACCTCCATCCTCGTCAATGGGGAGCTCTCTCAGCCTTTCTCTCTTGGCCAGGGCGTAAGGCAGGGGGACCCGATATCCCCGACGCTCTTCATTCTCGCCATGGACACCATACATGGGATGCTGCAATGGGCAGTGCACAGGCAGGTGCTGCCAGACCTCGGCCTTGGTAATGCGACCCCGAGGGCTTCCATTTTTGCTGACGATGCGATCCTCTTCTTCAAGCCTCATTTCAATGATCTCCAAGTGGTTGCAGTCACTTTACAGCTGTTTGGTCAGGCTTCTGGCCTTTGCATCAACATGCAGAAGAGCTTGGTCACGTGCATTCGCTGCGATGAAGAACTTGCATCCTCGGTGGCGCAACACTTTGCTGTCGAAAGCAGGATTTTCCTATCAAGTACTTGGGTCTGCCGCTCTCGGTTTTCAGATTGAAACGCCAGGATATTATGCCTCTGGTGGATAGATACTCCAACAAGATGAAGGGTTGGAAACCAAAGCTCCTGCCGGCTGCGGGGCGGCTCACTCTGGTCAATTCGGTGCTTATGGCATTGCGCATTCATCTTATCTCAGTATTACCCTTGCCTGTATGGGCAATCAAGATCATCAACAAGAAATGTTGTGGCTTCATTTGGAAGGGAGAGGAAGAAGTGAGTGGAGGGCATTGCCTTGTCCCCTGGAAACAGCTTTGTTCTCCGAAAGATTGTGGCGGTCTTGGTGTTCTCAATCTGCGATGGTTCGGATGGGCTTTAAGATGCAGATGGCCATGGATGAGGTGGGATGAAATTTTAAGACCGTGGCAATTCCTGCCAGATAGCCAGGAGAAAGAGGTCTTGGCAATGTTCAGCGCTGCCACTACAATATCACTTGGCAATGGACAGACCGCACGGTTTTGGACTGACAATTGGCTGCCAAATGGGAGATTGATTGCGGCCTCTACGCCAACTCTGTTCTCCTATGTCAGAGACTCTGGCATGTCGGTCAGCGAAGCCTTGCAAGGGCAGTGCTGGGTCAGACATATCGCGGGCGGCATCTCCGTGCAGGCGCTCGCACAGTATCTCACCATCTGGGATACCACTCACGCCACGAACCTGACTTCTGGGGTGACTGATCGGGCTCTTTGGAGGCTCTCGAAGAACCGGCAATTCTCTGTTAGTAGTGCATACAGTTTATTCTTCATGGCTAACGAGCGTTTCGCCTGCAACAAGCCAATCTGGAAGTCTATGCCCCCTCACGGTGCAAGTTTTTCATGTGGCTTGTGGTGCATGGCAAATGCCTGACAGTGGATAATCTGCTTCAATGAGGATGGCCGGCCTCTGTTTCATGCCCCTTGTGTCTATCTGAGCCGGAGAGTTGCGTCCACCTTTTTGTTCATTGTCGCTTCTCGCAGCACGTCTGGAGGCTTTTCAAGACTCGTCTGGGAATAGACTTTCTTTCGCCGGACGACAGCTTCTGCTCCATCGAGGATTGGTGGCTACAGGCCAGAGCAAGAGTGCCCACGAGGATGCGTCGCAACTTTGTCACCGTCACCATCCTGATTCATTGGTGGCTGTGGAAGGAAAGAAACTCCAGGATATTCGATCAGACGACTAGCAGTGCAGACAGGGTGCTTGATCTCATTTGCGAAGACATTGCCGTCTGGCGACCAGCGGGATGCGTTATGGAGCTGGGTGTTTAATCTTGAGTCGGCCGGACGTCTGGGCCTCTTTGCGCTTTGTTGTCTGTCTTTTCAGATCATGTTTGGTCTGTTCTTCTTTTGTTTCCTTGGTCCTCCAGCTCTAGTGCGCCTAGACTGCTGACCAGTATGTACTCTCTTCTCCTATCTAATAAAAGTACGGCCACTGGCCCTTCGAGAGACAGATTTGTGTTCGTCCCCTCCATCCTCCATCTTTTCATTCCACAGTTTAATTCTTATCTTCCCTTTAATTCGCCGTGTTCTGGTTAATGACTTTGCTACGGTTTAGTACGTCGACCATGTGGAATTGGGAGGTTTTTTGGGGCTTCGATGTTCTAGGATTGCTTGAGCGGCAAAATGTGTGAGTGACGCGTCTTTGGCACGCATTGTGTGCTAGATTTGGGTGTTTGTGGTTTGTGTTTTTAAGGCTAGGTGTGCAGAGCTCATACTTTTGTGGCCAATGTCGTCGTTGTTATTCGCATTGGTGGATCCTTTGGAGTTTGGTCACTGATTTATTTGTCGGTGCTTCCTGTGTGCAATTGGTGTCATCATTCCGGTGGAATTAATTGTTTGCACCATGGTTCCGCCATTCCGGGTTATTGCCTCGTCACCCATGTGTGTTTTCTTTGGTTTTTTGCCAGATGGAGGGTGTGATGCCTGATCATGGACGTTGTGGTCAAAAGTGTCCTAGCATGACCGAATTCTCTTGTGATGAGTTTTTGGTTGTAACCGGGGAATATGTAAGAGAGAATTCTTTATTTGGCCCTAGTAAAAAAATGCTGTTTTGACACTCAAACTTCGTTTTGTTCCCTCTATGACATTTCCATCAGTTTTGGCAACTAACACCGTTAAATACAACATGAAAAGTCCATTTTACCTTTGATGTATTTTGGAACCAAAATTATGAACTGAAAGTCAAAAGCAATGGCGACGGCGGCGCGCAGACAGAGTGCTTTAGCGCGTTGTAGTTGCCACAAAATTATATTACAAGATTGTACTGAGAAACCCATATTAATATGGACCAGTGAACTAATTAACATGTATGAGCAGTACACACGCACAACAATCTCACGGTTTCTCTTTTCACGCACAACACACAGAAGAATCCATCTCTCAATTTCTCTCTTTGCACACAACACACACATCACATCACGCACACACTCAAGCATGGAAAAGCACGCAATCACATCGACCCAGCTAGCACGCCCATCACTGCGGCACGGCAAGCACGCGTATCATGTGGGAAGCTGGTCAAGCAGTCACTTGCACCACGGCCGGGGAAAGCTGGTCGGGCAAGGCGGGCGCGCACGACGTGGTCGTCCAGCTGGCAGCAGGAGAAGGCTAGCAACGGCCGCTCCTGGTCACCGCTTCGCCCCTACCACCAACAGACCTCCGGCGCCGCGACTTGCCCTGCAAAGCGCCACCACGATTTTTCTCTTTTTTTTCAACCTGCTAAAGCAAGGGTAAATAAGACTTTTCAAGTCGCATTTGATGGTGTTAACAACAAAAGGTGACACGTTGACCAACAAGAAAAGGAGCAGTCCACAACTTCCAAGGCGCGCCGGTCAAAGGCCCCCGGAAAAGTAGGATCTAGGGAGGCTACGAGAGTTCCCTGCGCGCCGCCGGTTCCCTCTCTCTCCGTCGGCCGCTCCGGCGGCGGGAGGGAGGGGGAACCTCGGGTCTGTTCGCTAGGTGGGTGGGTGGTAGGGTTAGGGTTGAGGGAGATGCTGCCGAGGCCGTTGCGGTGGTGTCGCGTCGGGATAAGTTTCTTCGGGCTCCGTTCGCGGTCAGGCGAGGTTTTTGCCTTCGTCTAGGAGCCAACGGGGTTGGGGATCCCCGGATCTCGTCGAGGTCGCGGGCGTTGGTGGCTGGAGGTCCATCGGCACTGGCCGTTTGGGTCCTCAGATGGGCGATGGATGCAGGGAGATGAAGACCCTTCTTCTTCCTTGTAGGTATGATTTGCTGTTGTTGTTCCTCTCCTTCCTCTGCGCTGATGCTGGTGGGAGATCCTGCTTTGCCCGGGCGGATGGCCCGGCCGCGGTGCTGGACCGGTCGGATGACTCGAGTTCTCTTCCTTTCGGAAGGGACACTTTTCGCGGTACTCAAAGCCAAAGATGGCGACGGCTGTTGCAGGTGTGTTGGATTGATGTCCATGCCCTCTCAGCGCTGGTGTCAAGAAAGGAGGAAGCAGCGTGGCGGCAATTGTACCAAGGTCGAAGATGATGACCTGCTTGCGACTGGTTGCAGATCCTTCTGCTGCAGGGGTCTTCTCTCAAGATTTAAGGATGATGACACAGGGCTCCGGAGATCTTCTTGTGTTTTGGTTGTCTTACGGTAAAGTCTTCATGGTCCTTTGTGTTTGCGTTTCAGTGTGCTTGTAAGGGTCAACTACTTTATACTGATTCGTGATTTGAACGATAAAATTCTAAAAAAAAAACAAAACAAAAGGTGACGGTAGTGTCCTGTAAGGAATAAAATGAATTTATGATGTCAGAAAGGGAAAAATGAAATTTTTAGAGCTAAATAAGGAACCAGATTTTCAGAAAGGGCCAAATAAGGAGTTCTCTCAATATGTAATGGGGTGTTTTGTTGGTGGTTTACTTATTTATCCATGTTTTGTCTCCCAGGTGGCATTGTCCTTACTGGTTGGCCATTCGGCCGCGTATATTCATGTGCCTCGGTCCATAGAGGGAGAATAATTGACAAAGAGACCTTACATAGAAAAGTAGTGGGGCAAGGCATGCAACCGATTCTAGTCTAGTTTACTACAAAAGTACATATCATGAATGGAGGCAATGGCTACACACCCACCCCATGTTATCTCGCTAACCTCAAAAGTTGTGGGGCCGCCATCTGAAACACCGTCAACTATCCACTAGATCCTTTATGCCGCGATGTGTCATACACGTCTCTTCTCTAGTTCGGACATAAAGTAGTTGTGTCGCCACACTGATTTCCCGTCAGAGGTAAAGAAGCTTGTGGTACATGATGAAGATGAGGTCTTGTTGATACTTGTCAACTGTAGGACGGTGAGACCATCTCCACCGGGGGTGTGGCGGAGTTTGGGTGCCATGTTGCACTTGTGAGTTCTCCGGCCAACAATCTAAAACTATTTTTGTTGAAGCGGGTTTTGCTGCCTTGAATAGAAGCTGGATCATGTTCGTTGTCGTTTCTCCAACCTTAAAAGACATGAAATGTACTATGCACGTGTGTGTGCGTGTGGCATAGTCTGGTTGGGTGGCTCCATATTACTGTGAGTCGAGGAGGAAGGGCAGGATGAAGGGAGTTCTAATGGCTAAGGCCCTCATTTGACCACTGTTGCCACACAGTCTCTCTAAGGTTCGTACTCTCTGAGAGATAAGACCAAGGAGAGGAGATGTTGCTGACCGCGGGCGCACAAATTATTATGGTATATCTTTCGTGGGAAGTACTGATAAAAGAATTCTCGGACCATGAAAGCAAAGAAAAGTGTTAACGAAACGCGCAGCTTGGAGATAGTTTATTATATTTATTGCTTGGCACAAAATATAAAAAACGGTAATGGGCTAAATTAGAAACTTAAGGTAACTCAAATTAGTACAAAAAAGATTAACTAAAAATGATTTAACCTAAATATCACCCGAGCATATTGAGTGTCTAGGTCTCGCTATTACTAGTGGGCAATTGATGGCATCATTCTCATGCACATAAGGAAGTTCCCAAAGAGGTGATGCTCTTATCTGTGCTTTGGAATCACCATGTTACTTGTCCACTTCTCAACACTAACAATGCACACAACTATCGATTTTTGGTGCTGCCTATTTATACCCCTCCACCACCACTTACTCTCTAAGAGAGCCATCAGAACAAAACACAACTTTCACCATTCATTTTCTAAAAGAGAACCACCTGCTCATGTGTTTTTTTAAAGGGGCGCTTTATTACTTGGCGAATTTACAGCGAGTGAGGGATAACTAAAACGCGCACTAGATGGGGCTTAGTGGGCGGCTCACCATTGGGCTTGGCCCAAGTCGTCGGGGCGCTGGATTAAGCCAGTTAGGCGGTGGTTGGCATGGACCGGGCCGGTTCAGCCGAACCGGCTAGTCGGACACTGACCGGTGCAGCTCACCGGTTGCGGGGCTATGCAGGTAGGCGGGGGCCCACGTGGGTGCTTGAGTGGGGATCCTCCCGATCCGATCAGGACGGCGAGCAGCGGCGCTCTCCCACGAGGGCGGCGACAGCAACGGGCGGATCCGAGGTGGAGGTCGTCGGGCCCGGTGGTAGGCGGCACGGGGACGAGGGGAGCGGCGGCGGAGGTCAGGGTCAGCTGCGGTGAGGGAATTCCGGCGAGCTCCAGGTGACGGCCGGGCGACGGGAGGCTGCGGGATGCTCGGGATCCGGTCAGTGAGAGGCGGCGGCGAGGCTGGTCTAGAGGGCGATGGCGCTCGGTGACGGGGCTCGCCAGCCGGTGGGTCGAGGCGGGGAGGCACGGGGCTACGCGCGCAGAGGGAGTTGGCCGACGCATGGGAGGCCCGGGCCTGGTTGCGGCTCGGACGCTGGATGGGCTCGGCAGGCCCGGCGAGGGGGGGGAGGGGAAGCGGGGTAGGGGGCGCGTGGCACCTCTTGAGTGGCTGCGGGTGACGGCATTGGGATAAGTGGGCGGTGCCGCTGGGTGGAGCTGGCGGTGATAAGTGGCGGAGGTGGAGGTGGCCGGGGCTGAAAATGAGGGAATGTGGGAGGTGGCGGCGCATGTAGGTGGAAGGAGGGGTAGGTTGCCAAAAATGGACGAGGGGTGTCCAAGCAGGTTATTAGGGTTTGAGTGGGGATTTAGGAGCTCTTCGATCCCGATCGGACGGTTTTGGGCAGATGGGGGTAGCTCGGCCACAGATTTTCGGATGCCGAAAATGTCCGACGTTTTATCCGGCTATAGTGTCGCTATATGTAACGGTTAGGCTATCAAACAGACTCCGAATGCGACGAAATTTGCCAGGCGGTCTACCTACACTATAACAAGACCGCATGCCAACTTTCATCCCATTTCAAGAACATTTTTATCCCACTTATAAAATAATATTTCAGACATGCCGTGGGCGTGTGCGAGTGTGTTTGGACTCAAAACGGACAATAAAGAGAACTGGGAGACCTCGCAACTACGTACGGATGCAAGTTTTGAAAAGAATGACGACAACGAGTGTTGATGCAATGCCTATGATGAAACGATGAGTGCAACAAACAAATGAAACACAGGGCAACATCGAGAATAAATGGAAGGCAACTGGAGCATCGATCTCGGGGCGTCACATGCCTATACTCATGCCATGCTTGTGTAAAATGTATTTTGTGCTCTTTAACATGTGCTAAACTCAACCTTCACTAGAAGAATTGTAAAAAGTGGTATTTTACTTGTTAAGGGCCTAATCACCTCCCTCTAGACCCCTCTTCTCGATCTTTCAGCTAAACAATACTATTTAGACAAATAAAAAGACACCCTATGTTTACAAGAAGAGTGTCATTCGTGTCATGCACTATATCTTGGCAAATATTCTTGTCAATTGCAAGAACAGGATAACAAACTACAAAACAAAGGTTCTCTAAAAATTCATTTACCTCTTTGTATGGAGGTGATTGGTTGTCTCCAACCAAACTTATGGTCGGATATCCGCGGTCACTAATCTTTAAAAAAAATGATGAGCCATGTACAATATAACATCAATCATGTTCTAACTTCACATACGGAATACAACAGGATGGAACCAACATTTACTCAAATAGTAGATACGTTGGAAGGGAGAGCATTGGATTTACAAAATAGCATATAGACGCTACTTGTAAACCGCGTTGGGATTTTCCCCGAAGAGGAGGGGTGAAGCAGTACAGTAGAGATAAGTATTTCCTTCAGTGAGAACCAAGGTTCTCGAACCAATAGGAGAACCAAGGAAATTCCCTTCGACGACACCTACACACACAAAAAAAAATACTTGCACACAACGCAGGCAAAATAGCTGTCATTCCCCCGTGAACTTTGTAAAGTTCAGGGTTACGATGGGTTGAGGGACTCGCAGCCTGAAGGGTGCAGTGTAGCTCTTTTATATATATGGAGAGGGACAGTACATGTACAAGTCATACAGTATGTAGAGTCCTATTCGTATACAATATACTAAGTCTAACACCCTCCCTCAATCTTAACCGGTGTCAAGAAGGTTGAGATCGCGCCTACGGACTCCAAACAACGGAAGTAGCAGTGGCTTGGCAAACACATCCGCAAGTTGATCCTTAAACGAGATGAACTTGATCTATAGTAGCTTCTGTTCCATACGTTCCCTCACGAAGTGAAAGTCAACTTTGATATGCTTTGTCCTGGTGTGGATGTAACGCCTAGATAATTAAGCTATAGTAATCCCCTGCTAATGATGCCAGATCATCGCTTTTAATGTTGCTAAATCCCGCTTAGATTCAATCCGGTTCGAATTCAAATTTGAATTAAAGTCAAACAATACATATTTTCAAATGTCAAAAATAAAAAGTACAAAATGTGACAAAAAGTATTTAAATGCCCCAAAGTAATTAAAACAGTGGCTAAAGCAATTATTTAAATGCCTTTTGAATTATAAAAATACTAAAATAGTTTAGTTAAATGCTAAACTAGTTGTGGCAGTGGCCTAATTTATTAATACTAATTTAGGTGCTAACATCATATTTTATACAACTAAAAATAAAATGAAAACAGAAAAGGGAAATAAGTAAAAAGAATATACACAAAATAAATAAAAAGAGAACCCCCCACCAACTGGGCCTCGGCCGAGCAGGGCACTAGGCCGGCCCAGCCGCGCCTTCATAAACCCCACCCCTAGGAACCCTAGCCGCTCCTCTCCCCCCCGATCGGATCTGGATTGGGGCAGGTGGCCCCGACGGCGTCGTCCACCGTTGCCCACAGCACCCCCTCGCCGGCGCTGCCTTGTCGCCTCCACGCCTCGCCCCTGCGTCCCATCGCCGGCGCCACCCGTCGCTCGTCGTCCCCGACCTCCTCCCCGGCTCGCTTCCTCACGCCTCGCCGCCCCCGTGCCCCTGCGGCGCGGGTGGGGAACCCCCGGCCTCCTCTTTCCTCTGTCGCTGCGACTCGCCGTTGCCCGCGCCGCCTATCACTGCTCTGGCCCGCTCGCGCCGCACCACTCCGGTCATGCCTTCGCGCGCGCCCCTCCTAGCGGCTCTGGCCGCGCCCCGCGCGCCCCAGGCAGGCTCGACCCCCAAGCCTGCACGTGCGCCCCGGCCTCGGACTCTCTCTGCTCGCCCCGCGCGCCTCCTCTGCTGGCTAGCTGTTGCCCCACGCCACGTCCGCCTCCGCCCCTGTCCCGTGCCCATTGTCTCCTCGCGTCGCCGCGCGCTACCCTTCCCGTGTTGCTCGGCTCCGCCTTTGCACAGGGCGACGTCGACAGTCGCCTGGATATCCCGCACGCGCCCCGTCTTCGCCCCATCGGGCGCCCACAACCGTGCCCGTAACCACCGCCCGGTTGGCCCAGATGGGCCACAGACATGTGGGGTCCAGCCCCTGAAAACAAAATAATAATTAAAAAATATATATAAATGAAAATAATACTAATTATTAATTAATTAATTACATTAATTAAATTTTTTATTAACCTAATTACATAATTAGATCTGTTTAATTAGATAAGTCAGTGACACACGGGGCCCGCATGTCAGTTTGATCGGTCAACAGCCAATGTTGACCGCTGACGTCATGCTGACGTCACGCTGATGCAATAAATGGTTTTTGATTTAAATTAAATCTGTTAATTCCAAAAATTGAATTAAAACTTTGAGAAATTAATATAAAATAAACCGTAACTCAGATGAAAATGTTTTATACATGAATGTTGCTCAGAAAAACGTGAGAATCCGAATACACACTCTGTTCGTATGTCACATGCCCCTAGGATGGCGAACATGGAACCGCACCCCTCCGTTTCATTTCTCCAAAAATGCCAAACGCGGGAATGTTTTCCCCCTTCGCCGGTATCGTGTAGCACCATGTTAGAAGACCTCTAGCTCTGCCTGTTGTCATGTCATGCATCTGTGTGCTTTATATTTACTGTTTCTTCCCCCTCTTATCTCCGGTAGACCCCGAGACTGCTGCTGATGTCACTGTGATCGACTGCGTCGACAACGACCCTTCTTCCTTTTTCAGCAGAGGTTCCAGGCAAGCAACCCCCCCTGATCATTCCAATATCGCCCATTATATTCCCTCACATGCTTGCCTTAGATTCTGCTACTGTAATTGATTGATCCTATCCTCATGCATAGCCTGCTTTTGTAACCTGATGTTGTACCTTACCCGCTTATCCTAAACTGCTTAGTATAGGTTGGTTAGTAATCCATCAGTTGCCCCTCACCTTGTCCGAGTTGCCCCGGCTTGATGACCGATGACTCGATCAACGTAATCGACGTCTAGAGCCCGACACATCACCTCAAACCCCTTTATTTGTACGACACTGCAGAGTTACTACCGAGTGCTGACGGTGATACCTCGTATAGCACTTCTGATGAGATCTCTGTAGTGTAGTTAATCGGTCGTGGTCTTCGAGGGTGATTCCTCCTTCACCACTCCCGATACGACTCTATCGTGCAACACCTCAAGTGTGAACCTCGAGGGTGATTCCTCCTAAGTTCACCTTGACGATTATATCAAGTGGATTGCATCGAGGGTGATTCCTCGGATTGCCCCCTTGATGTTATAGACACATGGTTACCTGGACTTTACTTGAGACCATTGTTGAAGTCGGCTCAACCCTGAGGGGTACCCGCGAGTTGATGTGAAAGTCGGGCGGGCCCGGAGAGCACCCGTGAGATAATTACGAGGCACGGCGGGCAGGTAGACCACCCTAGTGAGAGGGTTGGGCCTGGCCCTTGCCATATTTCCTAGAGACGGGGCAACGGGGTCACATGATCGTGAGTCTCTGCTCGTCTCCGCGAGCTCCCAATACACTAAGGTTTGGGTATTTGATATGAGTTGGCCACTGGCCTATGCACACTAACCACCACGCGGGAACAGATATGGGCACGTATGTTTCTTCCGAAAGCTCTATCAGACATCCAGATCAGTATTGTGGCCGGGCCGGATCACGCCAACCAGGCAGAGGTGGTACTTGTATTCCCCTGCGCACAATGACTCGTAGTGCTAAGGGAGATGGGCCCAAGACCCCTGAGCTCTTAGAACGTAGACCGACGGGGACCTCTCTACGGAGCCTAGGTAGGACTATGACGTGTTGATCTTCCAAGGCCAGGCATGACCCAGGAAAGTGTGTCCGGCCAGAGTAATCAAGCGTGTTTGGTAATGTGGTGCACCCCTGCAGGGAAGTTATCTATTCGAATATCTGTGTTCACGGTAATGGACGCTCGGAGATGTATCTCGATCTATTACAACTAGAAATGGATACTTGAGACATGAGATGGATATGTTGGCTCCGGGATTGCTTTCTCGCAGGGAGTCGAGAAAGGATCTCTGGGCGTTAATGCTACAACATGCATGTTAATTATAAAATGCTATTTTGTACTCTTGTGAATGTTGCAAGATGCTTGAAGATGCTAGTCTTTGATAGGCTAGACTTTCCCTTCTCCTCTGGTATTCTGCAGTTCAGTCCACAGATACAGCTTATTCCTTTGATACCGATGCATACTTAGTATAGATCTAATGTCAGTCTTGTGAGTACTTTGGATGAGTACTCACGGTTGCTTTGCTACCTCTTTTTCCCCTTTACCTGTTTGTTGCAACAAGATGGTGGATCCCAGGAGTCAGATGGCACTGCCGACGACTTCTACTACCCCGAGGCCCGAGGGTGCCTACTACTACGTGGAGACCGCCGACGACCAGGAGTAGTTAGGAGGTCCCAGGCAGGAGGCCTTGCCTTTTTTATCATTGTTGCTTTTGTGCTGGCCTTCTTAAGGCAGTCTTATTTAACTTATGTCTATACTCAGATATTGTTGCTTCCGCTGACTCTTGTGTTTTCGAGCTTCTGTATTCGAGCCTTCGGGGCCCCTGGCTTGTAATATGAAGCTTGTTTTATTTTAATTTGTGTCTAGAGTTGTGTTGTGATATCTCCCTGTGAGTCCCTGATCTTGATCGTACACATTTGTGTGTATGATTAGTGTACGATTGAATCGGTGGCGTCACAGTGGAAGACAGGATTAGATGAGAGATAAGTGGCTCTAATATTGTCACACCAAAGTATAGGAGGCATGTCTTGAGAGATACCCAATTCTCACAGCAACCCCAAATGAGCTCAGCAGTAGCATTTGCAACAGCCTTGTATTCTGCTTCCGTGCTACTGCGAGAAACAGTGGTTTGCTTCCAAGCATTCCAGGCGGTCAGATTCAAACCAAGAAACATAGCAAATCCCCCCATGGATTTCCGATCATCCGTACTTCCCGTCCAATACACATCAAAACAGGCAGACAACAACATAGAGGAAGCAGGCCGGAGATGTAGTCCAAACGAGGCAGTGAGACAAATGTAACGCAGAATGCGTTTAACTGCCGACCAGTGGGTATCACGAGGTGGATGAAGATACTGGCAAATACAATTAACCCCAAAGGAAATGTTTGGTCGAGTGATAGTGAGGTACAGTAGACCACCAACTATGATGCGATATTGAGTAGCGTCCTCAGCATCAAGAAGCACACCGATGTCAGCAGAAAGCTTCTCCATCACAGACATGGGCATAGAAACAGGCTTACACTTCAGCATCCCAGCACGTCGAAGAAGATCCAAGGAATATTTCTTCTGAGTAAGCGAGAGACCACCAGCAGTATGTGTAATTTCCAGACCCAAAAAATAATGAAGCTAGCAGCCCAAGATCCTTAATAGCAAAGTCATGTCGAAGACTACGGATCAGTCGATCAGCAGCAGCAGATGATGAACTGATGAGAGTAGTATCATCAACATAAACCAAAAGATACATCGTGACCTTCGGGCTGTGCAGAAGAAATACTGATGTGTCTACAGTAGATGGAACAAAGCCATTTGAGCGAAGATCGGAACCAAGACGAGCATGCCAAGCACGAGGAGCTTGTTTGAGACCATAAATCGCCTTGATCAGCCAACAAAGATGATGAGGCCGATCAGGATCAACAAAACCAGGAGGTTACCGCGTGTAAACTTCTTCCTCTAAGACACCATGAAGGAATGTATTCTGAACATCGAACTATCGGAGAGACCATCCTTGAGTAACTGCCAATGAGAGAAGAAGTCGAATGGTGGTAGGCTTGATGACAAGACTGAAAGTGTCTTCGTAATCAAGACCATAACATTGTTTAACTCCTCTGTCAACCAAGCGTGCTTTATAGCTTTCAACAAATCCATCAACATGCTTATTGACTTTAAAGACCCACTTGGACTCAATCACATTAACCCCTGAGACAGGAGGAACGAGTGTCTAGGTCTCATTTTTCTGCGGTGGAAAAAATTCATGTTCCATAGCAGCTCCCCATGAGGTATGCTCATCGCCGCTTGAAAACGACCAGGTTTAGAACTCGGATCAGTGCCATCCGTCCGTTGTTTTGGTTGAAAAATGCCACTCTAACTACGCGTGTTCACACGACGAGGAGCAATCGGAGCTTGTGGCAGTGTTGGAGATGGAATAGGAGCAGGCGACGCAGATTCCGAAGATGCCAACCCAGTTGATGTTGATCCAGGGATATCCTAGGCCGCTGCTACATGGAGCACTAGTAACGGTGTGTAAGGCATCTAGGCTTCTAGTTCGGACGCATCATGAGCCGTGGAGGATAGCTCGGGAGTGCGCACCACAGCTGACCCAGGGGCCGACTTAGTGGTAGCGCCATGCACAAGAGATGTCGGCTCGGCTGGCTCCGAGTCAGCGAACGCCGGCTCATGCGGGGCTGCCACTTCATGGCGCCCGTCCGGCTGCACACGATGGACGCCCAAGCCATGCAAGACTAGGTGATATTTCTCCAACTTATCTATAATTTTTTATTGTTCCATGCTATTATATTATCTATTTTGGATGTTTTATATGCATTAATATGCTATTTTATATTATTTTTGGGACTAAATTATTAACCCAGAGCCTAGTGCCAGTTTCTGTTTTTTCCTTGTTTTTGAGTTACAGAAAAAGGGTATCAAACGGAGTCTAAACGGAATAAAACTTTACGATGATTTTTCTTGGACCATAAGAAACCTAGGAAGCTTTGGGAGGAGGCCAGAAGGCACACGAGGTGGCCACAAGCCCTAGGGGTGCTCCCCAGGGGGGCGCCCCTAGGCTTGTGGGCCCCTCAGGGGTCTCCTAACCCTAATCCCGGCACTACGAATCCTCAAATATTCCCCCTATGCCAGAAGCATCCACAAAAATACTTTTCTGCCGCCACAAGCCTCTATTCCCGTGAGATCCCATCTTGGGGCCTTTTCTCGCACCCTACTGGAGGGGGATTCAATCACGGAGGGCCTCTACATCAACCTTGTTGCCCTTCCGATGAAGCGTAGTTTACCACGAACCTAAGGGTCCATAGCTAATAGCTAGATGGCTTCTTCTCTCTCTCTTTGGTCTTCAAGACAATGTTCTCCTCGATGTTCTCGGAGTTCTATCCGTTGTAATATTCTTTTGCAGTGTGTTTGTCAAAATTCGATGAACTGTGGATTTATGATCAGATTATCTATGAATATTTTTTGAGTCTTCTTTGAACACTTTTATGCATGATTAAGGTATTTTTTGTATTTCTCTTCGAACTATCGGTTTGGTTTGGCCAACTAGATTCGTTTTTCTTGCAATGGGAGAGGTGCTTAGTTGTGGGTTCAGTCTTGCGGTGTCCTCACCCAGTGACAGAAGGGGTAGCGAGGCACGTATTGCATTGTTGTCATCAAGGATAAAAAGATGTGGTTTATATCATATTGCTTGAGTTTGTCACTCTACATCATGTCATATTACTTAAAGCGTTGCTCTGTCTTATGAACTTAATACTCTAGATGCAGGGAGGAGTCGATCGATGTGTGGAGTAATAGTAGTAGATGCAGAATCGTTTCGGTCTACTTTTCACAGACGTGATGCCTATATTCATGATTATTGCCTTAGATATCGTCATAACTATGCGTGAATTGCTCGACAGTAATTTTTTTACACACCATAAGTTTTCTTTCAAGAGAGAAGCCTCTAGTGAAACATATGGCCCCCGATTCTATTTTCCATCATATATTTTCAGATCTTTAAACCAAAAAACCCCAAAAAAACCTTGCTGCAATTTATTTATATTTACTTTAGTTTGCTCTTTTATTTATCTTTTATACCTATCCCTATCAGATCTCACTCTTGTTCGTGGCCGTGAAGGGATTGACAACCCCTTTTTTTGCGTTGTGTGCAAGTGTTTGTTAGTTTGTGCAGGTGCATATATTGGGGACTTGCATGTGCCTCCTACTGTATTGATACCTTGGTTCTTAACTGAGGGAAATATTTATCTCTACTTTTTTGCATCACCCTTTCCTCTTCAAGGGAAAAATCAAGGCAAGCTCAAGAAGTAGCACGAAGAACTTCTCGCGCCGTTGCCGGGGAGGTTCTACATCGAGCCTACCAAGTACCCATCATAAACTATCATCTCTTGCACTTACATTATTTGCCATTTGCCTCTCGTTTTCCTCTCCCCCACTTCTAAAACGCTTTTAGAAAAACACAAAAATATTTGCCTTTTTATTTGCCTTCTTTCCGTTTGCTTTTTCGTTTACCCTTTATATTTTACTTGGTTTGTTTACTATTTTGCTTGACATAATCGTGTGTTTATTGAAATCAGAAGCAAACAAAAAAAGGGGTTTATGTATCTTCATCCACTTTCTAATCTTTTTAAAAGATCCAACTATGATGAACCAATTTCTAGTGAGTTGAGTGCACGAGATTATCTTTATGAAGTTTTGCTTGAAATTCATGAATCTGAAAATTGTGATGATGTGCTAAAAGAAGAAGTTTATGAAGTGATTTCGGATATCTCCTTGAATGGAAAGCATGATTGCAATGATGTTATTGTAAATTATATTAATGTCAATTTTGCTAATAATATGCAAAACCCCAAGCTTGGGGATGCTAGTTTCGCTATGTCCACTACTTATTGCGATGATCATGAATGGGGTGATTCTTCTTATGATCTTCAAAATTTATTTAAGACTAATGATAAATACGTTTGCTATAATGTTGAAAGTGGGTTTGGAAGAGTGTTAACTTCAGGAAATAATGATCCCACTACTTTGGAGATTGATAAATCTTATGCAATTTTTGATAAAAGTGGGTTTGGAGAGGCCATGACTATACTTGATGATAATCCCACTATTTTGGAAGAGTGTCAACTTTGCGTGCATGTGGATCATGTAGAGAATATGTTATGTGATAGCTATAATGTTGAATTTGAATATTATCCCACATGCAATTATTATGAGAGAGGAAAATATGGTTGTATAAATCTTCATGTTACTAAATTACCTCTCTTCATGTTAAGATTGCTATTGTTTCTTTTGTCTTCCTTGCATATGCTAGTTTTTGCTTGTCTTGATAATTTATTTTCTTATAAAATGCCTATGCATAGGAAGTATGTTAAACTTAAACATGTTTTTCACAAGCTATATGATGCTCTCTTTGTGCTTCAATTCTCATCTTTCATATGAGCATCATTAAATTTATCAACGCCTAGCTAAAAGGCTTTAAAGAAAAATGCTTGTTGGGAGACAACCCAATATTTTCCTATTCTGCTTTTATGAGAATACACGTTATTACTTCTGTAGTAATTGTGTTTTGGTGTTTTAATTAGTGTTTTAGCAAAGTAAGACCCCTGTGATGGTCTACGGTGATAGTTGATTTGATCTTGCTAAAAAATAGAAACTTTTGCGCTCATTGCTAGAATTTTAAAAAATCTCAGAAACGTGATTTTGCTCTGAATTTTTTACACAAGATTGATATAAAAATTTCCCATATTTTCCTATGTTTTCAGGAATTTTTGGAGTTACAGAAGTATACGAAGTCTCCAGATTACTACAGACTGTTCTATTTTTGACAGATTATGTTTTCTATGTGTTGTTTGCTTATTTTGATGAATCTATGGGTAGTATCGGGGAGTATGAACCATGGAGAAGTTGTAATACAGTAGATATTACACCAATATAAATTTAGAATGAGTTCACAACAGTACCAAAGTGGTGATTTATTTTGTTATACTAACGGAGCTTACGATTTTTCTGTTGAGTTTTGTGTTGTGAAGTTTTCAAGTTTTGGGTAAAGATTTGATGGACTATGGAATAAGGAGTGGCAAGAGCCTAAGCTTGGGGATGCCCATGGCACTCCAATGTAATATTCAAGGACAACCAAGCATCTAAGCTTGGGGATGCCCCGGATGGCATCCCCTCTTTCGTCTTCAATCCATCGGTAAATTTACTTGAGGCTCTATTTTTATTCACCACATGATATGTGTTTTGCTTGGAGCGTCTTGTATGGTATGAGCTTTGCTTTTTAGTTTGCCACAATCATCCTTGCTGTACACACCTTTTGAGAGGGACACACATTTATTGTGAATTTATTAGAATACTCTATGTGCTTCACTTATATCTTTTGAGCTAGGCAGTTTGCTCTAGTGCTTCACTTATATGTTTTTAGAGCACGGCGGTGGTTTTATTTTATACTCCCTCCGTCCCAAAATAAGTGTCTTGAGCTTAGTACAAATTTGTACTAGAGCTAGTACAAAGTTGAGACACTTACTTTGGGACGGAGGGAGTAGAAATTGTTGAAATATCATGCTTGACTTATATTATTTTGAGAGTCTTTAAACTGCATGGTAATTTTCTTAGGTTATGAATTTAGTCCTAATATGATAGGCATCCAAGAGGGATATAATAAAAACTTTCATATAAAGAGCATTAAATATATGAGAAGTTTGATTCCTTGCATTTGTTTCGAGATATAAAGATGGTGATATTAGAGTCATGCTAGTGAGTAATTGTGGATTGGTAGAAATACTTGTGTTAAAGTTTGTGATTCATGTAGCATGCACGTATGGCGAACCGTTATGTGATGAAGTCGGAGCATGATTTATTTTTTTGATTGTCATCCTTTGTGTGGAGGCCGGGAGCGCGCGATGGTTAACTCCTACCAACCTCTCTCTAGGAGCATGCATGTAGTACTTTGTTTCGATAGCTAATTTTTTGCAATAAGTATGTGAGTTCTTTATGACTAATGTTGAGTCCATGGATTATACGCACTCTCACCCTTCCACCATTGCTAGCTTCTCTAGTACCGCGCAACTTTCGGCGGTGCGTTAAACCCACCATATACCTTCTGCAAAACAGCCACCATACCTACCTATTATGCCATTTGCATAGCCATTCCAATATATATTGCCATGCAACTTCCACCGTTATGTTTTATTATGACACATACCTTCATTGTCATATTGCTTTGCATGATCATGTAGTTGGCATAGTATTTGTGGCAAGGCCACCGTTCATGTTTTTTATACATGTCACTCTTGGTCATTGCACATCCCGGTACACCGCCGGAGGCATTCATATAGAGTCATATTTTGTTTTAGTATCGATTTTTAATTCTTGAGTTGTAAGTAAATAAAAGTGGGATGATCATCATTATTAGAGCATTGTCCCTTGTGAGAGGAAAGGATGATGGAAGCTATGATTCCCTCACAATTTGGGATGAGTCTCCGGACTTTATAAAAAAATAAAAGAGGCCAAAGAAGCCCAAATAAAAAAAGAGAGGCGAAAGAAACCCACACAAAAAATAAGAGAAAAAGAGAGAAGGGACAATATTACTGTCCTTTTTCCACACTTGTGCTTCAAATTAGTGATGATGTTTTCTAAGACTACGTCGGTGTTTCCCCCAAGAGGAGAGGATGATGTAGCACAGCAATGGTAGGTATTTCCCTCAGTAATGAAAAACCAAGGTATCGAACCAGTAGGAGAACCAAGCAACAAAACATAAACAACCCCTGCACACAAATAACAGCCACTCGCAACCCGACGTGTTAAAGGGGTTGTCAATCCCGTTCAGGTAACGACGCCAGAAGGCACGATGATGGGAGAAAATTATAATAGATTGAAATAATAGATCGCAAATAAAATAAAGTGCAGCAAGATATTTTTGTATTTTTAGTTTAATAGATCTGAATAAAAACGCAAAGAAAAAATAGATCGCAAGGCAAATATATGAGAAAGACGACCCGGGGGCCGTAGGTTTCACTAGTGGCTTCTCTCGAGAAAAATAGCAAACCGCGGGTAAATAAATTACTGTTGGGCAATTGATAGAACTTCAAATAATCATGACGATATCCAGGCAATGATCATTACATAGGCATCACGTCCAAGATTAGTAGACCGACTCCTGCCTACATCTACTACTATTACTCCACACATCGACTACTATCCAGCATGCATCTAGTGTATTAACTTCATGGAAAAATGGAGTAATGCAATAAGAACGATGACATGATGTAGACAAGATCCGTTTATCTATATGGCGGTAGATATAGATCTCATCTTTTAATCCTTAGTATCAACGATACATACGTGTCGCTTCCCTTTCTGCCACTGGGATCAAGCACCATAAGATCGAACCCACTACCGGGCACCTCTTCCCATTGCAAGATAAATAGATCAAGTTAGCCAAACAAAACCCAAATATCAGAGAAGAAATCGAGGCTATAAGAGATCAAAGAAACTCAAATAACTTTCATTGATATAAAAAGATATAACTGATCATAAACTCGAAGTTCATCAGATCCCAACAAACACACCGCAAAAGAGAGTTACATCATATGGATCTCCAAGAGACCATTGTATTGAGAATCCAGCGAGAGAGAGAAAGCCATCTTGCTACTAACTACGGACCCGAAGGTCTACAAAGAACTACTCACGCATCATCGGAGAGGCACCAATGGAAGTGGTGAACCCCTCCGTGATGGTGTCTAGATTGGATCTGGTGGTTCTGGACTCTGCGGCGGCTAGATGAATATTTCGTCGACTCCCCTAGGGTTTGTGGATTTTTGGGGTATTTATAGAGCAAAGAGGAGGTCCGGGGGGCACCCGAGGTGGGCACAACCCAGAAGGGCACGCCTGGGCCTCCTGGCACGCCCTGGTGGGTTCTGCCCCCCTCGGGGCACCCCCTAGGTGCAACCAGGGCCCATTGCCTTCCTTCTGGCCCATAAAAAAATCATCGTGGAGTTTCGTGGCATTTGGACTCCGTTTGATTTTGATTTCCTGCGATGTAAAAAACATGAAAAAAACATCAACTGGCACTTGGCACTATGTCAATAGGTTAGTACCAAAAAATGATATAAAATGACTATAAAATGATTATAAAACATCCAAGATTGATAATAAAATAGCATGGAATAATAAAAAATTATAGATACGTTGGAGACGTATAAGCATCCCCAAGCTTAACTCCTACTCGTCCTCGAGTAGGTAAGTGATAAAAACAGAATTTTTGATGTGGAGTGTTGTTCATCAAGTCATATTATATTCTTTTCTTTATAGCATGGACATTTGGACTTTTATGTGATTAAAAGCAATAGCCTAGTTTTGACATAATAATTTAGATACCCGAGCATATCAACAAGCAACCATGTCTTTCAAAATATCAATGCTAAAATAAGTTATCCCTAGCCCATCATGCTGAAACATTGATCCATTCATGAAACACACTCGAATATTAGCTACACCCAATACTTAAGTACGATCATATTGCCTCCTAGTTGGTGCTTTTGTAAGAGAAGATGGAGACTCAAATTCAAAAATAAAATTGCATAAAGTAAAAGAAAGGCCCTTCGCAGAGGGAAGTAGGGATTTGTAGAGGTGCTAGAGCTAAAAGCGAAAAATTAAAGATAAAAACATTTTGGGATGTGTATCCATCCCACCAACGAAAACGACGTAGAGCTACGAAAACTTTCCATGCTAGATATGCCATAGGCGGTTCCCAAACAGAAAATAAAGTTTATTCCTTTTTCCACCATTCTTTCACTTTCCATGGCTAGCCGTATCCACGGGTGCCTTCCATACCAACACTTTCCAAGGAATTTATTATTTGACAACATAAAGTAAATTCATTTTTGGATTTCGGGACTGAGAATCCCTAAAACCTTTGCCTTACTCTCGTGCAATGACAAGTGAATAAACACTCATCTTGAGAATAACACATCCAACATGGAAAATATTAGCCACCCGTTACCATTCCGCGAGCGAAACAAATACACAAAAGAGAAGTTTATTTTGAATAGAGATGGCACATACAAATTTGCTTAGAATGGCAAAAGAATACCGCATATAGGTAGATATAGTGGAATCATGTGGCAAAACTGGTTTAAAGGATTTTGGATGCACAAGTAGAGATCATACTATATTCCAACTTCGAGAGATCCGTTAGTATAAGAAAGCAAACCACTACTATAAGTGTTGTGTTAAACCAATTCATATTTTGTTTTTGTATTATATCTACTGTATTCCAACTTTTCTATGGCAAAAACTCATCAAAGAAAACCATAGAACCATCAAAATAAGCACACAACACAAAGAAAACAGAATCTGTCAAAACAAAACAGTCTGTAGTAATCTGACTTTGGAGAATACTTATGTAACTCCAAAAATTCTACAAAAATAGGAAGACATGGGTAATTTGTATGTTAATCTTCTGCAAAAAGAATCAAGGCAAAATCTCTTTTATTTGATTTATGAAAATTATTTTCGTGAGCACAAAGTTTCTGTCTTTTTCAGCAAGATTAAACAACTATCACCCAAGAAGATCCTATTGGCTTTACTTGGCACAAACACTAATTGAAACATAAAAGGCACAATCATACCAGTAGCATAATTGTTTAAACACTCAATAACAGAAAGCAAAAAGCAAAAATAAATTTTATTCATTGGGTTGCCTCCCAACAAGCGCTATAGTTTTACGCCCTTAGCTAGGCATAAAATTTCAATGATGCGCACACAACAGATAATAATTGAACCACAAAGTGAGCATCATGAAACATGTGGCAAACACATTTAAGTCTAACATACTTCCTATGCATAGGAATTTTATAGGAAAATAAATTATCAAGACAAGAAATATCTAGCATATGCAAAGGAGATGAATAAAACATTGACAATCTCAACACAACGAGAGGAAATTTAATAACATGAAAATTTCTACAACCATATTTTCCTCTCTCATAATAATTATATCTAGGATCATAATCAAATTCAATAATATAACTATCATATAAAATTTTCTCTTTATGATCCACATGCATGCAAAGTTGACACTCTTCCAAAATAGTGGGATCATCAAATAAAGTCATGACCTCTCCAAACTCACTTTCATCAAAAAATTTATAAGATTGAACACTCTCCAAATATGTGGGATTATTTTTAGCTAAAGTTGACACTCTTCCAAAACCACTTTCAATATTATCGCAAAAATATTCATCATGGGGCTTAAATAAATTTTCAAGATCATAAGAAACATTATCATCCCAATCATGATCATTGCAATAAGTAGCGGACATAACAAAACAAGCATCCCCAAGCTTGGGGTTTTGCATATTATTAGCACAATTGAAATTAATATAATTTATAGTAAAATTATTGCAATCATGCTTTTCATTCAAGGAGCTATCATGAATCACTTCATAAATTTCTTCATCACAATTTTCAGATTCACGATTCTCAAGCAAAACTTCATGAAGATAATCTAGTGCACTCAAGTCACTAACAATTGGTACATCGTGATTGGATCTTTTAAAAAGATTAGCAAGTGGATGGGGATCCATATCAATAGATTTTTAGCAAGCGAAGATGCAAGCATATAGAAGGCACATGGCAACACAAGCAAAAGATCTGACGAGAAAAAGGCGAACGAAAAAGAGGGCGAATAAAACAGCAAATTTTTGTGAAGTAGGGGAGAGGAAAGCGAGAGGCAAATGGCAAATGATGTAAATTGCGAGGAGATGAGATTTTTGATTAGAACCAAGTTATGTTAAAGATCCTCCCCGGCAACGGCGCCAGAAATTCCCTTGATGATGTTTGCTAAGACTACGTCGGTGTTTCCCCCAAGAGGAGAGGATGATGTAGCACACCAATGGTAGGTATTTCCCTCAGTAATGAAACCAAGGCATCGAACCAGTAGGTGAACCAAGCAACAAAACGTAAACAGCCTCTGCACACAAATAACAGCCACTCGCAAACCGACGTGTTAAAGGGGTTGTCAATCCCTTTCGGGTAACGGCGCCAGAAGGCACGATGATGGGAGAAAATTATAATAGATTGAAATAATAGATCGCAAATAAAATAAAGTGCAGAAAGATATTTTTGTATTTTTAGTTTAATAGATCTGAATAAAAATGCAAAGGAAAAATAGATCGCAAGGCAAAATATATGAGAAAGAAGACCCGGGGGCCATAGGTTTCGCTAGTGGCTTCTCTCGAGAAAAATAGCAAACGGTGGGTAAACAAAATACTGTTGGGCAATTGATAGAACTTCAAATAATCATGACAATATCTAGGAAATGATCATTACATAGGCATCACGTCCAAGATTAGTAGACCAACTCCTGGCTGCAACTACTACTATTACTCAACACATCGACCGCTATCCAACATGCATCTAGTGCATTAAGTTCATGGAAAAACGGAGTAATGCAATAAGAACGATGACATGATGTAGACAAGATCCGTTTATTTATATGGTGGCAGATATAGATCTCGTCTTTTTATCCTTAGTAGCAACGATACATACATGTCGGTTCCGTTTCTGTCACTGGGATCAAGCACCATAAGATCGAACCCACTACCGGGCACCTCTTCCCATTGCAAGATAAAAAGATCAAGTTGGCCAAACAAAACCCAAATATCGGAAAAGAAATACAAGGCTATAAGAGATCATGCATATAAGAGATCAAGGAAACTCAAATAACTTTCATGGATATAAAAAGATATAACTGATCATAAACTCAAAGTTCATCAGATCCCAACAAACACACCGCAAAAGAGAGTTACATCATATGGATCTCCAAGAGACCATTGTATTGAGAATTCAGCGAGAGAGAGAAAGCCATCTAGCTACTAACTACGGACCCAAAGGTCTACAAAGAACTACTCACGCATCATCGGAGAGGCACCAATGGAAGTGGTGAACCCCTCCGTGATGGTGTCTAGATTAGATCTGGTGGTTCTGGACTCTGCGGCGGCTGGATGAATATTTCGTCGACTCCCCTAGGGTTTGTGGATTTTTGGGGTATTTATAGAGCAAAGAGGTGGTCCGGGGGCACCCGAGGTGGGCACAACCCACCAGGGTGCGCTTGGGCCTCCTAGCGCACCCTAGTGGGTTGTGCCCCCCTCGAGGCACCCCCAGGTTCAACCAGGGCCGATTGCCTTCCTTCTGGCCCATAAAAAAATCATCGTGGAGTTTCGTGGCATTTGGACTTCGTTTGATATTGATTTCCTGCGATGTAAAAAACATGGAATAAACAGCAACTGGCACTTGGCACTATGTCAATAGGTTAGTACCAAAAAATGATATAAAATGATTATAAAACATCCAATATTGATAATAAAACAACATGGAACAATCAAATATTATAGATACGTTGGAAACGTACCAAGTAGCACCATGATCTTCATGATAGAGAGTTTCCTGTTTTTTCACTTTCATATACTAGTGGGAATTTTTCATTATAGAACTTGGCTTGTATATTCCAATGATGGGCTTTCTCAAATTGCCCTAGGTCTTCCTGAGCAAGCAAGTTGGATGCACGCTCAATTAGTTTCTTTTTGAGCTTTCATACACTTATAGCCCTAGTGCATCCGTTGCATGACAGTCCCTACTCACTTGCATCGATATCGATTGATGGGCATCTCCATAGCCCATTATTTTGCCTAGTTGATGTGAGACTTTCTCCTTCTTTTTGTCTTCTCGACAACCACCATATTCTATTCCACCTATAGTGCTATATCCATGGCTCACGCACATGTATTGCATGAAAGTTGAAAAAGTTTGAGAATACTAAAGTATGAAACAATTGCTTGACTAATACAGGGGTTGTGCATGATGGAATACTTTGTGTGATGAAGATGGAGCATAGCCAGACTATATGATTTTGTAGGGATAACTTTCTTTGGCCATGTTATTATGAGAAGACATGATTACTTTATTAGTATGCTTGAAGTATTATTGTTTTCATGTCAATATTAATCTTTTGTTTTGAATCTTATGGATCTGAATATTCATGCCACAATAAAGAAGATTGCATTGATAAATATTAGGTAGCATTTTACATCATTTTTTGTTTTTATCATTTACCTACTCGAGGATGAGCTGGAATTAAGCTTGGGGATGCTTGATACGTCTCCAACGTATCTATAATTTTTGATTGTTCCATGCTATTATATTACCTATTTTGGATGTTTTATATGCATTAATATGATATTTTATATTATTTTTGTGACTAACTTATTAACCCAGACCTAGTGCCAGTTTTTGTTTTTCCTTGTTTTGAGTTTTACAGAAAAGGAATATCAAACGGAGTCCAAACGGAATAAAACGTTACAATGATTTCTCTTGGACCAGAAGAAACCTAGGAAGCTTTGGGAGGAGGCCAGAAGACACACGAGGTGGCCATAAGCCCTAGGGGCGCGCCTCGGGGGGCGCCCTAGGCTTGTGGGCCCCTCGGGGGATCCTAACCCTAATCCCAACACTACAAATCCTCAAATATTTCGCCTATGACAGAAGCATCCACGAAAATACTTTTCCACCCCGCAAGCCTCTATTCCCGTGAGATCCTATCTTGGGGCCTTTTCCGGCACCCTGCCGGAGGGGGATTCGATCATGGAGGGCCTCTACATCAACCTTGCTGCCCTTCCGATGAAGCGTGAGTAGTTTACCATGGACCTAAGGGTCCATAGCTAGTAGCTAGATGGCTTCTTCTCTCTCTTTGATCTTCAATACAATGTTCTCCTCGATGTTCTTGGAGTTCTATCCGGTGTAATATTCTTTTGCGGTGTGTTTGTCGAGATCCGATGAATTGTGGATTTATGACTAGATTATCTATGAATATTATTTGAGTCTTCTCTGAACTCTTTTATGCATGATTAAGATATCTTTGTATTTTTCTTCGAACTATCGGTTTGGTTTGGCCAACTAGATTGGTTTTTCTTGCAATGGGAGATGTGCTTAGTTTTGGGTTCAGTCTTGCAGTGTCCTCACCTAGTGACAGAAGCAGTAGCCAGGCACATATTGCATTGTTGCCATCAAGGATAAAAATATGGGGTTTATATCATATTGCTTGAGTTTATCCCTCTACATCATTTCATCTTACTTAAAGCGTTGCTCTGTTCTTATGAACTTAGTACTCTAGATGCAGGCAGGAGTCGGTCGATGTGTGGAGTAATAGTAGTAGATGCAGAATCATTTCGGTCTACTTGTCATGGACGTGATGCCTATATTCATGATCATTGCCTTAGATATAGTCATAGCTATGCGCTTTTCTATCAATTGCTCGACAGTAATTTGTTTACCCACCGCATGTTTTCTTTCAAGAGAGAAGCCTCTAGTGAGACCTATGGCCCCCGGATCTATTTTCCATCATATATTTTCAGATCTATAAACCAAAAAACCCAAAAATACCTTGCTGCAATTTATTTATATTTACTTTAGTTTGCTCTTTTATTTATCTTTTATACCTATCTTTATCAGATCCCACTCTCGTTCGTGACCGTGAAGGGATTGACAACCCCTTTTTCGCGTTGTGTGCAAGTGTTTATTAGTTATTGCATGTGCATATATTGGGGACTTGCTTGTGCCTCCTACTGGATTGATACCTTGGTTCTTAACTGATGGAAATACTTATCTCTACTTTGCTGCATCACCCTTTCCTCTACAAGGGAAAAGCAACGCAAGGTCAAGAAGTAGCACTAGGTGATCAATGTTAGGTGCACTAGGAACCTCTACATCATCCAGAAGCTCGATACGAATACCACGCCCGGTACCTGCATCATGGTGAGGAAGAAAAATAGGAGAATACACAACATCTACAAATTGTAAGATGAAATAGGTGATGATGGAATATATGTGGAGGAAGTTTGTGAGTCGGGAATATTTGAGAAGGGATAGTGATTCTTATCAAAGAAAACATCACGAGAAATATAAACACGACTGGTTGGAACATGGAGACACTTGTATCCTTTATGAAGAGAGCTATACCCGAGAAAGACACATTTTTAGACCGGAACTCAAGTTTGCGATTATTATATGGTCAAAGATGGGGCCAGCAGGGGCACAACCAAACACCTTGAAAAATGTATAATCAGGTGTTTCTTTAAGCAAACATTCAATGGGAGGTTTTCATACCTAGCACTCGTGTAGGGAGGCAGTTGATGAGAAAACAAGATGTAGAAAAAACATCATTCCAGAAACGGAATGGTACAGATGCATGTGCCAAAAGAGTTAACCCAGTTTCCACCATGTGATGATGCTTACGTTCAGCCGTGCCATTCTGCTGATTTGTATGAGGACGGGACACGCGGTGTGTGATCCAAAGTTTTCCAAAGAATTTGTTGAGGTTGCGATATTCCCCTCCCCAATTAGATTGAACATGCAGTATTTTATGATTAAGAAGACGCTCAACATGAGTTTGAAATTGAAGAAAGACATTGAGCACATATGCCTTGCGCTTAAGAAAGTAAAGCCAAGTAAAGCGACTTTAAGCATCAATAAAACTGACATCGTAATTATGACCACTAACGGAGGTTTGAGATGGGCCCCATACATCTGAAAACACAATTTCTAGAGGATTTTTAACTACACGAGTAGACTCTAAAAACGGAAGTTGGTGACTTTTGCCTTGCTGACAAGCATCACAAGCAGAGACATCTTTATTGTTGTACACAACTAGTAGTTGATGACGATGAAGGACATGACCCACAATCGGAGAAGCTGGATGACCGAGACGCGAATGCCATTGAGATGAATTGACACGAACAGTGTTGAAGACGTTGGAGGCCGTGGGTGCATCAAGTGGATAGAGACCATGTTTGTAATGAACTTTAAGAAGAACGCCCCTTGTTGCACGATCCTTAAAAAAGACATCGAAAGGGTGAAATTCAACAAAGACATCATTGTCATGAGTAAGTTTAGGAAGAGATAGAAGATTGCATGTAACAGTGGGAACATGAAGAACATCACAAAGTTGAAGTTGCCTAGAGGTACTAGCGGAAAGAGAGGTTTAACCAATATGTTCGATGCGCATACCTGACACATTGGTTATGTGCACCTTGTCCGGACCATGGTTGGGCTCGCGGGAGTGAAGCTTGTCAAGTTCATTCGTCAGATGATCCGTTGATGCGGTGTCCATGTACCAGCTTGCATCGATGGGATACGAAGGAGTGTGGCCTTGAGGGACACCAACAGGACCATGAGTAGCCATGGAAGTTGGGCGCTCATTGTTGCATCCATCATTGTCAATGCCCAAAAAGCCACGCTTAAGAGTTTGTGGCAACGAGATGCAACATGGCCCTGAAAACCGCAAAGCGGGCATGTGGGACGCCCGTCATTGGGACATCCGCAAGTAGGGAAAGATGAACTATCTGCAGATGATGAGCTTCCTCTTGAACGTTTGTTGTTGTTGTAGGTCTACTGATGTGGTGGTGAGGGAAGGATCACCTTGCCACCGGAGGAACCACCACCACGATAGGGCGGCCACGACGCACCACGAGTCACGGCGTTGGCCGAAGAGAATCCACCATGGATTTCAGCCGATCAACGAGACTCAATGCGTTGTTCAGTCTGAAGTAGTCGAGCATAGAGATCCCGTGGGGGCATCGGAGTATCACAACCTTGTACCACCTCGACCAAAAAATCATAATCACCATCAAGTCCACCAAGGATGAAACCGGTGAACTCCTCATCAGAGAGAGGTTTCGCAATGGCAGCTAATGTGTCAGCAAGATTATTTACTTTGTTGAAGTACACAGTGGCCGAGAGATCAAGTTTCTGCATGTCTTGAAGTTGCCGACGAAGCGCCATGGATCACACCATGGACTGAGAGGAAAAACTACCCTCGAGTGTTGTCCAGGCTTCCTGAAAAGTAGACGCAAAGAGAATCATGCCGGCCACACCCTCTGTTAGTGATGACCGAATCACCGAGAGTATGGCCTGATCCTGCTGAACCCAGACGGTGTACGCTTGGTTGGGCACCATGTGCTACACACCGGTCGCCGTCATGGAGACGACAGTTGATGGCGGGCATGGCAGCGACCCATCAACATAGCCGATAAGGTTATGGTTGTTAAGAAGGGGAAGAACTTGCGTGCGCCAATAGAGGAAGTTGTCTGTCGAGAGCTTGATGGTGAGGAGGTGTGCGAGTTGGAACGATGCAAATGAAGGAACATCTACCACCGTGGGCTGACGGATGGGAGCAGGCCGCACCGCGGCAGTGCAGGAGAACATGGAGGAGGGGAGAGGGTCATAACCCCGACGATGAAGGAGCCGAGGGTGTTGCTGGTACTGGTCGAACCGGCGGCAATGCTCACCACCATGGCGTTATCGTGGTTGGAGAGTAGGGAGGCCAGGGTAGTAGAGAAGATTTCCCCAGCGGTGGAGGCACCAGAGGAGGCATCAGAAGACATTGGATCAATCTAGTCTAATACCATGTAAAGTTCAGGGTTACGATGGGTTGAGGGACTCGCATGCCTGAAGGGTGCGGTGTAGCTCTTTTATATATATGGAGAGGGACAGTACAGGTACAAGTCATATACAGTATGTAGATTCCTAAATAAATAAATTGTAGCAAAGTAATTTTGGTTTTAATAATATGGTAATAATAGACCCGGGGCCATAGTTTTCACTAGAGGTTTCTCTCTTTAACACATAGCATACGGTGGGTGAACAAATTATAGTTGGACAATTGAAGGAAAAGCGCATAGTTATGACATTATTCATAGAAATTGTGACGCCCCCGATTTGACCGTACACTAATCATGCACGCAAATGTGTACGATCAAGATCAGGGACTCATGGGAAGATATCACAACACAACTCTAAAAGTAAAATAAATCATACAAGCATCATATTACAAGCCAGGGGCCTCGAGGGCTCGAATACAAGTGCTCGATCATAAACAAGTAAGCGGAAGCAACAATATCTGAGTACAGACATAAGTTAAGCAAGTTGCCATAAGATGGCTAGCACAAACTGGGATACAGATCGAAAGAGGCGCAGGCCTCCTGCCTGGGATCCTCCTAAACTACTCCTGGTCGTCGTCAGCGGCCTGCACATAGTAGTAGGCACCTCCAGTGTAGTAGGAGTCGTCGTCGACGGTGGCGTCTGGCTCCTGGGCTCTGGCATCTGGTTGCGACAACCAGGTAGAAGGGAAAGGGGGAAAAGAGGGAGAAAAGCAACCGTGAGTACTCATCCAAAGTACTCGCAAGCAAGGAGCTACACTACACATGCATGGGTATATGTGTAAAGGGCCATATCGGTGGACTGAACTGCAGAATGCCAGAATAGGAGGGGGATAGCTAATCCTATCGAAGACTACGCTTCTGGCCACCTCCATCTTGCAGCATGTAGAAGAGAGTAGATTGAAGTCCTCCAAGTAGCATCGCATAGCATAATCCTACCCGGCGATCCTCCCCTTGTTGACCTGTTAGAGAGCGATCATCGGGTTATATCTGGCACTTGGAAGGGTGTGTTTTATTAAGTATCCGGTTCTAGTTGTCATAAGGTCAAGGTACAACTCCAAGTCGTCCTGTTATCGAAGATCACGGCTATTCGAATAGATAAACTTCCCTGCAGGGGTGCACCACATTACCCGACACGCTCGATCCCATTTGGCCGGACACACTTTCCTGGGTCATGCCCGGCCTCGGAAGATCAACACGTCGCAGCCCTACCTAGGCACAACAGAGAGGTCAACACGCCGGTCTAAATCCTATGCGCGCAGGGGTCTGGGCCCATCGCCCATTGCACACCTGCACGTTGCGTGGGCGGCCAGAAGCAGAACTAGCCCCCTTAATACAAGAGCAGGCTTACGTTCCAATCCGGCGCGCGCCGCTCAGTTGCTGACGTCACGAAGGCTTCGGCTGATACCACGACGCCAGTTGCCCATATCTTGTCCCACGTGGCGGTTAGTGCGTATAAGGTCAACGACCCAACTCAGATAAAATACCAAGATCTCGTTAAGCGTGTTATTTGGAAGTAACCGCAGACGCTGGCCAGGGCCAGGCCCACCTCTCTCCTAGGTGGTCTCAACCTGCCCTGTCGCTCCACCACAAAGTAACAGTCGGGAGCCGTCGGGAACCCAGGCCCACCTCTACCGGGGTATAGCCACCTGCCCCTTCAGCCCCCATCTCTGAACAGTATCATAAGTAATGTAACTATATAAAGTATATAGCATATGCCCGTGATCACCTCCCGAAGTGATCACGGCCCAGTAGTATAGCATGGCAGACGGACAAGAGTGTAGGGCCACTGATGGAACACTAGCATCCTATACTAAGCATTAGGATAGCAGGTAAGGGTAACAACAGTAGTAGCAAGGACAGGCTATGCATCAGGATAGGATTAACGGAAAGCAGTAACATGCTACCCTACTCTAATGCAAGCGGTATACAGAAGAATAGGCGATATCTGGTGATCAAGGGGGGCTTGCCTGGAAGCTCTGGCAAGAAGGACGGGTCGTCGTGGACGTAGTCGTACTCAGGGGCATCAGCGTCGGTCTCGAGGTCTACCGGAGAAGAAGAGGGGGAAGAAACAGTAAATATAATGCAAACAGATGCATGACAAAGCAAACAGCAGTGCTAGGTGTGCCCAAATGCGGTAGGAGGTGATACCGGTGAAGGGGGAAAACATCTGGGAAAGTATCCCCGGTGTTTCGCGTTTCGGACAGATGAACCGAAGGGGGAAAATTGCGTGTTTGCTATGCTAGGGATGTGTGGCGGACGAACGGGCTGCGTATCTGGATTCGTCTCGTCGTTCGGAGCAACTTTCATGTAGAAAGTATTTTCATCTGAGCTACGGTTTATTTTATATGATTTTCTAAAGTTTTAAATCATTTTTAGAATTTATTTAATTAATTTAATTCAACAATATCCAGAATAGTGCATGCCGATGTCATCATGACGTCAGCAGCCAACAGAGGTGTTGACTGGTCAAACTAACGTGTGGGTCCAGTGGGACCCACCTGTCATACTCTGTTAAGGTTAACTAGGGTTTAGCTAAACTAATTACTGTTTAACTAAACTAACAAGTTAATCGGATTAATTAAATATGATTAATTAACTTAATTAATTCACTAATTAATTAATTAATTATTAATTGTATTAATTCATTTTTAATTTTATTTACTTTTATTTTAAAAAAAACGTTCTGGGGCTAGGCCCGTTTGTCATAGGCCCTAGGGAGGCCTAGTGGGTTTGGGCGCGGGTGCGCGAACGAGCGCGGGCGCCAGGAGCAGGCGCCCGACAAGGACGAGATCAGGCATGGCGTCGCCCGAGCGGGAGCGCCGGCGAGCAGGGCGGGACGCTGGTGGCCAGGGCTGCGCGCCGGCGTGGCGCAGTAGTAGGACCACCGCGGGACGGAAACGGGGCGACGGTGTGGGAAGCCGACGAGCGCGGGTGGAGGTGGCCGCGGACGACTGCGGCGGGGCGGCGGGCTCGCGCAGGCGAGGCGAGTCTACGACAGGCGGGCCGGGGAGCCGGTGCGGACTGTGGGCGCGCGGGAGCGCGGCCACGCACGCGCTGGGCGCGGCGGGGGGGGGGGAACGGCGCCGGCGACAGAGAGGGGAGGAGGAGTCAGGGCTCACTGCGGGATGCAGGGATCGGGGCAGTGGGGCGCGGGGAGGAGACGAAGACGACGGCGACATGGTGACGAGGTGCAGGCCGGCGAGGTGGAGGAGGCAGGCCGGCGAGGACGTTTCGGGCGGCGCCGGGCGGCAAGGTGACGGCGACCACAACGGGGCGGCGTTCACCGGTGTTGGCGTAGGGGCGGGAGAGCGTCGCGGCGAGGGCGGGCTCCGGCGTAGTGGCCGCAGGGATCGGCGGCGGTGTTTGTGCCCCGATCCAGATCGGATCGGGTGGGGAGAGGGAGAGGGCGAACGAGTGAGGGGAGTGGGGGTGTCGGTTAGGGTTTGTGGGTGTGGGGGGAGGCCTATGTAGGCCAGAGGCGTGGGCCGGCCTGGCTGGGCCATGGCCCAGTTGGGCCAAGGGGTCCAGTGGGGGAGGGGGGGTATTTGTCTCCCCCTATTTTATTTATTTTTGGATTTTGTTTTATCTCTTTTCTGTTCTAATTTAAATTTTAAATACATTAGTTTTATAAAATACATTAGTTGTACCTAAATTACTGTTAACAATTATGCCACCACCACAATTAACTTGGCACCTAAAATAAATTAGTTTGTAATTGTTTATTATTTTAAAAGTATTTAAATAATTGTTCTTGCTGCGTTTTATTTATTTTAGAGTATTTAAGCAATTTATAAAAGTGTGGTCTCTCCACCATAGTTACTTATGCATTATTTGGCACAAACCGAACATTTTAGTTTTGGCTTTTGAAAACTTTTACCGGTTACTTAATTTTTAATAAGACCGTTTCGAAACGGTCTTGAATCAACGCAAGTTTAACAATAGTAACCGAGGTGACGTGGCATCATTAGCAGTGGGTTACTGTAGCTTAATTATCCGGGCGTCACAATTCTCCTCCACTACAAGAAATCTCGTCCCGAGTTTTAGGAGCGGGAGTAAGGGGGAAGGGGTTTGGTTACGAAATTCTAACGAATCTTCTCGTTCTTTGTTGCTCTTCTCGAAGAGGTCGATCCATTACATTGATGTCTTCATTTCTCTGCTTCAGGTCATCATGATGAAGTTATCATTTTCTTCGGGAACTCCAACGTACTTACGAATAGGTAAGGGACAACTCAGCTACGACAGAATGCTTATGACGGAAACAATCTGGGGTTAACCCATGAATGAGCATAAGATTATCTCTCGAGTTGAACCTATAAAATACATCGAGAGTAAGGTACGAAGGTACAATAAGAGGTTCCAAGCGGATAGGTAGTTTCTCGAAGTCTGAACCAGAGTGAGAAAGGGGTTCAGAGCAGCGAGAGTAAGTATTGCGTCTAATACCAGAATGGAGCACTAGGAAGGTGGCTCGTGAATTAAATACGAAGCCAAGAGCGAGGAATAAGTTTGGAAACGGGGGGTATAGGAGAGTCAGGTTTCAATCCTGTGGAACTTTGGGTTATGGGCCCACCATGTGGGTTAAAAGTAGGAAGGGCGGAGACGTCTTGCGTGATCATGCAAGCAAGGCATGTCAGAGGGTAGCCTGTCAGTTAGGTCGGCAACAATATCAGTACCAAGGGCGAGGGACGCAGAGAACCATTTTCCTGCTCATTGAACGAGGCGGACCAATAGGCAAAGTTCTCGTCCATCAGTGGCTGCCGGAATGTCATCAACAACAGTAACAGGGTCTTGCTGACAGAATTGTACACAGAGGTGTTTACATAAGCAGGAGAATATTTCTGTTGGATCATATAGATCACAAGAAAGGTTAAACCAAACAATGGAAAGGAAAATGTGATTATCAGATTAAACAGAACAATGGAAAGGAAAACTGTGTTAAACACATATTTCAGGGATATATCCTTCCCAAGGACAGGCGGAGCATAATATCCATGACAAGATAGAAAGTAGAAAACCATTTAGGTAAGGGGGAAAGGACTTTCATGACATTACCCCTACCACGATGTTTTGGATATTTGATAAAGAAAAGATAGCATTGCTTCAACTGATCTTATTGAAGATCGGAGTACCACCGACATGCTTCGAGATAGCATTAACATGGTTTTCAATCAAAGGTCGGACTTTGGATACACAAAGGATCCATCAGGGATGACTTATAGAATAAGTCTTACAATTTCCTCATGGAAGAATGGATAACCTTGCCAAAAGCAAGCTATAACAATAGGCCCTCCGGCCAGGTGTGCCAGGCATGACATCACCTTACCGGGTCATATAAAAACCAATGTTATAACTCTTTGAAATATGTTCCAACCATCGTATCTGACCGAGATTCAGATTTGATTGTTGTCAGGATACCTCAGACTCAAGATGCCTAAGAAGAAAAGGTGCAACACAAATTGACGGGATTACATTGTAAGATTCTCAGGAAATGAACCATGGAAGCGAGTTCCGAAATAAGAGTTCATCGTTAAACCAAGGAGGGGATGAGGAGGTGGATGATGGGCTCAGTGAAAATTCATCAAGAATCCCAAACGGATGGATTTCCACAATAATGTGAACGAGAAGATGACACTTGTCAATTCAAATGATATAATTTTGTATGCTCGAGGAAAACATACACCATCAATCATTAGTTGAAAGGTGTGCCCGAATTATGACCTTAGGCAGCAAGATCAATGTTAGAGTGACGATTCAATAACCAACAGTCTAAGAACGAACTGTCGATCATTTATTTGAAAGCAATAGGGTTGCTAGAAGTACAGAACTCAAGCAGCATCGTTAGCATATTGGTATCCCGGTTAAAAACAATGCGGGGACCAAGGAAGAATGGTGATGGCGAGAAGTATCATCATACCGAGAATTTCTAAGAGGTGGAGCAATCCCCACAACATTCTCGGCAGAAAAGATAGTAATACTTCGAGGCAGAACACAATACTAGCTGGAGAGCAAGTTGTATTCATAATGTGGACATGTTCGCGATGAAAGGAAGTCAAGGGTGTTGTCGATGATAATAAAAATCATCGAGGGCAAGGAGGGTATTTCTCATCATGAGCACAGTTGACATCTCAGAAGAAGTCAAAGTGTTGAAGGTGATCCGACACATTTGTCGGGAGGTTTCAAGAGGATGCAATCAAACAACAACTGCAACAAGCAAGGAAATGACGAAGTGGCAAGTTATAGGATCAATATATAAGATGCAAGCTCGGAACCAAGGTTGCCTTTCAAGACAAGTAACAAGATGTTGAAAGCTCGACGTAAGTCGTGCTCACACACTGAAGAATTCGTGCACCAGAGAAGGACGAGGTAGCACAGTTAAATATAGCAAGACTAGGATGCAGCCGATAGTCTAGGAATGACTAGACTGGGTTCAGAATTTCCCAGTAAAAATACTAGGGGTATTTGATTTGTAGTGGGGAATAATTTCACTAGTCGGTGTCCTTGGTTGACCACAACCCAGAACCCGTACAGTGATTACGACAAGGAAAGACATTACTTCAACAAAGTTAGTAAGATGTGGTGCCATGGTAAGACATCTTCGAGATACCAGGGGGTAATACTCGAAGGTAGAATCATGATAGAAATAGAACCGGGTCATTGACCTATGACAGTAGACACTTCAACATTGCCAAAAATAGACGAGGCACTGGAATGGATTCCCATCAGATATATTAGTTCAGGACAGCATGGTGGGAACCATAACTGTAAGGAATCAATTTCAAGAATACCGAAAGAATCATACAGCTGGATAATCATTTTGCAAGAAGCTTCTGAGATGGTCTACATCATTTTCATGGGCATGGACACAAAGTTCAAGGTCGACTCCCACTTCTTTAATGCATATCATTTCATTCACCTCTCGCTTTGATATAACTGTAGTGTTGGAATTTTATCTGGTAGAACACCGGAAGAGTATGACTTGTGAAAACTTTCGGGTTCTCACGGATTAGGGGAAGGCATAGGTTCAACCCATCGGGCATCTTAGTAACATATACCACAAGTCTCAGAAGTAAATACACAAGCTCGAAAATACAGCATGGTTGGCCAAGCAGAGGATACAATTTACCAGAGGCATTATGTATCAGGGGAAGAACTCACAAGGTGATTGAATATGAAGGACACTGTCGGATAAAAATCCAACAATGGATCGGGCGATCCACAACGGAGCTGATGTGAGTATCGATACTCACTCAGAGGAAGAAAGAATGCAGAGGCATCAGATTCAGGAATCAACTGATTAGTCTGATGCTTAAATAGAAAGAAATTATGGTTTCCAAAACGAAGGATCAGAAGCAGACGCTCTGATCAAGGATGGATAAGTTGAAAACACTTAGTTGGACAATCAATAAAGGTTTGAATTGCCGAGAAACAACTCATGTCCGGAATGACGTCTGAGTCGGAAAGATAATTTGAAAAAAGGATACCCTCATGACTGCGTGCGTACGCACCTTGAATCAATAGGCTCAAAATGACTAGGACAAGGGATGTTATCAAGGACTACTAGTCATATGGAATTAACCATAATGCAAGCAGGCAAGAATTTCTAGAATAACAGGCTGCAGAGGATTTTCGAAAGATCGGAAAGTATTCCGAAGACTTATGTGAAACACGTGAACAATTGAGAAGAACAAATCTTCAATAAATGTGAGGAAAAATCCGTAAGGGTTTTTATGAGAAATAAAACTGTAAGACAGTAAACTCAAAGGATTCTCGGGACGATGGCAAATATTTCGAGGCATCTTATAACAACAAGAGCGACGAGAAATGATCATGAGAATGACAAGTGCATGCAGATATCCATAGGGATATATCGGTGGCAGTGAATTGCAAAGGCGATGAGCACAAGGGTCTCGGGAAAATATCGAGGAATATCCTCAGAATCTTCTGATGAAGCAAGTGATCTTCCGGGATGAGGGCTCTCCGGGAAAAATAGTTACGAGAACCTAGAGTTAGAGTTAGCAAAACCATTTAACCCGAGTAGGAGAGAGTTCAGAGCCCCCGAGTAAAGGTCGAGGAGTAAAAGATCCTAGTACCACCCAATGGCGACGTGGGCCCGTAAGGCACACAGCCATGTTAGTAAACAGTTTTGCAATGTCTAGACTCGACTTCGGCCAAGGAGTGTGGAAGGGGGATTCCTACAGGCAGTCGGCTCTGATGCCAACTTGTGACGCCCCCGATTTGACCGTACACTAATCATGCACGCAAATGTGTACGATCAAGATCAGGGACTCACGGGAAGATATCACAACACAACTCTAAAAGTAAAATAAGTCATACAAGCATCATATTACAAGCCAGGGGCCTCGAGGGCTCGAATACAAGTGCTCGATCATAAACAAGTCAGTGGAAGCAACAATATCTGAGTACTGACATAAGTTAAGCAAGTTGCCATAAGATGGCTAGCACAAACTAGGATACAGATCGAAAGAGGCGCAGGCCTCCTGCCTGGGATCCTCCTAAACTACTCCTGGTCGTCGTCAGCGGCCTGCACGTAGTAGTAGGCACCTCCAGTGTAGTAGGAGTCGTCGTCGACGGTGGCGTCTGGCTCCTGGGCTCCGGCATCTGGTTGCGACAACCAGGTAGAAGGGAAAGGGGGAAAAGAGGGAGAAAAGCAACCGTGAGTACTCATCCAAAGTACTCGCAAGCAAGGAGCTACACTACATATGCATGGGTATATGTGTAAAGGGCCATATCGGTGGACTGAATTGCAGAATGCCAGAATAAGAGGGGGATAGCTAATCCTGTCGAAGACTATGCTTCTGGCCACCTCCATCTTGCAGCATGTAGAAGAGAGTAGATTGAAGTCCTCCAAGTAGCATCACATAGCATAATCCTACCCAGCGATCCTCCCCTCGTTGCCCTGTTAGAGAGCGATCACCGGGTTATATCTGGCACTTGGAAGGGTGTGTTTTATTAAGTATCCGGTTCTAGTTGTCATAAGGTCAAGGTACAACTCTAAGTCGTCCTGTTACCGAAGATCACGGCTATTCGAATAGATAAACTTCCCTGCAGGGGTGCACCACATTACCCGACACGCTCGATCCCATTTGGCCGGACACACTTTCCTGGGTCATGCCCGGCCTCGGAAGATCAACACGTCGCAGCCTTACCTAGGCACAACAGAGAGGTCAGCACGCCGGTCTAAATCTTATGCGCGCAGGGGTCTGGGCCCATCGCCCATTGCACACCTGCACGTTGCATGGGCGGCCGGAAGCAGAACTAGCCCCCTTAATACAAGAGCAGGCTTACGTTCCAATCCGACGCGCGCCGCTCAGTTGCTGACGTCACGAAGGCTTCGGGTGATACCACGACGCTGGTTGCCCATATCTTGTCCCACGTGGCGGTTAGTGCGTATAAGGTCAACGACCCAACTCAGATAAAATACCAAGATCTCGTTAAGCGTGTTATTCTGAAGTAACCGCGGACACCGACCTGGGCCTGGCCCATCTCTCTCCTACGTAGTCTCAACCTGCCCTGTCGCTCCGCCACAAAGTAACAGTCGGGGGCCGTCGGGAACCTAGACCCACCTCTACCGGGATGGAGCCACCTGCCCCTTCAGCCACCATCTCCGAACAGTATCATAAGTAATGTAACTATATAAAGTATATAGCATATGCCCGTGATCACCTCCCGAAGTGATCACGGCCCGGTAGTATAGCATGGCAGACGGACAAGAGTGTAGGGCCACTAATGGAACACTAGCATCCTATACTAAGCATTAGGATGGCAGGTAAGGGTAACAACAGTAGTAGCAAGGACAGGCTATGCATCAGGATAGGATTTACGGAAAGCAGTAACATGCTACCCTACTCTAATGCAAGCGGTATAGAGAAGAATAGGCGATATCTAGTGATCAAGGGCGGGCTTGCCTAGAAGCTCTAGCATGAAGGACGGGTCGTCGTGGACGTAGTCGTACTCAGGGGCATCAGCGTCGGTCTTGAGGTCTACCGGAGAAGAAGGGGGGAAGAAACAGTAAATATAATGCAAACAGATGCATGACGGTGCATGACAAAGCAAACAGCAGTGCTAGGTGTGCCCAAACGCGGTAGGTGGTGATACCAGAGAAGGGGGAAAACATACGGGAAAGTATCCCCGGTGTTTCGCGTTTCGGACAGATGAACCGGGGGGGGGGGGAAAGTTGCGTGTTTGCTATGCTAGGGATGTGTGGCGGACGAACGGGCTGCATATCCGGATTCGTCTCGTCGTTCGGAGCAACTTTCATGTAGAAAGTATTTTCATCTGAGCTACGGTTTATTTTATATGATTTTCTGAAGTTTTAAATCGTTTTAAGAATTTATTTAATTATTTAATTCAACATTATCCAGAATAGTGCATGCTGACGTCATCATGACGCCAGCAGCCAACAGAGGTGTTGACTGGTCAAACTGACGTGTGGGTCCAGTGGGACCCACCTGTCATACTCTGTTAAGGTTAACTAGGGTTTAGCTAAACTAATTACTGTTTAACTAAACTAACAAGTTAATCCGATTAATTAAATATGATTAATTAACTTAATTAATTCACTAATTAATTAATTATTAATTTTATTAATTCATTATTAATTTTATTTACTTTTATTTTACAAAAACGTTCTGGGGCTGGGCCCGTTTGTCATAGGCCCTAGGGAGGCCTAGCGGGTTTGGGCGCGGGTGCGCGAACGAGCGCAGGCGCCAGGAGCGGGCGCCCGACAGGGGCAAGATCAGGCATGGCGTCGCCCGAGCGGGAGCGCCGGCGAGCAGGGCGGGACGCTGGTGGCCAGGGCTGTGCGCCGGCGTGGCGCAGTAGCAGGACCACCGCGGGACGGAAATGGGGCGACCGTGCGGGAAGCCGACGAGCGTGGGTGGAGGTGGCCGCGGACGACTGCGGCGGGGCGGCGGGCTCGCGCAGGCGAGGCAAGTCTACGACAGGCGGGCCGGGGAGACGGTGCGGACCGTGGGCGCGCGGGAGCGCGGCCACGCACGCGCTGGGCACGGCTGGGGTGGGGGGGAACGGCGCCGGCGACAGAGAGGGGAGGAGGAGTCGGGGCTCACTGCGGGATGCAGGGATCGGGGCAGTGGGGGGGGGGGGCGGGGAGGAGACGGAGACGACGGCGACGTGGTGACGAGGTGCAGGCCGGCGAGGAGGAGGAGGCAGGCCGGCGAGGACGCTCCGGGCGGCGCCGGGTGGCGAGGTGACGGCGACCACAGCGGGGCGGCGTCGAGGCGCGATGGCGACCGGTGGGGAGGGGGACGAGGAGGCGATTCGGCGACGGCGACGGGGCGGCGTTCACCGGGGTTGGTGTAGGGGCGGGAGGGCGTCGCGGCGAGGGCGGGCTCCGGCGTAGTGGCCGTAGGGATCGGCGGCGGTGTTCGTGCCCCGATCCAGATCGGATCGGGTGGGGAGAGGGAGAGGGTGAACGAGTGGGGGGGGTGGGGGTGTCGGTTAGGGTTTGTGGGCGTGGGAGGAGGCCTATGTAGGCCAGAGGCGTGGGCCGGCCTGGCTGGGCCATGGCCCAGTTGGGCCAAGGGGTCCAGTGGGGGAGGGGGTATTTGTCTCCCCCTATTTTATTTATTTTTGGATTTTGTTTTATTATTTTCTGTTCTAATTTTAAATTTTAAATACATTAGTTTTATAAAATACATTAGTTGTACCTAAATTAGTGTTAACAATTATGCCACCACCACAATTAACTTGGCACCTAAAATAAATTAGTTTGTAATTGTTTATTATTTTAAAAGCATTTAAATAATTGTTCTCGCTGCGTTTTATTTATTTTAGAGTATTAAAACAATTTATAAAAGTGTGGTCTCTCCACCATAGTTACCTATGCATTATTTGGCACAAACCGAACATTTTAGTTTTGGCTTTTGAAAACTTTTACCGTTGATTTAATTTTTAATAAGACCGTTTCGAAACGGTCTTGAATCAACGCGAGTTCAACAATAGTAACCGAGGTGACGTGGCATCATTAGCAGTGGGTTATTGTAGCTTAATTATCCGGGCGTCACAATTGATCACGTATATAGGAATCACGTCCATGGCAAGTAGACCGACCCCTGCCTACATCTACTACTATTACTCCACCAATCGACCGCTATCCAGCATGCATCTATGGTATTAAGTTCATGACAAACAGAGTAATGCTTTAAGCAAGATGACATGTTGTAGACAAAGTAAACCCAGTCAATATGAATATATCTCGTCATTTTACCATTAATGGAAACAACACAATACGTGCCTCGCTACCCCTACTGTCACTTGGGGAGGACACCGCAAGATTGAACCCAGCACAAACGATCTCTCCCACTGAAGATAAATCTATCTAGTTGGCCAAACCAAATGGATAGATAGGAGAGAAATACAAATCTATAACAATCTTAATTATAGATACGTTGGAGACGTATCAAGCATCCCCAAGCTTAATTCATGCTCGTCCTCGAGTAGGTAAATGATAAAAACAGAATTTTTGATGTGGAATGCTACTTGGCATAATTTTCAATGTAATTCTCTTATTTGTGATATGAATATTCAGATCCGAAAGATTCAAGATAAAAGTTTAGTATTGACATAAAAGTAATAATACTTCAAGCATACTAACTAAGCAATTATGTCTTTTCAAAATAACATGGCCAAAGAAAGTTCATCCCTACAAAATCATATAGTTTGGTCATGCTCCATTTTCGTCACACAAGAATACTCTCATCATGCACAACCCCGATGACAAGCCAAGCAATTGTTTCATACTTTAGTAATATCAAACTTTTTTCAACTTTCACGCAATATATGAGTGTGAGCCATGGATATAGCACTATGGGTGGAATAGAATATGATGATGGGGGTTATGTGGAGAAGACAAAAAAGGAGAAAGTCTCACATTGACGCGGCTAATCAATGAGCTAGGGAGATGCCCATTGATTGATGTCAATGCAAGGAGTAGGGATTGCCATGCAACGGATGCACTAGAGCTATAAATGCATGAAAACTCAACAAAAGAAACTAAGTGGGTGTGCATCCAACTTGCTTTCTCACGAAGACCTAGGGCATTTGAGGAAGCCCATTGTTGGAATATACAAGCCAAGTTCTATAATGAAAAATTCCCACTAGTATATGAAAGTGATAAAACAAGAGACTCTCTATCATAAAGATCATGGTGCTACTTTGAAGCACAAGTGTGGATAAAAAGGATAGTAGCATTGTCCCCTTTTTTATTTTCTTCTTTTTTTTCTTTTTGGGCCTTTCCTTTTTTTGGGACAATGCTCTAATAATGATGATCATCACACTTCTATTTATTTACAACTCAATGATTACAACTCAATACTAGAACAAAGTATGACTCTATATGAATGCCTCCGGCGGTGTACTGGGGTGGGCAATGAATCAAGAGTGACATGTATGAAATAATATGCATGGTGGCTTTGCCACAAATACGATGTCAACTACATGATCATGCAAGGCAATATGACAATGATGAAACGTGTCATGATAAACGGAACGGTGGAAAGTTGCATGGCAATATATCTCGGAATGGCTATGGAAATGCCATAATAGGTAGGTATGGTGGCTGTTTTGAGGAAGATATAAGGAGGGATATGTGTGATAGAGCGTATCGTATCACGAGGTTTGGATGCACCGGCGAAGTTTGTTCTCAAGGTGAGAAAGGGCAATGCACGGTACCGAAGAGGCTAGCAATAATGGAAGGGTGAGAGTGCATATAATCCATGGACTCAACATTAGTCATAAAGAACTCACATACTTACTGCAAAAATCTACAAGTCATCAAAAACCAATCACTACGCGCATGCTCCTAGGAGGATAGATTGGTAGGAAAAGACCATCGCTCGTCCCCGACCGCCACTCATAAGGAGGACAATCAAAGAACACCTCATGTTTCAAAGTTGTTACACAACATTTACCATACGTGCATGCTACGGGACTTGCAAACATCAACACAAGTATTTCTCAAATTCACAACTACTCAACTAGCACAACTTTAATATCACTACCTCCATATCTCAAAACAATCATCAAGCATCAAACTTCTCTTAGTATTCAACGCACTTATAAGAAAGTTTTTACTAATATTGGATGCCTATTATATTAGGACTAATTTCACAATTTAAGCCAATTACCATGCCGTTTTGTAGGACTATCAAAATAATATAAGTGAAGCATGAGAGAACAGTAGTTTCTATAAAACAAAACCACCACCGTGCTCTAAAAGATATAAGTGAAGCACTAGAGCAAAAACTACATAGCTCAAAAGATATAAGTGAAGCAAATAGAGTATTCTAATAAATTCCGAATCATGTGTGTCTCTCTAAAGTGTATCCAGCGAGGAAGATTGTGGTAAACTAAAAGCAAAGACTCAAATCATACAAGACGCTCCAAGCAAAACACATATCATGTGGTGAATAAAAATATAGCTCCAAGTAAAGTTACCGATGGACGAGACGAAAGAGGGGATGCCTTCCGGGGCATCCCCAATCTTTGGCTTTTTGGTGTCCTTAGATTTACCTTGGGGTGCCTTGGGCATCCCCAAGCTTAGGCTCTTGCCACTCCTTGTTCCATAATCCATCAAATCCTTACCCAAAACTTGAAAACTTCACAACACAAAACTTAACAGAAAATCTCGTGAGCTCTGTTAGCGAAAGAAAACAAAACACCACTTCAAGGTACTGTATTGAACTCATTATTTATTTATATTGGTGTTAAACCTACTGTATTCCAACTTCTCTATGGTTTATAAACTATTTTACTAGCCATAGACTCATCAAAATAAGCAAACAACACACGAAAAACTGAATCTGTCAAAAACAGAACAGTCTGTAGTAATGTGTAACTAACGCAAACTTCTGGAACTCAAAAACTTCTACCAAAATAGGACGACCTAGATAATTTGTTTATTGATCTGCTGCAATTGGAATCAGTATTTTATCACGTTCTGGTGATTTTTAACAATTGTTTTCGTGAACATAAAGTTTCTGGAATTTTCAGCAAGATCAAATAACTATCATCCAAGAAGATCCTATAGGTTTTACTTGGCACAAACACTAACTAAAACACAAAGACAAATCTAACCAGAGGCTAGATCAAAGATTTATTCCTAAACAGGAGCAAAAATTAAATAAAAACTAAAATAAAATTGGGTTGCCTCCCAACAAGCGCTATCGTTTAACGCCCCTAGCTAGGCATAGAGATTTCGATGATGCTCACATGAAAGACAAGAATTGAAGCACAAAGAGAGCATCATAAAATACGTGACAAACACATCGAAGTCTAACATACTTCCTATTCATAGGCATCTTATAGGCAAAGAAATTATCATGGCAAGCAAAAACTAGCATATGCAAGGAAGCGGAAAGAAACAATAGCAATCTCAACATAACGAGAGGTAATTTAGTAACATGAAAATTTCTACAACCATATTTTCCTCTCACATAATAATTACATGTAGGATCATAAGAAAATTCAACAATATAGCTATTCTTAACACAATCCACATGTATGCAAAGTTGACACTCTTCCAAAATAGTGGGATTAACATTAACTAAAGTCATGACCTCTCCAAACCCACTTTAATCAAAAATTTCATAAGATTGAACATTCTCCAAATATGTGGGATCTAAAGTTGACACTCTTCCAAACCCACTTTCAATATTATTGCAAACATTATCAATCTCATATTCATCATTGGGCTTAAATAAATTTTCAAGATCAAAAGAAGAATCACCCCAATCATGATCATTGCAACAAGTAGTAGACATAGCAAAACTAGCATCCCCAAGCTTAGGGTTTTGCATATTATTAGAACAATTGACATCAATAGAGTTTATAGTAGAATCATTGCAATCATGCTTTTTATTCAAAGATCTATCGTGAATCACTTCATAAAGCTCTTCATGACAATTTTCAGATTCACGAATTTCAAGCAAAACCTCATAAAGATAATCTAGTGCAGTCAAATCACTAGAAATTGGTTCATCATAATTGGATCTCTTAAAAAGATTAGCAAGGGGATGAGGATCCATATCAATAGATTTTTAGCAAGCGAAGATGCAAACATATAAAAGGCACGTGGTAACACAAGCAAACAATAGACCTGGCGAGAAAAAGGCAAACGAAAAAGAAGGCGAATAAAATGGCAAAGGTGAAGTGGGGGAGAGGAAAACGAGAGGCAAATGGCAAATAATGTAATGCGAGGGATAAGAGTTTGTAATGGGTACTTGGTATGTCTTGACTTGTGCGTAGACTCCCCAGCAACGGCGCCAGAAATTCTTCTTGCTACCTCTTGAGCACTGTGTTGGTTTTCCCTTGAAGAGGAAAGGGTGATGCAGCAAAGTAGCGTAAGTATTTACCTCAGTTTTTGAGAACCAAGGTATCAATCCAGTAGGTGGCCATGCTCAAGTCCCACGCACCTACACAAACAAATAAGAACCTCGCAATAAAGGGGTTCTCAATCCGTTCACGGTCACATACGAGAGTGAGATCTGATAGAGATGATAAGATAATATTTTTTGTATTTTTATGATAAAGAGTAAAAGTAAAGATTGCAAAATAAACGGTAATAGAAATTGCTAGTTGACGGGAGATTAATATTATGGAAAATAGACCCGGGGGCCATAGGTTTCACTAGTGGCTTATCTCAAGATAGCATAAGTATTACGGTGGGTGAACAAATTACTATCGAGCAATTGATAGAATTGAGCATAGTTATGAGAATATCTAGGTATGATCATGTATATAGGCATCATGTCTGAGACAAGTAGACTGAAACGATTCTGCATCTACTACTATTACTCCAGACATCGACCGCTATCCAGCATGCATCTAGAGTATTAAGTTCATAAGAACGGAGTAACACATTAAGAAAGATGACATGATGTAGAGGGATAAACTCATGCAATATGATATAAACCCCATCTTTTTATCCTCGATGGCAACAATACAATACGTGTCGTTTCCCCTACTGTCACTGGGATCGAGCACCACAAGATTGAACGCAAAGCTAAGCACTTCTCCCATTGCAAGAAAGATCAATCTAGATGGCCAAACCAAACTGATAATTCGAAGAGACTTGCAAAGATAACCGATCATACATAAAAGAATTCAGAGGAGATTCAAATATTGTTCATAGATAATCTTGATCATAAACCCACAATTCATCGGATCTCGACAAACACACCGCAAAAGAAGATTACATCGAGTAGATCTCCAAGAGAAACAAGGAGAACTTTGTATTGAGATCAAAGAGAGAGAAGAAGCCATCTAGCTAATAACTATGGACCCGAAGGTCTGAGGTAAACAACTCACACATCATCGGAGAGGCCATGGTGTTGATGAAGAAGCCCTCCGTGATCAATGCCCGCTCCGGCGGAGCGCCGAAAAAGGCCCCAAGATGGGATCTCACGGGTACAGAAGGTTGCGGCGGTGGAAATAGGGTTTTGTGGTGCTCCTTGTTGGTTTCGGGGTACGTAGGTATATATAGGAGGAAGAAGTAGGTCGGTGGAGCCACGAGGGGCCCACGAGGGTGGAGGGCGTGCCCCCTGCCTCGTGGCCTCCTCGTTGATTGCTTTACGTCCACTCCAAGTCCTCTAGATCACGTTTGTTCCGAAAATCACGTTCCCGTTTCATTCCGTTTGGACTCCGTTTGATATCCTTTTCCTTCGAAACACTGAAATAGGCAAAAAAACAGCAATATGGGCTGGGCGTCCGGTTAATAGGTTAGTCCCAAAAATAATATAAAAGTGTATAATAAAGCCCATTAAACATCCAAAACAGAATATAATATAGCATGGAACAATCAAAAATTATAGATACGTTGGAGACGTATCACCCTCCGTGATTGATTCTCCGGCAGAGTACCGGAAAAGGCCTCCATATTGGATCACGGAAGAACAGAAGCTTGCGGCGGCAGAAAAAGTCTATCAGGTGGCTCTCTGGGGGTTTCCCAATATTTGAGAATTTACAGAAGTGGAATTAGGTCAGACGGAGCCATGTGGGGCTCACAAGGTAATAGTGTGCGCCCTACACCCTAGGGTGCGCCCTGTTGCCTTGCCGTGTCCTTGCTTCGCGTCTGGTCTCCTCCTGAAGCTTCTAGGGTCTCTTATGTCTAGAAAAAAATCGTCAAAAAGTTTCGTAGCGTTTGGACATCGTTTGGTACTGATTTTCTTGAAAACCAAAAACAAGCAGAAAATAACAAGTGGCACTAGGCAATGGGTTAATAGGTTAGTTCCCAAAAACGATATAAAATAGCATAAAATGCATATAAAGCATCCAAGATTGATAATATAATTGCATGAAACAATCAAAAATTATAGATACATTGGAGACGTATCAAGAGCACATGTTGAGCAATGGAGAGGAGGGGTGGAGTCAACGATGAGGTGGTGTGGTGATGGAAATGGTAGTGCCCTAGCCCGTAGGGCTTTTGACATTGATGGCAACTCCTATCTTCATCTTCCTCCACAATCCTTCAAGGTGGGATACATCTGGAAAATTGAGGCTAGGCAAAACCTGTAAATACATATGGATTCAGAAAAATGAGGTTTCTGGATGAGTTAGGGCTAGCTACCTTCTTAGTGATGCATATAAAGGCCTATTGAATCCCCTTGTTTGGTCCAATGTCTAGTCGGTAGTTTAGATGTATTTAGTGTGTTCCTTATTGTTTCCTAAATCCTAAAAGATCTAATGTGCCAAAAGGGTCGAAAATGAGATTGTGCATGGAATTTTGGGCCTTTTCCACGACTATCCCTGAGTAGTACGGATGTTGGTATCACCTAGTATGGCAATACTATTGCTTGTCTTGCACTTTGTTCCCTGGTGTGTTGGTTTGGTAACATAACTATAACTAGTGCATACAATCTCAAATTGAGATTACCTAAAAAGAGTCGTCCTTCTTGATAAGGCAAATACCTTTATGTTTATGACATCTCTATGTGAGATCATCTTGGGGACTCTCCCATAAATATTCCAAATAAAACTACCATTTCTTCTCTACTCTATTCCGAATTGGCCCCGACGATCATGGTAATGTCCATAGAAGATATAATCCACTCAAAATCCTATAAAATAAAAATAAACAAACTAAGAAAAATTAATGTAAAATATGAGACCAATTTCAGTACTAACATGTATAAACTCAAGCATATAATGAGTGAAAACGGACTCATTAAACACATTGAGAGAAATTGATAAACCTATATTCAATCACATCTCAAGGTATATTTGTACAGATTGGCCTTCCTCAATAGACCATTTTCTTGGTGCCCTCTACATCCAAACTCGACTTTGGTTCAGAGAGTTCACCAAATCGAGTGATAGGAGATCATTTTCCCAAGTAGTTATGTCGTCATCGCCGATGGTTCAACATTTTGGAGGTCTTTGCCCCACAATCAGTTCTCACGCTACCACACGCAATATCTAGGAAGGATTAGGGCGCATATGGGGCCAAAATGGCATGAAAGGAGGATAAATGCCTCTAGGACGAGGAAAGGTGCCAGGAGCAGGAGTGTCAATGACAAGAGAATCAAAGTACAAAAGATGGGTGATGTATCATGGAGAATGCATGTTCTGTGAAGGAATGGCACAATGATGAGTAGGATCGCCTAAATATCCATTGCTGGGAAGAAGAACTCAAGGTGTTAGAAATAGCTCTCATGAAAACCACACACAAAGAGGAAGATGCGTGAGGTGGCGAAGATTGTTGGAAATATGTCGAAGATCCGAAATCTATGGGAGGTCGAAATGATGGTGGCGGCCTCCTCCAGCTCCGAGGCACCCAACAATAACATATGCTAAAATAATTGAAATGCGAGAAGGTTCTCTGAATCATTGGGGGGGGGGGTACTAGATTGGTGATTATTAGAATAGTTGATAGGATGGCGCTTGCACTAGATTTTTTTTAGATGGCATCCAAGAATTACGATTGATCCATGGGTTGCTTTATCTTTAGTTTAACTTCCAAGGAATTAGTAAAGACACTAAAAAGCATGTCCCAATGCTCTTGGAGTATGATTTCTTTATTTGAGCATATTTTCTCGGTCTTCATTTGCAGGATCAAACCTGTAGATTTATATTATATATAGGGCCATGTGTTTTGATACTGAATTGTCACTCTCACAGTACATGTACAGTATATTACCCTTCTCAGTTACTCTATGACATACATGGTTATGTACTTACTTAGTGTATGAAAGGGAAAGCACTAAGAGCATCGACAACCATGGTTGCCAAATGGGGCACCCAATATGGACGCGTCTGCAGACAGTGACCGGTCACCCCCTATTGTTCCTTGTCGACAGCCATGCTCCTCAAATGTCTGCCCCCAAATTCATATAATCCATGTAACTACGTAGATCAACAGAAATATATAACATAGTCCGAGTCACAAAGAGCAAGTTTTTGTACAATTGATGAGTTATATTTTTGGGCTCATCACACCGTTCTTTAAACCGAATAATCTCATAATTTCCAAGAAAATCACTTCGATATTGCCACTAATGACTGCGAGAGATCACAAAATCCTTTGTTTAATGTGTTTCCATAGAAAAAAGGTCTAAACATGGAAATGAATCATCTTATATGAGGAAACAAGAAGTTGGTGGAAGAGATGAAGGAATTGAAGGAGTACTAGAAGAAACAAAGAGCAAGTTGGTGCTTGGTACAACCGTAGCCGCTTGTACCAGCGTATGTACCAGCCACCGCCAGCACCAAGAGGTCCACCTGCCAAGCATTATAAAAGGGTTGACGTCAACTTCTCAATAGAGAGAGAGCACCATTCCCTAAACAGAGCACATGAATCATCTTCCAACCCTAGCCACCACCAGTTTACATCTCATCTCCATAGCTGCCGCCACCCTCGTCACTGCAGCAATCCATCTGCAAGTTAGTCATGTAAGTTTGGGAGAGAGGAATTGTGTGCATCAATATTCTCATTGATCGTGCACTAGGCACATATATAGGTACAAGGGGTGCGACCGATGTCTTGTCTCCCAAGATACAAGTAGTTATAGGGGGTGAGAGACACTACAGGTGTGGCATACAAAACCCGGACCTACATACATATATACATATGTTCAACATTCCCCGCACTATCGAAGCATCGCCGGTGACGCAATGACTGGACCAAAAGCCCTTGAAAGTCGAGGTAGGTAGTCCCTTCGTCATGACTTCGGCGAACTGCTGATCGATGCGCACATGCAAAACTCGAACACGACCAAGTGCAACATGCTCCCGAACAAAGTGCATGTCAAGCTCAATACGCGTCATCCGGCGATGATGAACAGGGTTGGCAGAGAGGTAGACCGTGGATATGTTGTCACAGTAGACAATCGTGGCCTTGGGAACCTCACATAGCAACTCATGAAGTAGTGGTCGTAGCCAGGAGCGCGCACTACGCGACGGCGTTAGCCACAGGCATGTACTCGGCCTCGGCACTCGATCGTGAAACTGTGGGTTGTCGTTTGGACGACCACGAAATCAGAGAGCGCCCGAGGTAGACACAGTCGCCGGAAGTGGAGCGCCGAGTGTCGGGGCACCCAGCCCAGTCGACGTCGGAGTAGGCGACGAGGCTGGTGTCGGGGGACGCCGTCAGGGTGAGACCCATGGCCGTGGTGCCACATATCTACCGGAGGATACGTTTCACCAGAGCCCAATGGGTGTCACGAGGGGCATGCATGTGAAGGCACACCTTCTGAACAACATACTGAATATTCGGCCACGTCAGTGTGAGGTACTGAAGAGCATAGACGATGGAGTGGTAGAAGGGAGCGTCGGACGCCGGAGAGCCCTTGACGGCGGACATCTTAGCCTTCGTGTCGACAGGCCTGGAAGCAGGCTTGCAATTAAGCATGCGGGCTCACTCCAGAAGCTCATAGGCGTACTTCTGTTGATGCAGAAAGAAGCGAGTGGCACGGCGAACGACCTCGATGCCAAGTGATACGTCTCCAACGTATCTATAATTTATGAAGTATTCATGCCATGTTTACAACAATTTTATATGATTTTGGTATGATTTGATTATAACTAACGCAGACTGACATTGTTTTAAACAGAACTACCATGGTGTCGTTTTTTGTGCAGAAATAAAAGTTCTCGGGACGAGCTGAAAATTTACGGAGAATATTTTTGGAAAATAAAAAAATACTGGAATGAAAAGATATCGGCGAGGAGTCCCGAGGCCACCACAAGGGTGGAGGGAGCCCCCCTAGGGCTCGCCCCCTGCCTTGTCATTGCCTCGTGAGCCCCCTTGACTTGTCCCCGACGCCAACACCTCCTATAAATCCCAAAACCTCCAGAAATAAACCTAGATCAGGAGTTCCACCGCCGCAAGCCTCTGTAGCCACGAAAAACCAATCGGGAGCCTGTTCCGGCACCCTGCCGGAGGGGAAAACAATCACCGGAGGCCATCTTCATCATCCCGGCGGTCTCCATGACGAGGAGGGAGTAGTTCACCCTCGGGGCTGAGGATATGTACCAGTAGCTATGTGTTTGATCTCTCTCTATCTCTCTCTCTCGTGTACTTGATTTGGAACGATCTTGATGTACCGCGAGCTTTGTTATTATAGTTGGATCATATGGTGTTTCTAACCCTCTATCTTCTTGTGATGAATTGAGTATTACCTTTGAGGTTTCACTATTATCGGATTGAAGACTATTATGGATTTGAGAACACTTGATGTATGTCTTGCTTGGGATACCCGTGGTGACAATGGGGTATTCTATTCATTCACTTGATGTATGTTTTGGCACTCAACTAGCAGATTCCCGAGGTGACATTGGGTAATCTATGCATAGGGGTTGATGCACGTTTCGTCTTTGTTTCTCCGGTAGATATCTTGGGGCACTCTTTGAGGTTCTTTATGTTGGATTGAATATTATGAATCTGAAGTTGTTTGATGCATATCGTATAATTGACCTGCGGATACTTGTGGTGACATTGGAGTATCTAGGTGACATTAGGTATGATTGATGTGTGTCATATGGTGTTATTTTACTACGAACTCTAGGGGTTGTTTGTGACACTTATAGGAATAGCTCAATGGATTGATCGGAAAGAATAACTTTGCGGTGGTTTTGTACCCTACAAGAAATTTCATCTTATGTTCTCCGCGATAGGAACTTTGGAGTGACTTTTGTCGCACGTTGAGGGATTGCCATATGATCTAATTATGTTATTATTTTTTAGAGAACTTGCACTAGTGAAAGTATGAACCCTAGGCCTTGTTTCCAAGCATTGCAATACCATTTTCGTTCACTTTTACTACTTGCTACCTTGTTGTTTCTATATTTTTAGATTACAAAAACCTATATCTACCATCCATATTGCACTTGTATCACCATCTCTTCGCCGAACTAGTGCACCTATACAATTTACCATTGTATTGGGTGCGTTGGGGACACAAGAGACTCTTTGTTATTTGGTTGCAGGGTTGTTTGAGAGAGAGCATCTTCATCCTACGCCTCCCACGGATTGATAAACCTTAGGTCATCCACTTAAGGGAAATTTGCTACTGTCCTACAAAACTCTGCACTTGGAGGCCCAACACGAGTCTACAAGAAGAAGGTTGTGTAGTAGACATCTAGCTCTTTTCTGGCGCCATTACCGGGGAGGCTAGGTAAGCTATATATGATGATTATTGTGATGACATGTATGCTATAAAGAATAATGATAACTATGAAACTTGTCATCATGATTTTAACTTTCAATTGGATTATGCCTCACATGATAGTTATTTTGTGGAGTTTGCTCCCCCTACTATGGATGAGAATAAATTTATTTATGTGGAGAGTAGTGAAATTCCTATGCTTGTAGATCATGAAAATAATGATTTGTGTGATAGTTATATTGTGGAATTCATTCATGATGCTACTGAAAATTATTATGAGGGAGGAATATATGCTTGTAGGAATTGCAATAATCTCAAGTTTCCTCTTCATGTGTTGAAAATCTTGAAGTTATGCTTGTTTTGTCTTCCTATGCTAGTTGATTCTTGCTCCCATAAATTGTTTCCTCACAAAATCCCTATGCATAGGAAGTGGGTTAGACTTAAATGTGCTAGTCATATTCTTCATGATGCTCTATTTGTGTTTCAATTCTTATCTTTTATGTGAGCATCATTGAAATCATCATGCCTAGCTAAAAAGGCATTAAAGAAAAGTGCTTGTTGGGAGACAACCCAACACTAGTACCTACTATTTTTATGTGTTCACATGATTAAGCTACTGTAGTAATCATGTTTTATAGCTTTTGTTTCAATAAAGTGCCAAGTAATTACTTTGGGATAGTGTGGATGATAGTTGACTTGATTCTGTGCAAAAACAGAAACATTTGCTTCCAGTCATAGAATTTTTTAAATTCACTAGAGCATGATAAAATTATGTAGTTTTTACACATGATAGGTATACAAATTTCCTGCTTTGTCCTATTTTTCAGAATTTTTGGAATAACAGAAGTATGGTAGTTGATCAGATCATTACAGACTGTTCTATTTTTGTCAGATTATGTTTTCAATGCATAGTTTTCTTGTTTTAGTGTTTCCATAGCTTATATTAAGTAATATAAATTGTGGATGATAAGGTACAGTAGGCATTGTGTGGGAACAATTATGAGTCTTGTCTTGGCAGTACCAAAGTGAATGATGTGTCTTTATCATACTAACCCATCTCACGAAGTTCCGTTAAGTTTTGTGTGATTGAAGTTTTTCAAGTTTTGGGTCAGATATTGATATGAGGAGAATAAGGAGTGGCAAGACCCTAAGCTTGGGGATGCCCAAGGCACCCCAAGGTAATATTCAAGGAATATCCAAGCAACTAAGCTTCGGGATGCCCCGGAAGGCATCCCCTCTTTCATCTTCAACATTATCGGTAACCTCACTTGGAGCTATATTTTTATTCGTCACATGATATGAGTTTTGCTTGGAGCGCCATTTTATTTTATTAGGATTTGCTTGCTATTATTTATAGAAATGTTTTGCATCTTTTAGTTCAATAAAAAGTCAAGTATAGCCTTTACCATGCTTATTTTGCAAGTCTTTATGTTGCTGTTTTGAAAACAGAAAGTTTTCTATCATTGTCTGAATTGTTTAAAAATGACAGAACATGATAAAATCTTGAAATTTTTATACAATGAGTAAAAACAAATTTTCTACAGTTTGGCAATTTTTCTGAATTTTGGGGTTAGAGAAGTATGAATTTTCTTGCATTCTTTACAGACTGTTCTGTTTAGACAGATTGTTGTTATGTTTGCATTGTTTGCATATATGTTTGCCTGTTTAATGATTCTATTTGAGGATAGGAGTATTAAATATGCAGATGCATTTAGTACGCAATGTTAAATAATAATTTTAGTGATTTGCTACAGTAGAGAATGATAAGGTTTTGCGTTGATTTATACTAACTTATCTCACGAGTTCTTGTTGAGTTTTGTGTGGATGAAGTTTTTAAGAATTAGGGAAACCACGATATGAGAGGGATTAAGGAGACACAAAATCTCAAGCTTGGGGATGCCCAAGGCATACCTAGTTAATATTTCAAGAAGTCTCAAGCATCTAAGCTTGGGGATGCCCCGGTTGGCATCCCACCTTTTTTCATCAACAATGATCGGTCAGTTTTGGTTGAGACTAAGTTTTTGCTTCTTCACATGATATGTACTATCCTAAGAATGTCATTTTATTATTTTTTTGTAGTAGTTTGCCATTTACTCTCGTGCTTCACTTATATCCTATGAGTAAATGGTTGAATGAATTGAATATCATAAATCTGAATTTATATATGTTTCATATGCTTATGCCGTGGGGAGTAATGACTTCACATATAAGAAGTATAGGTGGTAAATTTATTGAAAGTTAGCAAACATAGTATTGGTCACTTGAACAATTCATGAAAGCATATTGAAGGAAGAGAGATTTCACATATAAATATACTATCTTGGACATCTTCTATGATTGTGAGACCCATTAATTATTTTCAAACCCGATCAAATTAGTTGAAGTTGGACAAGGAAGATAACATAATGAGTTATGTTTGGGTATATTTCTATAGAAGTTATATTGTTATGGATCCTCCAACATGTGGTGCTTGCTTTTTAGAATCTTTTGCTAGCCAAATTTTTTGTACTAAGCGGGAATACTGCTTGTGCATCCAAAATCCTTGAACCAAGTTTCTTCCATGAGTGCCCACCATATCTACCTATATGCGGTATTTACATGCAGTTCCAAGTAAATTTGCATGTGCCAAACTCTAAACCTTCCAATAATAATCTGTTTTGTATGCCCGAATCGCTCATGTAGTGACTAGGGGCTGTCAGTATCTTCCATGCTAGGTGGGTTATTCTCACGATGAGTGTTTATTCACTTATCATTAATGAGAGAGTGGCTAGTAATTGGGATGCCCAGTCCTATGATCAAAAGATCAAAAACAAAATCGCAAATAATTTAAACAAAACTCCCCAGGACTGTTGTTGGTATGGACGGTACCCGTTGTACCGAATCAGCTGTGGAGTGTGATTGTTGGTGGACGGGGAGTAAAAACTTTACCATTTTGTTTGGGAACCGCCTATAATGTGTCTAGTATGGAAGATATTGGGAACTCTTGGTCGTTACGTTGACAATGAAAGTATACCTCTCAAAATTATATTCATCTCTATTTTAAAAGCTTCAAGCTCTGGCACCTCTGCAAATCCCTGCTTCCCTCTCGAAGGGCCTATCTTTTACTTTTATGCAAGAGTCAGTAGTATTCCTTCTCATTCCAACCTACTCTTTAGTTGGCAAGCATCATGTGATGGGGAAAGATCTAAGCATATATGGCCATTCAAATATATTTGAGCATGAATTGTTATTGTTGACAATTATCTATATGATAAGTAAGTTGGAAGGCGAAACATTAAGCCCCTATCTTTCTCTGTGTTCAATGGATGCTATTTGTTCTAAAAATATGCTTTGAGTGGTAGCAATCATGGAAGACTATATGATAGTTGAGTATGTGGGATTTGCTAAATCAAAGCTCTTACATAGACCCTTCCTGAAAATAAGATGAATTGCAATTGTTTGATGACTGAGAACATAGTTTGTTAGTTTTCAAGAATGTTTATGGTCTATGCTTTAACATGTGAATAGCTTGCTACTTAATCATGAGAAGTTTTATGAGATGAGCTACTGTTCATGATATATAATGATGCTAGAAAAAGTGATTGAAATTATCATTGATCAAACTTATGCACTTACTAGCATTCACGCTTTTCATAAATTATTTCTTTTATCATTTACCTGCTCAAGGACGAGCAGGAATTAAGCTTGGGGATGCTGATACGTCTCCAATGTGTCTATAATTTATGAAGTATCCATGCCATGTTTACAACAATTTTATATGATTTTGGTATGATTTGATTAGAACTAACCCGGAGTGGTGCTATTTTCAGCAGAACTACCATGGTGTCATTTTTTGTGCACAAATAAAAGTTCTCGGGACGAGCTGAAAATTTACGGAGAATATTTTTGGAAAATATAAAAAATACTGGAATGAAAAGATATCGGAGAGGAGTTCCGAGGCCACCACAAGGGTGGAGGGCGCGCCCCTCTGCCTTGTCGTCGCCTCCTGGGCCCCCTTGACTTGTCCCCAACGCCAACAACTCCAATAAATCCCAAAACCTCCGAAAATAAACCTAGATCGGGAGTTCCGCCGCCACAAGCCTCTGTAGCCACGAAAAACCAATCAGGAGCCCATTCCGGCACCCTGCCGAAGGGGGAACCATCACCGGAGGCTATCTTAATCATCCCGGCGGTCTCCATGACGAGGAGGGAGTAGTTCACCCTCGGGGCTGAGGGTATGTACCAGTAGCTATGTGTTTGATCTCTCTTTCTCTCGTGTTCTTGATTTGGCACGATCTTGATGTACCGCGAGCTTTGTTATTATAGTTGGATCATATGGTGTTTCTACCCCTCTATCTTCTTGTGATGAATTGAGTTTTACCTTTGAGGTTTCACTATTATCGGATTGAATACTATTATGGATTTGAGAACAATTGATGTATGCCTTGCGTGGGATACCCGTGGTGCAATGGGGTATTCTATTCATTCACTTGATGTATGTTTTGGCACTCAACTCGTGGATTCTCCCGAGGTGACATTGGGGTAATCTATGCATAGGGGTTGATGCATGTTTCGTCTTTGTTTCTCCGGTAGAAATCTTGGGGCACTCTTTGAGGTTCTTTATGTTGGATTGAATATTGTGAATTTGAACTTGTTTGATGCATATCGTATAATTGACCCGCGGATACTTGTGGTGAGATTAGAGTATCTAGGTGACATTAGGGTTGATTGATGTGTGTCATATGGTGTTATTTTTCTATGAACTCTAGGGGCTGTTTGTGACACCATCTCTTCGCCGAACTAGTGCACCTATACAATTTACCATTGTATTGGGTGTGTTGGGGACACAAGAGACTCTTTGTTATTTGGTTGCAGGGTTGTTTGAGAGAGACAATCTTCATCCTACGCCTCCCACGGATTGATAAACCTTAGGTCATCCACTTGAGGGAAATTTGCTACTGTCCTACAAAACTCTGCGCTTGGAGGCCCAACACGAGTCTACAAGAAGAAGGTTGCGTAGTAGACATCACCGCGGAAGTAGTGGAGAGCCCCCATGTCCTTGAGGGCGAACTCGGTGCCAAGGCGAGCAGTGATGTGCGGAAGTAGCGCTGGCAAGGACGCAGTCAACGTGATGTCATCGACATACAGGAGAAGGTACGCGGTAGTGGCGCCCTGGTGATAAACAAATAGGGAGGCATCGGACCGTGTGGACCGGAACCCCTGCTGCTGAAGGAAGGACACAATCCACTGGTACCAGGCCCGAGGTGCCTGCTTCAACCCGTAAACAAAACGGGAGAGCAAGCACACGTGGTCTGGATAGTCGGTGTCTTCGAAACTAGTGAGCTGCTGACAAAACACCTGCTCGTCGAGATGGCCATGCAAGAAAGCATTGGACACGTCGAGCTGGTGAACTAGCCAGTCGTGAGAGACAGCCAGCTGATGTCGCTTGAAGCTACGTGGTATTTCCCCAAAGAGGAAGGGATGATGCAGCACAGCGGCGATAGGTATTTCCCTCAAATATGAAACCAAGGTTATCGAACCAGTAGGAGAACCAAGCAAGACAACGTAAACAACCCTTGCACACAGATAACAAATCCTCGCAGCCCGACGTGTTAACGGGGTTGTCAATCCCTTCCGGGATACGACGCCTCAACATAGGCAAACTGGCGTGAGATAAATTGTAGTAGATTGATAGATCGAACGCCAAATAAACTAAATAGAAATAAAATGCAGCAAGGTATTTTTGTATTTTTGGTTTAATAGGTCTGAAAATAAATGCAAGAGAAAAGTAGATCGCAAAGGCAAATATATGAGAAAGAAGACCCGGGGGCCGTAGGTTTCACTAGTGGCTTCTCTCGAGACAAATAGCAAACGGTGGGTGAACATATTATTGTTGGGCAATTGATAGAACTTCGAATAATCATGACGATATACAGGCAATGATCATTATATAGGCATCACGTCCAAGATTACTAGACCGACTCCTGCCTGCATCTACTACTATTACTCCACACATCGACCGCTATCCAGCATGCATCTAGTGTATTAAGTTCATGGGGAAACGGAGTAATGCAATAAGAACGATGACATGATGTAGACAAGATCTACCTATCTAGAGATAGACCCCATCGTTTTATCCTTAGTAGCAATGATACATACGTGTCGGTTCCCCTTCTGTCACTGGGATCAAGCACCGTAAGATCGAAACCACTACAAAGCACCTCTTCCCATTGCAAGATAAATAGATCAAGTTGGCCAAACAAAACCCAAATATCAGAGAAGAAATACGTGGCCATAAGCAATCATGCATATAAGAGATCAAAGAAACTCAAATAACTTTCATGGATATAAAAATATATAACTGATCATAAACTCAAAGTTCATCAGATCCCAACAAACACATCGCAAAATAGTTACATCATATGGGCCATCTAGCTACTAACTACGGACTCGAAGGTCTACAAAGAACTACTCACGCATCATCGGAGAGGCACCAATGGAGGTGGTGAACCCCATCCGAGATGGTGTCTAGATTGGATCTGGTGGTTCTAGACTCTGCGGCGGCTGGATGAATATTTCGTCGACTCCCCTAGGGTTTTGGTTATATTGTGGTATTTATAGAGCAAAGAGGCGGTCCGGGGGGCACCCGAGGTGGGCACAACCCACCAGGGCGCGCCTGGGCCTCCTGGCGTGCCCTGGTGGGTTGTGCTCCCTCGGGGCACCCCCCCAGGTGTAGCCAGTGCCCATTACGTTCCTTCTGGTCCCTAAAAATTCTCCGTGAAGTTTCGTTGCATTTGGACTCCATCTGATATTGATTTCCCGCGATGTAAAAAACATGCAGAAAACAGCAACTGGCACTATGTCAATAGGTTAGTACCAAAAAATGATATAAAATGACTATAAAAGGATTATAAAACATCCAAGATTGATAATATAACAGCATGGAACAATCAAAAATTATAGATACGTTGGAGACGTATCAGCATCCCCAAGCTTAACTCCTACTCGTCCACGAGTAGGTAAGTGATAAAAACAGAATTTTCGATGTGGAATGTTGCCTAAGATGTCATATCATATTCTTTTCTTTATAGAATGGACAATTGGACTTTTATGTGATTCAAAGCAATAGTCTAGTTTTGACATGATAATTTAGATACTCAAGCATATCAACAAGCAACCATGTCTTTCAAAATATCAATGCTAAAGTAAGTTTTCCCTAGCCCATCATGCTCAACCATTCATCCATTCATGAAACACACTCCAATATTAGCTACACCCAATACTTAAGCACGATCATATTGCCTCCTAGTTGGTGCTTTTGTAAGAGAAGATGGAGACTCAAATTCAAAATAAAAATTACATAAAGTAAAAGAAAGGCCCTTCGCAGAGGGAAGTAGGGATTTGTAGAGGTGCCAGAGCTCAAAGCAAAAAAATTTAGAGATAAAAACATTTTGGGAGGTGCATCCATCCCACCAACAAAAACGACTTAGAGTTCCGAACATTTTCCATGCTAGATATATCATAGGCGGTTCCCAAACAGAAAATAAAGTTTATTCCTTTTTCCACCATACTTTCACTTTCTATGGCTAGCCATATCCATGGTTTCCCTCCATACCAACACTTTCCAAGGAATTTATTATTTGACAACATAAAGTAAATTCATTTTTTCATTTCAGGACTGGGAATCCCTAAAACCTTTGCCTTACACTCATCCAATGACAAGTGAATAAACACTCATCGTGAGAATAACACATCCAGCATGGAAAATATTAGCCACCCCTCACCGCTCCACGAGCGAAACAAACACACAAAAGAGAAGTTTATTTTTGAAAATTAGAGATGGCACATGCAAATTTGCTTAGAACGGCAAAAGAATACCGCATATAGGTAGATATAGTGGACTCATGTGGTAAAACTGGTTTAAAGGATTTTGGATGCACAAGTAGAGATCATACTTGGTGCAAAATGAAGGCTAGCAAAAGATTGAGAAGCGACCAACCAAGAAACGATTAATCTCATAAGCAAGCATTAAGCATAATTAACACCGAATAATGCACCATAAGTAGGATATAATTTCATTGCATGACTATTGACTTTCGTACTTGCATAGGGAATCACAAAGCTTAACACCAATATTCTTACTGAAGCATAATTACTCATCAACACGACTCACATATCACATCATCATATCTCAAAACTATTACTAAGAATCAAGTTTATTTTGTCCAATGATCTTCATGAAAGTTTTTATTATATCCTTCTTGGATATCTATCACTTTGGGACTAATTTTCATGTGTTGCTTTTCATAAGCTCAAACAAATATAAGTGAAGATCATGAGCATAATTTTTCTTTCTCTCAAAATAATTGAAGTGACACTACTAGAAAAAGGCTTGCTAGTGGCGCACCTGTTGTGCCTACTAATGGCGCACTACAGGTGCGTCACTAGCACCACGCCATTAGAATTTTTTACTAATGGCGCACCAGCGCTGCTGGTGCGCCAATAGTATAGCCCACGGTGCGCCATTACTATCTGGCTTAGTAATCGCGCACCACATAGAAGCGCCATTAGTAACAAATTTTTTTCAAAAAAAAAATTCAATTTTTTCGTTTTTTTCTTAATCTCGGGTCAATATGCTTAATCTCAAGTCAAATCGCACTAAGTGGTCAAACTTCCCAAAAGGTCACCCATCCTCACACTACTCCAGCCCGAGCACGCTTAACTTCACAGTTCTATCTAACCCCAGCACCACCTCACTTAACAGGCACTTGTTGATATATCTACCATATCAATCCTATTAAACCTTGTTGATGTCTAGGACTTTGTTCATGTTCATGAGTATGATAAAATTTTGAAAAATATTTCAAACTTCCCGGTCATATTACGTATCATTTTTTGAAAAAAATTCCAAAAAAAATTCAACACCATTTTTTTCTGTTACTAGTGGCGCACCTAGCAAACGGTGCGCCACTAGTAAGTTTGAATTTTTTTGTCTCTAGATCTTGAAAGCCCCGTAACTTTTTTCTCTTAGGTTTTTGAGGATTTTGAAAATGTTTAACGGGGTTCCCCCTTTAAATTCGGATGTAACTTTTCGAGTAGATGATTTTTCATATAAAAAACTTTTTAATCCGAGTTCGTATGCAAAAGTTATGCCCATTTTACAAATTCCAGAGACATTTTGCAAATAAAGTCGAAATTCATATTTGTAAATTTTCCCAACAACTAGACCACATATCACATGGGAACTTATTTTCTTTTATTTTTTTGACATTTCCATCATTTTTCTTTTTTTTAAACTGAAAAGGCGGTCCACTTGGGGGGTGCACCACTCCCACGGTGCGCCATTACTAGTTTAAAAAAAAACAATTTGAAAAAAAATTACTAGTGGCGCACCGTGGATGTGGTGCGTCATTACTAGTTTAACTAATAATGGCGCACTATCTCCTGGTGCGCCATTACTAGTTTTGAAAAAAAAATTGAAAAAAATTACTAGTGGCGCACCGTGGATGTGGTGCGCCATTACTAGTTTAACTAGTAATGGCGCACTATCCCCTGGTGCGCCATTACTAGTTTTGAAAAAAAATAAAAAAAATTGTTACTAGTGGCGCACCAACACATGGTGCGCCATTAGTATATAGTAGTGGCGCACCACATGTTTGGTGCGCCATTAGTATCCATATCATCTATAGCCCTTTTCCTAGTAGTGTGAAGCAAGACAGAATTTCTTGAAAATTTTACTAACTCTCAAATAAATCTAAGTGAAGCAAGAGATCATTTCTTCAAAAATACTAAAGCACACCGTGCTCAAAAATATATAAGTGAAGCACTAGAGCAAGTCCATTGCTCATAAAAGAATTAAGTGAAGCATAGAGAGCAATTCTAACAAGTCATGACATAATTTTGGATCTCTCATATAGATGTGTCCAGCAAGGATTGATGACTTAAAACACAAAATAAAACAAGCAAAGACTCATATCATACAATACGCTCCAAGCAAAACACATATCATGTGACGAATAAAAATATAGCTTCGAGTAAAATATCGATGGTCGTTAGAAGAAAGAGGGGATGCCACTCGGGGGCATCCCCAAGCTTAGTTGGTTGCTCATTTTTGGATAATATCTTGGGATGCCGGGGCACCCCCAAGCTTAGGCTCTTCTATCATTCCTTCATCCATCGTAAGATAACCCAAAACTTGAAAACTTCAACCACACAAAACTCAACAAAACCTTCGTGCGATCCGTTAGTATAAGAAAGCAAACCACTACTATAATTACTGAATCAAACCAATCCATATTTTGTTTTTGTATTATATCTACTGTATTCCAACTTTTCTATGGCAAAAACTCATCAAAGAAAACCGTAGATCCATCAAAATAAGCACACAACACAAAGAAAACAGAATCTGTCAAAACAGAACAGTCTGTAGCAATCTGACTATGGAGAATACTTATGTAACTCAAAAAATTCTACCAAAATAGGACGACATGGGTAATTTGTATGTTAATCTTCTGCAAAAATAATTGGCATTTATCACGTTCTGGTGATTTTTAACAATTGTTTTTGTGACTGCACAAGTTTCTGTTTTTCAGCAAGATCAAGCAACTATCACCCAAGAAGATCCTATAGGCTTTACTTGGCACAAACACTTATTAAAACACCATACCAGTAGCATAATTGTGCAAACACCCAAAAATATAAAGCAAAAAAGAAAAACCAAATTTTATTCGTTGGGTTGCCTCCCAACAAGTGCTATAGTTTTACGCCCTTAGCTAGGCATAAAGCACGGATCTAAGTATTGTCATCTTTGGTTCGAGATCCATAAGATGCCCTCATGATTGATTCATAAGGTGGCTCAATTCTTGTTCTAGGAAAGTGTTCCATACCATTCCTCAAAGGAAATTGGAACTTAATATTGCCTTCTTTCATATCAATCACGGCACCGATAGTGCGTAAAAACGGTCTACCAAGAATAATTGGTCAAGACGGATTGCAATCAATATCAAGAACAAAAAATCTATGGGCACATAATTCCTATTTGCAAAAATAAAAACATCATTAATTCTTCCCATAGGCTTTTTAATAGTAGAATCCGCCAAGTGCAAATTCAAAGAACATTCTTCAAGATTGGTAAGACCAAGCACATCACATAAAGATTTCAGAATTGTAGAAACACTAGCACCCAAGTCACACAAAGCAAAACACTCATAATTTTTAATCTTGACTTTGATACTAGGTTCCCATTCATCATGCAATTTTCTAGGAATTGAAACTTCCAATTCCATTTTTTCTTCAAAAGCTTTCATCATAGCATCAACAATATGATTAGTAAAAGCTTTGTTTTGTTCATAGGAATGAGGTGAATTTATCATGGATTGCAACAAAGAAATACAATCAATCAAAGAGAAACTATCATAATTAAAGTCTTTGTAATCCAAAAGAGTGGGCACATCACTAGTTAAAGTTTTGACCTCTCCAAACCCACTTTCGTCAATTTTCTCAACAAGATTTTCACCCTCCGAAATATTGGGACGCCTTCTACCTAAAGTTGACTCTTCTCCCATCCCTTTTTCATCAATCTTAACTTTACTAAACAAAGAATCAATAGAAGAAACACCAATCATTTTAAGATCCTCATCACTTTTATCTTCTAACGATATTGGTTTAGCAACCATTTGATTTACTAAGGTAGCTTGTGCATCGGATGTTTTTCCTAGCAAACTTTCAGCAAAAGCATACTTAGATTCGAGATTGCAAACTTCTCTACTAATATCATCAAGTTGTTTTGTAATAGCATCTAGCACAATGGAGTGCTCCATAAGTTCTTCGGTAAAATACTTACTGTGCTCAAATTGTGTAGTCATATATTCCTTAGTACTTTTCTCAATTTCAAGCAAAATATTGGGGTAAGGAACATCATAATATTTTCTTCAAGGCAACATGATTACGCAAACAAGAATGCACACAAAAACAGATCCGGCAAGAAATCGGCGAACGGAAAAAAAGAGCCGAATAAAACGGCAAATTTTTGTGAAGTGGGGGAGAGGAAAACGAGAGGCAAATGCAAAATAATGTAAATTGCAAGGAGATGAGATTGGTGATTAGCAACCTGGTATATATAGAAGATCCTCCCGGCAACGGCGCCAGAAATTCCTTTTGATGTCGCTTGAAGCTACGTCGGTATTTCCCCAAAAAGGAAGGGATGATGCAGCATAGCGGCGGGAGGTATTTCCCTCATATATGAAACCAAGGTTATCGAACCAGTAGGAGAACCAAGCAACACAACGTAAACAGCCCCTGCACACAGATAACCAATCCTCGCAACCCAACGTGTTAAAGGGGTTGTCCATCCCTTCCGGGGTACGACGCCTCAAGATAGGCAAACTGACGTGAGATAAATTGTAATAGATTGATAGATCGAACGCCAAATAAAATAAATAGAAATAAAACGTAGCAAGGTATTTTTGTATTTTTGGTTTAATAGATCTGAAAATAAATGCAAGAGAAAAGTAGATCGCAAAGGCAAGTATATGAGAAAGAATACACGGGGGCCGTAGGTTTCACTAGTGGCTTCTCTCGAGAAAAATAGCAAACGATGGGTAAACAAATTACTATTGGGCAATCGATAGAACTGCGAATAATCATGACGATATCCAGGCAATGATCATTATATAGGCATCACGTCCAAGATTAGTAGACCAACTCCTGCGTGCATCTACTACTATTACTCCACACATCGACCGCTATCCAGCATGCATCTAGTGTATTAAGTTCATGGAGAAATGGAGTAATGCAATAAGAACGATGGCATGATGTACACAAGATCTACCTATGTAGGGATAGACCCCATCGTTTTATCCTTAGTAGTAACGATACATACGTGTCGGTTCCCCTTCTGTCACTGGGATCAAGCACCGTAAGATCAAACCCACTACAAAGCACCTCTTCCCATTGCAAGATAAATAGATCAAGTTGGCCAAACAAAACCCAAATATCGGAGAAGAAATACGAGGCTATAAGCAATCATGCATATAAGAGATCAAAGAAACTCAAATAACTTTCATGGATATAAAAAGATATAACTGATCATAAACTCAAAGTTCATAAGATCCCAACAAACACACCGCAAAAGAGTTACATCATATGGATCTCCAAGAGACCATTGTACTGAGAATTCAGTGAGAGAGAGGAAGTCATCTAGCTACTAACTATGGACCCGAAGGTCTACGAAGAACTACTCACGCATCATCGGAGAGGCACCAATGGAGGTGGTGAACCCCATCCGAGATGGTGTCTAGATTGGATCTAGTGGTTCTCGACTCTGCGGCGGCTGGATGAATATTTCATCGACTCCCCTAGGGTTTTGGCAATATTGGGGTATTTATAGAGCAAAGAGGCGATCCGGGGGGCACCCGAGGTGGGCACAACCCACCAGGGCGCGCCTGGGCCTCCTGGCGCGCCCTGGTGGGTTGTGCCTCCCTCGGCCCCCCAGGCGCAACCAAGTCCCATTACATTCCTTCTGGTCCATAAAAATTCTCCGTGAAGTTTCGTTGCATTTGGACTCCGTCTGATATTGATTTCCTGCGATGTAAAAACAAGCAGAAAACAGCAACTGGCACTTGGCACTATGTCAATAGGTTAGTACCACAAAATGACTATAAAATGATTATAAGACATCCAAGATTGATAATATAACAGCATGGAACAATCAAAAATTATAGATACGTTGGAGACGTATCACCAGCTGGAGAACGGGGCGAATCATGCCCGGTTTGACGACCGGGGCGAAGGTGTCGGTGAAGTCCACTCCGGCACGCTGTCGGAAACCGCGCACCACCCAATGCGCCTTGTAGCGCTCGAGGGAACCGCCGGGGTGAGTCTTGTGGTGGAAAACCCACTTGCCAGTGATAACATTGGCACGGGAAGGCCGCGGGACAAGCTGCCACGTACGGTTGCACTTCAGGCCGTCGAACTCCTCACGCATCACAGCAAGCCAGTTCGGATCCCGAAGGGCTGCGTGGGTGGAGGTGGGTAGCGGAGACGGGGCCGAGGTGGATGCGGCACACGCGTACTCATCGAAGGTGTAGCGCGTGCTAGGACGGAACACGTCCCTGTCCGAGCCCGAGTGACCACATCGGTGAGGGGTGCAGCTGCCACCGGCGGAGCCGGAGGGGACACCGGTGATGAGGAGGTCGAGCCGGTCTCTGATGATGCTGAGGGGTCCACGGGAGCGCCCGGCGGGACCGAGCTGGAGGCCGCGGCGGCGGGGCACCCGAGACCGCGGCGTCAGGTGCACCCTCACCCGAGGCGAAGTTGGAGGGGGCGGCCGGACCCGTGGTGTCTGGGGGCCCCGGAGAGGGCGGCCATGCCAGAGGGCGCGCGGCGCGCGGGTGGTGCCAGGGCCAGGGCGCTGCTCGGCGAAGGGGGCGTCCCACCATAGGTGGTGGCAGGTGCGAGCCGTGCCGCGGTAGGCGCCAAAGGCTGTGCGGGGAGAGACGGTACATGCTGAAAAGGGAACACCAGCTCATCAAAGTACACGTGCCGCGATGTATATGTTGGGGAACGTAGCATGCAATTTCAAAAAAAAATTCATACGATCGTGATAACCCACAAGTATAGGGGATCAATTGTAGCCTCTTTCGATAAGTAAGAGTGTCGAACCCAATGAGGAGCTAAAGGTAGAACAAATATTCCCTCAAGTTCTATCGACCACCGATACAACTCTACGCACGCTTGACGTTCGCTTTACCTAGAACAAGTATGAAACTAGAAGTACTTTGTAGGTGTGATAGGATAGGTTTGCAAGATAATAAATACCACGTAAATAAAATCTAGGGGCTGTTTAGATAAAGACACAACTAAGTTAGTTTTAGTAGAGAGTTTTTTTGTCAACAAGAAAGTTATTTGTCCCTAGGCAAATCGATAACAAGTACCGATAATCGTTCTTGTAATTTTATATGAGGGAGAGGCATGAGCTAACATACTTTCTCTACTTGGATCATATGCACTTATGATTGGAACTCTAGCAAGCATCCGCAAGTACTAAAGATCATTAAGGTCGTGAAACCCAACCATAGCATTAAGTATCAAGTCCTCTTTACTCCCATACATCATACCCCAGTTACTCGGGTTTAAATTTCTGTCACTCTCGCAACCCACCATAAGCGAACCATGAACATATTGCAACACCCTATAGCAAGGGCCCCACATGTTTGCGCGAGACGGAGGGCACCGTAGGACAACACCACAAATAAAATATACAATCATACCAACCAAGATCATGATTAACCCACAAGACAAAACGGATCTACTCAAACATGATAGGATAACCATAGATCATTGGGAAATAATATATGGAGTTGAGCACCATGTTTAAGTAGAGATTACAGCGGGGGGGGGGGGGAGGTGTTACACCGCTGCATAGAGGGGGAGAAAGTTGGTGTTGACGGTAGCAAGATTGTTGATGTTGATCGTCGTCACAATCCTAGCCCCGGCGGCACTCCGGCGCCACCGGGAGCGAGGGGGAGAGAGCCCCCCTCCTTCTTCTTCTTCCTTGGCCTCCCCCCTAGATGGGAGGAGGGATCCCCCTCTGGTCCATGGCCTCCATGGTGGCGGAGGGGCGGGAGCCCCTCCGAGATTGGATCTCCCTCTCTGTTCTCTTCTATTTCGCTTTCCCGGATCTGGCCGAAAACCGTTTCTTATATTCCCAGAGATCCGTAACTCCGATTGTGCTGAGATTTTAACATGATTTTTTCGGATATAAGCTTCCTTGCGCTCGAAGTAGAGCTCCAACCGATGTTCGAGGAGGGCATAACCCACCACTGCGTGCCAGGGGCCTCTGGCGTGCCCTGGTGTCTTGTGGGCTGTGTGGGCCTCCGTTAGCGGTGATTCCAACTCCCAAAAATCACAAATATTCCAAATAATTATCCATGAAATTTTATTTCATTTGGACTTCTTTTGATATGGATACTCTGCGATACAAAAAACATGCAGAAAACAGGAACTGGCACTGGGCCCTGGATCAATAGGTTAGTCCAATAAATCATATAAAAAGTTGCCAAAAGTATGTAAAACTTATATAATATTGGCATGAAACAATCAAAAATTATAGATACGACGGAGACGTATCAGCATCCCCAAGCTTAATTCCTACTCATCCTCGAGCAGATAAATGATAAAAAAGATAATTTTTGATGTGGAATGCTACCTAGCATAAACTTGATCATAGGTCTAGTCATGGCATGAATATTAAGACATAAGTGATTCAAAGCAATAGTCTATAATTTGACATAAAGACATCAATACTCAGGCATCCCAATAAACAATCATGTCTTTCAAAATATCAACGCTAAAGAAAGTTATCCCTACAAAATCATATAGTCTTGTCATGCTCTGTCTTCTTAACACAAAGTATTTATCATGCACAACCCCGATGACAAGCCGAGCAATTGGTTCATACTTTTTAACGCGCTTCAGTTTTTTCAACCCTCACGCAATACATGAGCGCAAGCCACGGATATATCACTACGGGTGGAATAGAGTATGATGATAGGGGTAAATATAAAGAAGACAAAAAGTAAGAAAGTCTCATGCCGATGCGGCTAACCAACGGGATATGGAGATGCCCATCAATCGATATCAATGTGAGGAGTAGGGATTGCCATGCAACGAATGCACTAAGAGCTATAAGTGTATGAAAGCTCAATATGAAAACTAAGTGGGTGTGCATCTAATCCTATAATGAAAAATTCCCACTAGTATATGAAAGTGACAACATAGGAGACTCTCCATATGAAAAACATGGTGCTACTTTGAAGCACAAGTGTGGTAAAGGATACTAACAATGCCCCTTCTCTCTTTGTTTTTTTTCCTTTTTTTTTCTTTTTTTCTTTTTCCTTTTTATTTTTATATTTTTTTCTCTCATTGTCCGGAGTCTCATCCCGACTTGTGGGGGAATCATAGTCTCCATCATCCCTTCCTCACTGGGGCACTGCTCTAAAAATTAATAATGATGATCATCACACTTCTATTTACTTATAACTCAGAAGAAATAAAAATACAACTCGATACCTATGAAAAAATATGACTCTATATGAATGCCTCTGGCAATGATCTAGTGTAACGTGTATGAAAAATGACGAACGGTGGCTGAGCCACAACTACTATGTCAGCTATATGATCATGCAAAGCAATATGACAATGAATGCTCAAGTCATCAAATGGAAGCGGTGGAAGTTGCATGGCAATATATCTCGGAATGGCCATGGAAAAGCCATAATAGGTAGGTGTGGTGGTTGTTTTGAGGAAGATATAATAAGGCTTATGTGTGATAGAGCGTATCATATCACGGGGTTTGGATGCACCTGCGAAGTTTGCACCACGTGTCGATGTGAGAAAGGGCAATGCATGGTACGGTAGAGGCTAGCAAATTGCGGAAAGGTAAGAGTGCATATAATCCATGGACTCACATTAGTCATAAAGAAATCATATACTTATTGCAAAAGTTTAATAGCCCTCGAAGCAAAGTACTACTACGCATGCCCCCAGGGGGATAGATTGGTAGGAAAAGACCATCGCTCGTCCCCGACCGCCACTCATAAGGAAGACAATCAATAATAAATAGTGCTCCAACATCATAGCATAACGAGAGACTATACGTGCATGCTTCGGGAATCACAAACCTTAACACCAATATTCTTACTAACCACAACCGTTTACTAGTACCTCCCACATATTCCATCTCTATATCGCAAAACTATTGCAAGGAATCAAACATATCATATTCAGTGATCCATAAGTTTTATATAGGATTTTATGGCTAACCATGCAATTGACCAATTCTTGTTGACTCTCTAAATAGATATAAGTGAAGCATGAGAGTTTAATCCTTTCTATAAAAGACCATGCTCTAATAAATATAAGTGAAGCAAAAGAGCATTCTTCAAATAACGATTTTCTATGTGAAGAGAAACGGGCAATCCAAACTTCAAATGATATAAGTGAAACACATGTAGCATTCTATAAAGCCACACTCAAAAGATATAAGTGAAGTGCAATGAGCATTCTATAAATTAACCATGGACTATCTCATACCAGCATGGTGCATAAAAGAAAAAGGGAAAAACTAAATGCAAAATACGCTCCAAGATTTGCACATATCACACGAATGAAACGAAACCGAAAACATACTGATACTTGTTGAAGAAAGATGGGATGCCTTCTGGGGCATCCCCAAGCTTAGACACTTGAGTATCCTTGAATATTTACTTGGGGTGCCTTGGGCATCCCCAAGCTTGAGCTCTTGCCTCTCCTCCTTCTCCTCATATCGAGACCTCCTCGATCTTTGATCACTTCATCCACACAAAACTCAACAAATAGTTCGGTAAGTTCCGTTAGTACAATAAAGCAAATCACTACTCTAAGTACTGTTGCAAACCAATTCATATTTTTTTTTTGCATTGTAGATACTGTGATATAACTTTTCCATGGCTTAATCCACTGATAGAAATCGATAGTTTCATCAAAACAAGCAAACAATGCATCAAAAACAGAATATGTCTTAAACAGGACAGTCTGTAGTAATCTGAACATTCACCATACTTCTGTACTCCAAAAATTCTGAAACAATTAGGAGAAATAAACAATTTTACTAGAAATACAGTGCAAAAAGTTTCAGAACCATTTGACGTTCCAGTAAAAAATGTAAAATCGCGCACTACAGCCAAAGTTTCTGTTTTGCACCACACAAACCAACAAGCAATGTAAACATCCTAAAGGCAAATCTCGGCACATTATTTTTATAATACAATGCAATTGTACAACGGGATAATTATTTTTGTTGAAAATTTTCTTAAGATTCACAAAGTTTCCAAGGGCATGAACAACGTTCAAGGCTAGCTCCCGCTTCCACGGTGCTCGTCTATCTCACTTTCACTTTTCTTTTTGTGAAGTTTTAAGTTCCCCTCTATATTTTTTTGTTTTTAAACTTTATAAAAGCACTCAACAGAAATAAATGACTCTCTAAAACTTCCGGGTTGTCTCCCTGGCAGCGCTTTCTATAAAGCCATTAAGCTAGGTATAAAAGTGCTCAAGTAATGGATCCACCCGGATCCCAAGATATATCAAAGCCAATTTTAATTAAAAATGATTTGGCATTTAGTAGTGAGCACAAAGCAACATATATCAAGCAATGACGAAGTCTAACTCTCTTCCTATGCATCAGCATGTCATACAAGAACAATTCTTGCACATCAAGTAAAGGCCAATACATAGCGTAAGCAGTTTCTTGCAATTTTACTGTGTTGGAAACATAGAGAGGTGGATGTCGGCGTCCTGGGAACGGGGGTACCCAGACTTGCCTGCCTGCGGCCCAGGGCGTGGCTCCTCCAGCGGCCTGGTACGGCCCATCGTCATAAACAACCACTCAAGACCCTCGCGAGGGGCCAAGCCTTGTGAGGCGGACGATGCAAGACCTCCTCAGGGGCGGCCTCCCTAGACTGGCTCCCGAGGAGCGGAGATATCTATGCAAGGGGCACCTCGCGAGGTTCGCGTGACATGAGCCATAACGACCAAGGCCAGGCGGGCGCTACCGGGCGCAGAGTACTCGTTGCCTCTTTGGTGCTAAAGGGGCAAGCGCAAGCGAGGAGTCTCGAGGCATCAGGCAAAGGTTTCCATATTGGTGCAACGAGACCAAGACCAGCAGGACGACAGGACGGAGGTCACCACGGAGCCCACGACGGCATCACCACCAGAGCCTTTGGCAGGCGAAGACCACCTTTTGTCAGGATAACTTGTACTAGTTGTCCCCCTTCAAATTGGCCGTTGTGGGATCCCTTCCCGCCTAATATTTGGGAAGGGGACCCGGGCCACTATAAATAGGACTAGCCACCACCCTAGCAAGGGGACGTGTCATTCGGATCATCCTCGACCACACAAGCTCACCGAGCTCAAGAACACCTCCCCTCAGGAGGCTGTTCTTCCCTTGTACTTGTTCATCATCAGCCTACAAGGCAATCCACCACACCACACTGGAGTAGGGTATTATAAAACAACGGTGGCTCGAACCAGTATAAACCCTCGTGTCTCTTGTTCTTTGGGTTCATCGAGTTAGGCCTTGAGATTGTTGCGAGAGCGAGCTAGAGAGAGAGAGATCTTCGTGCGCACCCCATTGTTCGAAGCTCAAGGGTTTGCCGGAACCCAGAATCTGACATTTGGCGCGCCAGGTAGGGGTGCGCCAGAGTTCCGCTCCTCCGCCAGCTCCGCTTCTCCGATCGGTCCCCATGGCCGGCGCTGCTTCACCGACTGGATCGACGGACGACCACGACGGCGCCAGGGGGCTCAGGGCCTTCACCCCCGCCTTGCGACGGGTGCGGTGGTCGCACAAGTTCAGGCCGGAGATGCCGCCCCGCTTCGATGGCGTGGCGGATCCGTCGACCTTCCTGCTGGCTTATGAGGAGGCCAACCTGGAGGCGGGAGGCGACGACAAGGTCATGGCCAACTGGTTCCCCATGGCCCTTGCCGGCGCACCGCGCGCCTGGCTCCTCAACCTGCTAGGATCTTCTGTGGCTTCCTGGGAAGAGGTGTGCGGCCTTTTCATCGCACGCTTCGCGGCACCGGCGCTTGTCGCCGTTGTGGCCCTTCTCGGCGGCTCGCAGGCGCCACGCACGGACCGCCACGTCAAGCAGTTCTTCCGCCAGATCGGCGCCGCCTCTGTGCAGCAGGGAGCCCCTCCGGGATGGGCGGCGCCCAAGTCCGACCTCACCTTCAACTTAGGGGATCACCCCGCTACCACTGCTGGCTCAGGCGCGCTCCCAATGCTCTGCACGCCACCATCTGTCACGTCGCCATGACCAAGACACTCATCCACGGCGGAGCGGGCCTCAACGTGCTCTCCGTGGAAGCTTTCAGCTTGCTTCACGTGCCGCATGGCCGGCTCCGCCCCACCAAGCCTTTCTCTGGGCTCGGCAGCGGGTCCACCAGCCCCCTGGGGCAAATACGCCGTCCGGTCACCTTCGGTACCCGGGACAACTACCGCACCGAGCTGATCGACTTTGACATCCCCCGCATTGGCCTCCCGTACAACGCCATCCTCGGGTATCCAACCTTAGCTCAGTTCATGGCAGCGACCCATCCGGTCTACAACCTCATGAAGATGTCGGGCAGCAGCGGCGTCCTTACCGTGGCTGGAGACACCAAGGAGGCACTGGCGGCCCTCAAGCTCGCCTTCAGGGCCGCAGCGGCAGCGCACCCAGCAGACGAAGCCGTGACGGGGGCTAGGGAGGCCGTGCCGGTGAAGAAGAAGCAGTTTTTCACTCAAGATCGGGCCGAAACTAAGCAAGTCCCGGTCGAGGAAGATGGATCCTCGGGAGCCACCTTCGCCATAGGCGCCAACCTCGACCGGGGCGAAGAGGAGGCATTGGTAAAGTTCTTGCGCGCGAACAAGGAGGTATTCGCCTGGGAGCCCAAGCAGCTGGTGGGGGTCCCCAGGGGGGTAATCGAGCCTCACTTAAGGGTGTGCCCCAATGTGCGCCCCGTGAAGTAGAAGGCGCGGCGGCAATCCATGGAGAAGCAGGCCTTCATCGTCCAAGAAACTCGCAAGCTGGAAGCGGTGGGTGTCATTCGTGAGGTACGGTACCCGGAATGGCTGGCAAACCCCGTCGTCGTCCCCAAGAAGGGCGGGAAGGAACGCATGTGTGCCGACTTCACCAACCTCAACAAAGCCTGCCCCCAAGACCCGTTCTCGCTCCGGCGCATCGACTAGATCATCGAATCCACCACCGAGTGCGACGTACTGTGCTTCCTGGACGCATTCTCAGGCTACCACCAGATCGAGATGGCGGTGGAGGACGTGGAGAAGACGGCCTTCTTGACCCCGTGCGGGGTATACTGCTACACATGCCTGCCGTTCGGACTACGCAACGCAGGGGCGACCTTCCAGCGATTGATGAACATCGCCCTGGGCCAGCAGCTGGGAAGGAACGCAGAAGCCTATGTCGATGACATTGTGGTTAAATCTCGGGAAGCAAGAACCCTCATTCGGGACCTGGAGGAGACCTTCACCAGCCTGTGCCAGGTGGACCTGCAGCTCAGCCCGGAGAAGTGTGTGTTTGGTGTCCCTTCCGGCAAGCTGCTGGGCTTCCTCGTGTCGCACCGGGGGATCGAGACCAATCCGGAGAAGGTCAAGGCAATAGAAGACATGAGCCCACCGCAAACCCTGAAGGAAATGCAGAAGCTCGCGGGCTGCGTGACCTCATTGGGGCGCTTCATCTCCAAGCTGGGGGAGCGCGCCTTGTCGTTCTTCAAGCTGATGAAGAAGAAGGGCCCGTTCGAGTGGACCCCAGAGGCCGACCTGGCACTTCAAGACCTCAAGAGATACTTGACCATCCCACCGGTGATGGTAGCGCCCCGTCCCCTCGAGCCCCTGGTGCTCTACCTGCCTGCCACCCCTCACTCAGCCAGTGCGGCATTGGTGGCCATCCGGGAGGAGCGCCAGGCCAAGAGCGCGCCGCGTAATGCCGCACCCTCGGCCGAGACGATGCGGCACCAAGGCGACGATGGTAAAGCTACGACGACGCTCGCAGACGATCAGGCCCTGCAAGACGGTGTTCCTGGGCCTGCGGAGGCCCCGGCGCGTGACCAAGCTCCTAAGGATACCCCACCTCGGGAGGCTCCACAACCCCCAGACGCCACAAGCTCCATCGACGCTCCCGCCCTCGTCGAACACCCGGTGTACTTTGTCAGCACGGTGTTGCGGGACGCGAGGGTGCGATACCCCCATGCCACAGAAGCTTCTGCTCGTACTCATGGTGGCCTCGCGCAAGCTGCGTCATTACTTTCAAGGCCGCCCAATTCAGGTTGTCTTAGCCTACCCACTGGAGAGGGTGCTCCAGAGTGCCAACGCTGCAGGAAGGGTCACCGAGTGGAACATTGAATTGCAAGCATTTCAGCTGGAGTTCAACACAACCAGTCATCAAGGGAGCTGCCCTCGCCGACTTCATGGCAGAATGGACCGACGCTCCGGAGCCTGAGGCAGACGAGGGCCGATCCCTCTCGCCAGGAAGCGAAGCGCCAGATGGCTGGGTCATGTACTTCGATGGCGCTTTCACACGTCAAGGTGCGGGGGCTGGCGCCGTGCTCATCTCCCCCACTCAAGACAAGCTATACTACGCAGTGCAGCTCTGCTTCCAGCGCGGCTAGAAGGTCTCAAACAACATTGCGGAATACGAGGGGTTGATCGCCGGCCTCAAGGTCGCCGCGGCCTTGGGGGTGAAGCGTCTCACCATCAAGGGCGACTCGCAGCTCCTCGTTAACTTCTCCAACAAGGTGTACGAGCCGAGGGACGAGCACATGGAGGCATACCTCGCGGAGGTGCGTAAGATGGAGAAGCAATTCTTGGGCCTGGAGCTACAACACGTGCCTCGTGGCACGAACAAGGAAGCCGACGACATCGCCAGAAGGGCATCCAAGCGCCTGCCCCAGGAGCCTGGCGTCTTCAAGGATCGGCTTTTCAAGCCTTCAGCAGCACCCGCATTTGCGGGGCTGGTGTCACCAGCCTCGGGAGCTCCCCCAACCACCAGCCCCGGGAGCCCCCGCCTATGGCCCGACCATGGGAGCACGCCTGCTCCTAGCGCTCGAGCCTCGGGAGGGGTGCTGGACCGAGGAGTTCAAGGCGTACCTGATGCGAGGGACGCTGCCAGAGAAAGAGGAGGATGCGGAGTGCATGGCCTGGCAGGCTACGGCGTACTACATACAGGATGGTGAGCTATACAGAAGGCGACCAAATGATGTTTCCTTGCGATGCATCCTCAGGGAACAGGGGAACGAGTTGCTAGCTGACATACACGGCGGAGACTGTGGGCATCACTCGTCGTCACGGACCCTGGTCAGCAAGGCGTTCTGCAGCGGGTTCTACTGGCCCACGGCACTCAACGACGCAACCGAGCTGGTGAAGTCCTGCGAGGCCTGCCAATTCCATGCCAAGCAAATCCACCAGCCAGCCCAGGGCCTCCAGACTATCCCAGTTTCGTGGCCATTCGCGGTCTGGGGGCTGGATATCCTGGGTCCGTTCCCGCTAGCGCCTGGGGGCTACCGCTACCTCGACGTCGCCATCGACTAGTTCACTAAATGGGCAAAGGTGGAAGCTGTCCGCACCATCCCAGCCGGGTCGGCAGTTAAGTTCATCAAGGTCCTCGTGAGCCGGCTCGGGGTCCCTAACCGCATCATCACCGACAACGGCTCGTAGTTCACTAGCAATCTCTTCATGACCTATTGTGCTAACCTTGGAATGCAGATTTGCTACGCTTCGGTGGCGCACACCAGGAGCAATGGCCAAGCTGAGCGCGCCAACGCCGAGGTCTCGAGAGGCTTCAAGACCAGGACCTTCAAGAAGAAGCTCAAAGCCTATGGCAGGGGCTGGCACAACGAGCTCCAGTCCGTGCTGTGGTCCATCCACACCAACGTCACCAAGCCAACAGGCGAGACCCCTTTCTTCCTCGTCTACGGAGCAGAAGCAGTCCTCCCTCACGAGGTTAGGCATCGCTCCGTGCAGGTCCTGGCGTTTGATGAGACGCTGCAGGACGCCATGCGGGGGATGGACCTTGTGCTGGCGGAGGAACGCCACCGTGAAGCCTCGCTCCAAGCGGCAAGATACCAGCAGGCGCCGCGACGGTAACACTGTCGCAGTGTCCGCTCCAGGACGCTCGAGGTGGGCGATCTCGTCCTGAGGCGGGTGCTCTCCAGGGAAGGGCTACATAAGCTCTCACCCGTGTGGGAGGGCCCGTTTAGGATCGCCCGCGTCTCCAGGCCTGGCGCCATGCGCCTGGAGACGCAGGACGGGATCCCCATCCAGAATGCCTGAAACATCCAGCACCTCCGGAAGTTCTACCCATGAAGCAAGGCCCAGTGCCTGTGAAGGTCTCCGCTCGTGACACTCTCACATAATAATGAGTGGGGCTATACACGCCCCGGAGTCTCCGGAGTGCCGCCCTCGGGCCTCGGGGTCTCCCTCCCACATCCTAGTGGCAACACTTAGCTCCGCACTGGTGAGAAGACTAGATTAGGTGCCGGACGCGGCTGTTCATTTGCTTTCTGTAGTTGGCTTGCCCCTTTTTTCTTTCAATGAAATTTTAGGTTCTGGTGTTTCTCAAAGGCTTGGTTGAACCCCCTCTGTTCTCTGATTCTTCCCTCGATTCTTTGTTTTGCGCCTGGGAGGGCGGCAGTTGCCCGACGCTCTCCCTCGCACGGCTCGCGAGGGGGCTGGACATGGACTGGCACGCGCGCGTGCGCACTCCCCTGGTCTCCGTGAGGCGCCCTCGTTTGAGCTTGTGATCGATGCATCCCATTTCTAGTTCGTGCCCCACGGGTACCGCGACGCGGAGCATTTGGCCATGACCAGCCCATGCCTGAGGCCTCGCACGAGAGGGGTTAAGGAGTTCTTAACGAATTTTTGCAGCTTCGCGATATCGCCCGAATCAGCAGCGGGGAAACCCCACCAGGTGCCCAGAGGCGCGCGCCCTCATGAGGTCAAAGCTACCCCGGATGCATCGAGCTAAGTTACCCCTCTACACCTGTATAAGGCACTGATCTCACGAGACAACCCGGAAACAATAAACACACCAAAAAAGCAACATAATCACCATGGTTCATCACATGCCCCCGCAGGGCCCCATACTTGTTTCTGACAATGCAGGAGGAAAGGGACGGAGAGGACAAGCAAAAGCGGCTTCCACGACGCGGCTGCTCACGAGGATCAGCCCCTCGGACTCAGACGGAGACCTCCTCGCGCTTCACTGGGGCATGGCGACGGGACGATCCGCCACCGTCCTCGAAGCGAGCCGGACGACGTGGCGGCTGGTTGTAGCCGCCGCTGCTGGAGCTTCAGCCGGAGGAGGAGCCGTCGTCGCCGGACGAGCGGTGGCCGTCGTCGAGGGCGAGTTCACCCTCGTCCTCGTCACGGCCGTCGCCAAGGCCGAACACTTCGTCGCCGTCATTGTCTTCAAGGCAGCATCCGGCGCAGCGACCGTCTTGCCCGAACACCCTCATGAAGAGGGTCGCTGCGCCGTCGTACTTGAAGTGGAGGGTGCACCGCCTGCTCAGGCCGCGTGCGCGGGCGAGCGTCTGCCAGCCGCGGGCCAGGGCTACGTTGCCTGCGACGGAGACCTCCACCTCGACCCATGAAGCCTAGCTGCAGCAGCCGTCGGCCTGCAGCCAGAGGCCGCTAGGACCGGGGGCCGGTAGCTCGCCAGCAAAGGAGCGCGGAAGCTGAAGCCAGGTGTTGGCCGGGTTCTTCGACCACACAACAAACTCTGGCAGCACCCCCGCCGAGTGGAAGAACGGCCAGGGAGGCCGAGCGACGATGGCGCGCCTCCCTTCATTGAAGGGGCTGCCATGACCTAGGCGGCTCCCGCCGCGCGAAGAGGCGCCGCCGCAGCCGCGAAGGACGACGCCAGACCCCGAGGAAGTCCGCCCTCGCCCAAGAGGGACCACAGCGGGGGTTGCGGCATGTTTGCAGGGGCGACCACGCCCCCTCTTAGGCGGTGGCAAGCCAGGCCCCTCCTGGCGAGCTTTCCCCTTCTCGGCGGCCGAGAACCTCTTCACTGGCGCCATGAGTGTCGCGGCAAGGAGGAAGAAGAAGAAGCGGGCGGAATGGAGGAAGAGATGAGCAACGGGGGCTCTGCCCCTCTCCTCATTTATAGCCAGAAGGAGGCCAACCGCCAGCCTCCATAATCGCAGGTAATGATGGTTTTTCTGCATGCAGCAGGGACTCGTCAAGTCGGGCAGTTACCGAGGCAGCATGGGGAAGCAGGGATGCCCACGTCCTATCAATCGCCACGCGTCAATCAAGGCCGCAAGCTATTGGGGCCCGCGGCGCTCCGCACTTGACCCTTGGCTTTGCCTTGAAGCCAAGTCCGAGCGCGCCTTGGGCCCGGGGGCTACTGTCGGCGTCCTGGGAATGGGGGTACCCAGACTTGCCTGCCTGCGGCCCAGGGCTTGGCTCCTCCAGTGGCTGGTACGGCCCATCGTCATCAACAACCACTCAAGACCCTTGCGAGGGGCCAAGCCTCACGAGGCAGACGATGCAAGACCTCCTCAGGGGCGGCCTCCCTAGGCTGGCTCCCGAGGAACGGGGATATCTATGCAAGGGGCACCTCGCGAGGTTCGTGTGACGTGAGCCATGGCGATCAAGGCCAGGCGGGCACAGACTACTCGTTGCCTCTTTGGTGCTAAAGGGGCAAGCGCAGTCGAGGAGTCCCGAGGCATCAGGCAAAGGTTTCCATATTGGGGCAACGAGACCAAGACTAGCAGGATGGCAGGACGGAGGTCACCGCGGAGCCCACGACAGCGTCACCACCAGAGCCTTTGGCAGGCGAAGACCACCTTTTGTCAGGTTAACTTGTACTAGTTATCCCCCTTCAAATTGGCCGTTGTGGGATCCCTTCCCACCTAATATTTGGGAAGGGGACCCGGGCCACTATAAATAGGACTAGCCACCACCCTAGCAAGGGGATGGGTCATTCGGATCATCTTCGACCACACAAGCTCACCGAGCTCAAGAACACCTCCCCTCAAGAGGCTGTTCTTCCCTTGTACTTGTTCATCATCAGCCTACAAGGCAATCCACCACACCACACTGGAGTAGGGTTTTACAACATAATGGTGGCCCGAACCAGTATAAACCCTCGTGTCTCTTGTTCTTTGGGTTCGTCGAGTTAGGCCTTGAGATCGTTGCGAGAGCGAGCTAGAGAGAGAGAGAGATCTTCGTGCGCACCCCAGTGTTTGAACCTCAAGGGTTTGCCGGAACCCAAAATCCGACAATGGAGATATAGTTCCTCTCATAATAATTACAAGTAGGAGCAGCAAGCACATGCATATTATATTCATCAAAATCATCATGTGTAGTGGTAGAACGCAGCCCATCAACATAATCCTTAAGAAGAGCAAACTTCTCCGATATAGTGTAGTTGGGAGAATTCAAAAATATAATAGGACTATCATGTGTGGGTGCAATAGCAACAATTTCATTCTTAACATAAGGAACTATAGCAAGTTCATCTCCATAAGCATCATTCATATTGGCATCATGGCCACAAGCATAGCAAGCATCATCAAAAAGGGATATTTCAGATGAATCAATGGGATCATAGCAATTATCATGGCAATCATCCTTCTCTAAGCACGAAGGGAAATTAAATAATGTATGAGTTGAAGAGTTACTCTCATTAGAATGTGGGCACGGGTAGCTAATCCGATCTTCCTCCTTTTGTTATTCGCTCTCCTCATCATCTTTTTCATCCAATGAGCTCACAGTTTCATCAATTCCTTCTTCCATAGACTCCTGCAAAATATTAATCTCTTCTTGGACAGCGGAGACTTTCTCAATAAATTCATCAATATCGGAATTTTATTTATAATTATCATAGCAATATTTAAGGATGGCAAAATTTTCAGGTCTATAAACATCATCATCAAAAGCTACATATTTTTCAAACAAAGATTCAATTTCATAAGCACCCTTAAATGCAACAAATTCTTCTATTCGTTCCACATCATAATAATCATATATACCATTAGCATAAGAAGCTAAGGTTTCATTATCATTAAATTCACATGAAAAGGGAAGATGTGGAGCGTTCATCCTAGAGCAACAAGTATAATCATATCTCAAGCATAGCTCCCAAGCATACCAATGCAACATATGAATTTGATCCCATAACAATTTCCCTTTATGAGTCAAGCGATCATCCCTAAATATTCACGGTGATACAACGTTACTCCCATTATATAGTTGAATGGGGTTTTCTCAGGAATATCAAAGTAGTGCATAATATCTTTTACATAACGAGCATCGAGGGTTTTAGGAGGTTCCCCATATCCATGAGTAGCAAGTAACACTAATTGTTTTGGTGTTTTGTGTTCCATATCCATAACTAAAGACAAACAACAACTTAGAACAAGAAATAAAAACTACTTAGTGATAAAGCAAACAAGCACACACGAGAATATTCACCCCACGCTATTGCTCCCCGGCAACGGCGCCAGAAAAAGGTCTTGATAACCCACAAGTATAGGGGATCAATTGTAGCCTCTTTCAATAAGTAAGAGTGTTGAACCCAACGAGGAGCTAAAGGTAGAACAAATATTCCCTCAAGTTCTACCGACCACCGATACAACTCTACGCACGCTTGACGTTCGCTTTACCTAGAACAAGTATGAAACTAGAAGTACTTTGTAGGTGTGATAGGATAGGTTTGCAAGATAATAAAGAGCACGTAAATAAAATCTAGGGGCTGTTTAGATAAAGACACAACTAAGTTAGTTTTAGTAGAGAGTTTTTTTGTCAACAAGAAAGTTATTTGTCCCTAGGAAAATCGACAACAAGTACCGGTAATCATTCTTGTAATTTTATATGAGGGAGAGGCATGAGCTAACATACTTTCTCTACTTGGATCATATGCACTTATTATTGGAACTCTAGCAAGTATCTGCAACTACTAAAGATCATTAAGGTCGTTAAACCCAACCATAGCATTAAGTATCAAGTCCTCTTTACTCCCATACATCATACCCCAGTTACTCGGGTTTAAGTTTCTGTCACTCTCGCAACCCACCGTAAGCGAACCATGAACATATTGCAACACCCTACAACGAGGGCCCCTCACATTTGCGCGAGACAGAGGGCACCGTAGGACAGCACCATAAATAAAATATACGATCATACCAACCAAGATCACGATTAACCCACAGGACAAAACAGATCTACTCAAACATGGTAGGATAACCATAGATCATTGGGAAATAATATATGGAGTTGAGCACCATGTTTAAGTAGAGATTACAGTGGGGGGAAGAGGTGTTACACCGCTGCATAGAGGGGGAGGAAGTTGGTGTTGACGGTAGCAAGATTGTTGATGTAGATCGCCGTCATGATCCTAGCCCCGGTGGCACTCCGGCGCCACCGGGAGCGAGGGGGAGAGAGCCCCCCTCCTTCTTCTTCTTCCTTGGCCTCCCCCATAGATTGGAGGAGGGATCCCCCTCTGGTCCATGGCCTCCATGGCGGCAGAGGGGCGGGAGCCCCTCTGAGATTGGATCTCCCTCTCTGTTCTCTTCTGTTTCGGGTTCCCCAGATCTAGCCGAAAACCGTTTTGTATATTCCCGGAGATGCGTAACTCTGATTGCGCTGAGATTTTAACATGATTTTTTTCTAGATATAAGCTTCCTTGCGCCCTAAGTAGAGCTCCAACCGATGTTCGAGGAGGGCACAACCCACCACCGCACGCCAGGGGCCTCTGGCGCGCCCTGGTGTCTTGTGGGCTGTGTGGGCCTCTGGTTGCGGTGATTCCAACTCCCGAAAATCACAAATATTCCAAAATAATTCTCCTTGAAATTTTATTGCATTTGGACTTCGTTTGATATGGATACTCTACGGTACAAAAAACATGCAGAAAACAGGAACTAGCACTGGGCACTGGATCAATCGGTTAGTCCAATAGATCATATAAAAAGTTGCCAAAAGTATGTAAAACTTGTATAATATTGTCATGAAACAATCAAAAATTATAGATACGACGGAGACGTATCAGATCACGCAAGATCTATCTAGGAGATGCATAGCAACGAGAGGGGGAGAGTGTGGCCACGTACCCTCGTAGACCGAAAGCGGGAGCGTTAGGTTAACGCGGTTGATGTAGTCTAACGTCTACGCGATCCAACCGATCAAGTACCGAACGTACGACGCCTCCGAGTTCAGCACACGTTCAGCTCGAGGACGTCCCTCGAACTCTTGATCTAGCAGAGGCATGGTGACGGTGATGTGATGTGATCCGCGCAGGGCTTCGCCTAAGCACTATGTGAATATGACCGGAGGAGTAAACCGTGGAGAGAGACACCGCACACGGCTTGGAACAATTGGTGTATCACCAAGGGGTGCCCTAGCCCACGTATATAAAGGAGGAGAGGGAGGAGGCCAGCCAAGGGGCACGCCATAGGGGGGGGAACCGACTAGGACTCCCAATCCTAGACGCCCCCCTTCCTTTCTTTCGGAGGAGGAAAAGGGAAGGAGAGGGAGAGGGAGAGGGGAAGAGGAAAGGGGGTCGCGCCCCCCTCCCCTTGTCCAATTCGGACTCCCTTGGGGGGGCGCCACCCCTTGCGGGCTCCCCTCTCTCTCCCCTATGGCCCATTAAGGCCCATTACTTCCACGGGGGGTTCCGGTAACCCTTCGGTACTCAGAAAAATACCAGAACCACTCTGAAACCATTCCGGTGTCCGAATACCATCGTCCAATATATCAATCTTTACCTCTCGACAATTTCGAGACTCCTCGCCATGTCCGTGATCTCATCCGGGACTCCGAACAATCTTCAGTCACCAAAACACATAACTCATAATACAAATCATCATCGAACGTTAAGCGTGCGGACCCTACGGGTTCGAGAACTATGTAGACATGACTGGGACACATCTCCGATCAATAACCAACAGCGAAACCTGGATCCTCATATTGGTTCCTACATATTCTACGAAGATCTTTATCGGTCAAACCGCAATGACAACAAAAGTTATTCCCTTTGTCATCGGTATGTTACTTCCCCGAGATTCGGTCGTCGGTATCATCATACCTAGTTCAATCTAGTTGCCGGCAAGTCTCTTTACTCATTCCGTAATGCATCATCCCGCAACTAACTCATTAGTTACATTGCTTGAAAGGCTTATTGTGATGTGCATTACCGAGAGGGCCCAGAGATACCTCTCCGATACTCGGAGTGACAAATCCTAATCTTGATCTATGCCAACCCAAAAAACACCTTCGGAGACACCTGTAGAGCATCTTTATAATCACCCAGTTACGTTGTGACGTTTGATAGCACACAAGGTGTTCCTCTAGTATTTGGGAGTTGCATAATCTCGTAGTCAAAGGAATATGTATAAGTCATGAAGAAAGCAATAGCAATAAAACTTAACGATCATTATGCTAAGCTAACGGATGGGTCTTGTCCATCACATCATTCTCCTAATGATGTGATCCTGTTCATCAAATGAAAACACATGTCTATGGTCAGGAAACTTAACCATCTTTGATTAACGATCTAGTCTAGTTGAGGCATACTAGGGACACTTTGTTTTGTCTATGTATTCACACATGTATGAAGTTTCCGGTTAATACAATTCTAGCATGCATAATAAACATTTATCATGATATAAGGAAATATAAATAACAACTTTATTATTGCCTCTAGGGCATATTTCCTTCAGTCTTCCACTTGCACTAGAGTCAATAATCTAGATTACTTTGTAATGATTCTAACACCCATGGAGTCTTGGTGCTGATCATGTTTTGCTCGTGGAAGAGGCTTAGTCAATGGGTCTGCAACATTCAGATCCATATGTATTTTGCAAATCTCTATGTCTCCCTCCTTGACTTGATCGCGGATGGAGTTGAAGCGTCCCTTGATATGTTTGGTTCTCTTGTATATGAATTCCTTCGCTAAGGCAATTGCTCCAGTATTGTCACAAAAGATTTTCATTGGCCCCGATGCACTAGGTATTAGACCTAGATCGAATATGAACTCCTTCATCCAGACTCCTTCATTTGCTTCTTCCGAAGCAGCTATGTACTCCACTTCACACGTAGATCCCGCCACGACGCTCTGCTTGGAATTGCACCAACTGACAGCTCCACCATTCAGTATAAATACGTATCTGGTTTGCGACTTAGAGTCATCCGAATCAGTGTCAAAGCTAGCGTCGACGTAACCATTTATGACAAGCTCTTTGTCACCTCCATAAATGAGAAACAGATCCTTAGTCCTTTTCAGGTATTTCAGGATGTTCTTGACCGCTGTCCAGTGATCCACTCCTGGAATACTTTGGTACCTCCCTGCTAAATTTATAGCAAGGCACACATCAGGTCTGGTACACAACATTGCATACATGATAGAACCTATGGCTGAGGCATAGGGAATGACCTTCATTTTCTCTCTATCTTCTGAAGTGGTCGGGCATTGAGTCTGACTCAACTTCACACCTTGTAACACTAGCAAGAACCCTTTCTTTGACTGATCCAATTGAACTTCTTCAAAACTTTATCAGGGTATGTGCTTTGTGAAAGTCCAATTAAGCGTCTTGATCTATCTCTATAAATCTTGATGCCCAATATATAAGCAGCTTCACCGAGGTCTTTCATTGAAAAATATTTATTCAAGTATCCTTTTATGCTATCCAGAAATTCTATATCATTTCCAATCAACAATATGTCATCCACATATAATATTAGAAATGCTACAGAGCTCACACTCACCTTCTTGTAAATACAGGCTTCTCCAAAAGTCTGTATAAAACCATATGCTTTGATCACACTATCAAAGCGTATATTCCAACTCCAAGAGGCTTGCACCAGTCCATAAATGGATCGCTAGAGCTTGCACACTTTGTTAGCACCTTTAGGATCGACAAAAACTTTTGGTTGCATCATATACAACTCTTCTTTAAGAAATCCATTAAGGAATGCAGTTTTGACACCCATCTGCCAAATTTCATAATCATAAAATGCGGCAATTGCTAACATGATTCGGACAGACTTAAGCATCGCTACGGGTGAGAAGGTCTCATCATAGTCAACTCCTTGAACTTGTCGAAAACCTTTCACAACAAGTCGAGCTTTGTAGACAGTAACATTACCGTCAGCATCAGTCTTCTTCTTGAAGATCCATTTATTTTCTATGGCTTGCCGATCATCGGGCAAGTCAAGCAAACTCCATACTTTGTTCTCATACATGGACCCCATCTCAGATTTCATGGCCTCAAGCCATTTCGCGGAATCTGGGCTCATCATCGCTTCCTCATAGTTCATAGGTTCGTCATGGTCTATTAACATGACTTCCAGAATAGGATTACCATACCACTCCGGTGCGGAACGTACTCTGGTTGACCTACGAGGTTCGGTAGTAACTTGATCTGAAGTTTCATGATCATCATCATTAGCTTCCTCACTAATTGGTGTAGGCATCACTGGAACTGATTTCTGTGATGAACTACTTTCCAATTCGAGAGAAGGTACAACTGCCTCATCAAGCTCTACTTTCCTCCCACTCACTTCTTTTGAGAGAAACTCCTTCTCTAAAAAGGATCCATTCTTAGCAACAAAGCTCTTGCCTTCGGATCGGTGATAGAAGGTGTACCCAACAGTTTCTTTTGTGTATCCTATGGAGACGCACTTCTCCAATTTGGGTTTGAGCTTACCAGGTTGAAGCTTTTTCACATAAGCATCGCAGCCCCAAACTTTAAGAAACGACAGCTTAGGTTTCTTGCCAAACCACAGTTCATATGGTGTCATCTCAACGGATTTAGATGGTGCCCTATTTAACGTGAATGCAGCCGTCTCTAAAGCATAACCCCAAAACGATAGTGGTAAATCAGTAAGAGACATCATAGATCGCACCATATCTAATAAAGTACGATTACAACGTTTGGACACACCATTACGCTGTGGTTTTCAGGTGGCGTGAGTTGCAAAACTATTCCACATTGTTTCAAATGAAGACCAAATGCGTAACTCAAATATTCGCCTCCGCGATCAGATCGTCGAAACTTTATTTTCTTGTTATGATGATTTTCCACTTCACTCTGAAATTCTTTGAACTTTTCAAATGTTTTAGACTTATGTTTCATCAAGTAGATATACCCATATCTTCTCAAATCATCTGTGAAGGTCAGAAAATAACGATACCCACTGCGAGCCTCAACACTCATTGGACCGCATACATCAGTATGTATTCTTTCCAATAAGTCAGTGGCTCGCTCCATTGTTCCGGAGAACGGAGTCTTAGTCATCTTGCCCATTTGGCATGGTTCGCAAGCATCAAGTGATTCATAGTCAAGTGATTCCAAAAGCCCATCAGCATGGAGTTTCTTCATGCGCTTTACACCAATATGACCTAAATGGCACTGCCACAAATAAGTTGCACTATCATTATTAACTTTGCATCTTGGCTTCAATATTATGAATATGTGTATCACTACGATTGAGATTCAACAAAAATAGACCACTCATCAAGGGTGCATGACCATAAAAGATATTACTCATATAAATAGAACAACCATTATTCTCTGATTTAACTGAATAACCGTCTCGCATCAAACAAGATCCAGATATAATGTTCATGCTCAACGCTGGCACCAAATAACAATTACTCAGGTCTGAAACTAATCCCGAAGGTAGATGTAGAGGTAGCGTGCCGACGGCGATCACATCGACCTTGGAACCAATTGCGACGCGCATCGTCACCTCATCCTTAGCCAATATTCGTTTAATCCGTAGCCCCTGTTTCGAGTTGCAAATATGAGCAACAGAACTAGTATCAAATACCCAGGCGCTACTACGAGCATTAGTAAGGTACACATCAATAACATGTATATCAAATATACCTTTCACTTTGCCATCCTCCTTATCCGCCGAATACTTGGGGCAGTTCCGCTTCTAGTGACCAGTCCCTTTGCAGTAGAAGCACTTAGTTTCAGGCTTAGGTCCAGACTTGGGCTTCTTCCTGGGAGCAGCAACTTGCTTGCTATTCTTCTTGAAGTTCCCCTTCTTACCTTTGCCCTTTTTCTTGAATCTAGTGGTCTTGTTAACCATCAACACTTGATGCTCCTTCTTGATTTCTACCTCTGCAGCCTTAAGCATCGCGAAGAGCTCGGGAATTGTCTTTTCCATCCCTTGCATATTATAGTTCATCATGAAGCCTTTATGGCTTGGTGGCAGTGATTGAAGAACTCTGTCAATGACACTATCATCCGGGAGATTGACTCCCAGCTGAGTCAAGTGGTTATGATACCCAGACATTCTGAGTATGTGTTCACTGACAGAACTGTTCTCCTCCATCTTGTAGCTATAGAACTTGTTGGAGACTTCATATCTCTCAACTCGGGCATTTGCTTGAAATATTAACTTCAACTCTTGGAACATCTCATATGCTCGATGACGTTCAAAATGTCTTTGAAGTACCGATTCTAAGCCGTAAAGCATGGCACACTGAACTATCGAGTAGTCATTAGATTTAGCTTGCTAGACGTTCATAATGTACAAAGTTGCTCCTGCAACAGGCCTTGCACCTAGTGGTGCTTCCAGGATGTAATTCTTCTGTGCAACAATGAGGATAATCCTCAAGTTACGGACCCAGTCCGTGTAGTTGCTACCATCATCTTTCAACTTAGCTTTCTCTAGGAACGCATTAAAATTCAAAGGAACGGAAGCACGGGCCATTAATCTACAACAACATAGATATGCAAAAACTATCAGTACTAAGATCATGATAAATTTAAGTTCAATTGATCATATTACTAAAGAACTCCCACTTAGATAGACATCCCTCGAGTCATCTAAATGATCACGTGATCCATATCAACTAAACCATGTCCGATCATCATGTGAGATGGAGTAGTTTTCAATGGTGAACATCTCTATGTTGATCATATCTACTATATGATTCACGTTCGACCTTTCGGTCTCAGTGTTCCAAGGCCATATCTATATATGCTAGGCTCGTCAAGTTTAACCTGAGTATTCTGCACGTGCAAAACTGTCTTACACCCGTTGTATGTGAACGTAGAGCTTATCACACCCGATCATCACGTGGTGTCTCGGCACGACGAACTATAGCAATGGTGCATACTCAGCGAGAACACTTATACCTTGAAACTTAGTGAGTGATCATCTTATAATGCTACCGCCGTACTAAGAAAAATAAGATACATAAAACATAAACATCACATGCAATCATAATATGTGACATGATATGGCCATCACCATCTTGTGCCTTTGATCTCCATCTCCAAAGCACCGTCATGATCTCATCGTCACCTGCTTGACACCTTGATCTCCATCGTAACGTCATTGTCATTTCGCCAACTATTGCTTCTACAACTATCGCTACCGCATAGTGATAAATAAAAGCAATTACATGGCGATTGCATTTCATACAATAAAGCGACAACCATAAGGCTCTTGTCAGTTGCCGATAACTTTTACAAAACATGATCATCTCATACAATAACTTATATCACACATCGTGTCTTGACCATATCACATCACAACATGCCCTGCAAAAACAAGTTAGACGTCCTCTACTTTGTTGTTGCAAGTTTTACGTGGCTGCTACGGGCTTCTAGCAAGAACCATTCTTACCTACGCATCAAAACCAGAACGATTTTTCGTCAAGTGTGCTGTTTTAACCTTCAACAAGGACCGGCCGTAGTCAAATTCGATTCAACTAAAGTTGGAGAAACAGACACCCACCAGCCACCTTTATGCAAAACAAATTGCATGTCTGTCGGTGGAACCGGTCTCATGAACATGGTCATGTAAGGTTGTTCTGGGCTGCTTCATCCAACAATACCACCGAATCAAAATAAGACGTTGGTGATAAGCAGTATGACTATTATCGCCCACAACTCTTTGTGTTCTAATCGTGCATATCATCTATGCATAGACCTGGCTCGGATGCCACTGTTGGGGAACGTAGCATGCAATTTCAAAAAAATTCCTACGATCACGCAAGATCTATCTAGGAGATGCATAGCAACGAGAGGGGGAGAGTGTGTCCACATACCCTCGTAGACCGAAAGCAGAAGCGTTAGGTTAACGCGTTTGATGTAGTCGAACGTCTTCGCGATCCAACCGATCAACTACCGGACGTACGGCACCTCCGAGTTCAGCACACGTTCAGCTCGATGACGTCCCTCAAACTCCTGATCCAGTAGAGGGTCATGGGAGAGTTTTGTCAGCATGACGGCGTGGTGACGGTGAAGGTGATGTGATCCACGCAGGGCTTCACCTAAGCACAACGTGAATATGACCGGAGGAGTAAACCGTGGAGAGAGACGCCGCACACGGCTTGGAACAATTGGTGTATCACCAAGGGGTGCCCTTGCCCACGTATATAAAGGAGGAGAGGGAGGAGGCCGGCCAAGGGGCGCGCCATAGGGGGGAAACCGACTAGGACTCCCAATCCTAGTCGGCCCCCCTTCCCTTTCTTTCGGAGGAGGAAAAGGGAAGGACAGGGAGAGGGAGAGGGAAAGAGGAAAGGGGGCCGCCCCCCTCCCCTTGTCCAATTCGGACTCCCTTGGGGGGCCACCCCTTGCGGGCTCCCCTCTCTCTCCCCTATGGCCCATTAAGGCCCATTACTTCCCCGCGGGTTCCTTTAACCCCTCGGTACTCCGAAAAATACCCGAACCACTCCGGAACCATTCCGGTGTTCGAATACCATCGTCCAATATATAAATCTTTACCTCTCGGCTATTTCGAGACTCCTCGTCATGTCTTTGATCTCATCCGGGACTTTGAACAATCTTCGGCCACCAAAACACATAACTCATAATACAAATCGTCATCAAACGTTAAGCGTGCAGACCCTATGGGTTTGAAAACTATGTAGACAAGACCGAGACACATCTCCGATCAATAACCAACAACGGAACCTGGATGCTCATATTGGTTCCTACATATTCTACGAAGATCTTTATCGGTCAAACCGCAATGACAACATACGTTATTCCCTTTGTCATCGGTATGTTACTTGCCCGAGATTCGATTGTCGGTATCATCATACCTAGTTCAATCTCATTACTGGCAAGTCTCTTTACTCGTTCCGTAATGCATCATCCCACAACTAACTCATTAGTTACATTGCTTGCAAGGCTTATCATGATGGGCATTACCGAGAGGGCCCAGAGATACCTCTTCGATACTCGGAGTGAAAAATCGTAATCTCAATCTATGCCAACCCAACAAACACCTTCGGAGACACCTGTAGAGCATCTTTATAATCACCCAGTTACGTTGTGACGTTTGATAGCACACAAGGTGTTCCTCTAGTATTTGGGAGTTGCATAATCTCGTATTCAAAGGAATATGTATAAGTCATGAAGAAAGCAATAGCAATAAAACCTAACGATCATTATGCTAAGCTAACGGATGGGTCTTGTCCATCACATCATTCTCCTAATGATGTGATCCCATTCATCAAATGACAACACATGTCTATGGTCAGGAAACTTAACCATCTTTGATTAACGAGCTAGTCTAGTAGAGGCATACTAGGGACACTTTGCTTTGTCTATGTATTCACACATGTATCAAGTTTTCGTTTAATACAATTCTAGCATGAATAATAAACATTTATCATGATATAAGGAAATATAAATAAAAAATTCATTATTGCCTCTAGGGCATATTTCCTTCAGTATAAACGCGGTGGGACACTGGATCATAGCACCGGTAACCTTTCGTGTTTGGAGGGTAACCGAGAAAGATGCAAGGAACCGACCGGGGAGCGAGTTTGTGAGGAGTGGTGGACGCGGTGCTAGGATAACAAAGACACCCGAAGATGCGAAGGCCATCATAAGATGGGGCCGCACCGAAGAGGAGCTGGTGAGGAGCATAGTTCCAGTGGGGGCGGCACGGGCAGATGTTAATGAGGAGGCTGGCGGTGGCGAGAGTATCCAACCAGAAGCGAGGGGGCACATTGGAGTGGAAGAGCAACGTGCAGACGCAGTCATTAAGGGTGCGAATGATGCGCTCGGCGTGGCCATTTTGCTGGGACGTGTAAGGACAAGTGAGGCAAAAGATGGTGCCGTGAGAAGCGAGGAGGTTACGGACGGCGACGTTGTCAAACTCTTTTTCATTGTCAGTTTGTAGTGCAAGGATAGGACGACCGAACTGTGTGGTCACGTAGGAATAAAAGGCAGTGAGTGTGGCAAGGGCGTCGGACTTGCGACGGAGAGGAAATGTCCACACATAATGAGAGAAATCATCCAATATCACCAAATAGTATAGATAGCCCATGTTGCTTGCAACCGGGGACGTCCAAACATCACTATGCAATAACTGGAATGGAAAAGTGGAAATGTTTGTAGACTCGCTAAAGGGAAGACGAGCGTTCTTGCCGAGAAGGCAAGCCTAACAAGTGTGGTTGTCAACCTTATTACATGAGAAGGAAAAACTCTGAAGAATCTGATGCAAAACTGTGGAGTTGGGATGACCGAGATGAGCGTGCCAAAGGTCGATGCTAGCGGCAAGGGCGGCTGGACGGGTGGCGGTGGTGGCGGAGGGATGCACCGGGTAGAGCTTGTCGGTGCTATCACATCGGTGGAGTACCATCCATGTACGGGCGTCCTTCACAGAAAATACAACATCGTCAAATTCGACAGTAATAGGATTCTCACAAGCAAGGCGACGAATAGATACAAGATTTGTGACAAGTCAGGAGAGACAAGAACCTTAGACATGTTAATAGGAGTAGAAGTAGATGGAAACGACATATGACCGACATGTGTAATGGGTAAAGAGGAACTGTTACCAACGGTGATGCGAGTGGGAGTATGAACGGGAGTGGAAGACGTGAGGTTACCGAGATGAGATGTCATATGAGCGGTGGCGCTAGAGTCCATGTACCAGTCCCCGCCGCCACCATAGTTGCTAGGTGATGGAGTCGAGTGCAAGGCAACGAGGAGGGAGGGATCCCACGGCGGTGGCCGTAGGGTGGCGCGGGAGCAGCACCGTAGCCGCCCGTGGCCGGCGATGTAGGGAGGGACGGGTGGGGGCGGCGTAGGGTGTGACACTGGGCGCGGCGAGGTACGCCTGGTGGCTCGCCGGACGGGGCGAAAGGATGCCCGGGGCGAGAGGCCTGGGAACCGGCATCGAGTATGCGTGGATGACACCAGTCCATGGGTTGGTGTCGTAGGTCCACGGCGGGGAGAGCTGCGACTGACGAGGGGCCCCCCGTTCGCCTGCTGCTGCTGCTTGTGCCTGCCCCTACGGCAGTTGCCACGTTGACCGCCACCCTGCAGCTGCTGCTGTGGAGCAGCGGGAGGGGCGGGGGCCGCGAGTGGGAGGGGGTAGAAGCCCGGGGGCGCAGGGGCGGCAGCAGCTGTCGCGACATGGGCGGGGTGCCACGAGAGGTGCCGGCGGCGAGGGCGTGGTGCTCCACGCGCATCTTCACCCCCTTCATCCGGCGCTCCTCCAACCGCAAGTACGCCACAAACTTGGGGAAGGAGGGCTCCGGCATCAAGGTGAGGTTGGCGGCAGTGTTGCCGAAGTCCTCGTTGAGGCCGGCGGTGAGCATGCTGAGGAGGAGGTCATCATCAACCTTGGCGCTGATGTCGCGGAGTTCGTCCGACAACGTCTTGAGGCGGCGGAAGTAGTCATTGATGGACTGTTCATCCTGATGACAGTAAAAAAAAATTCCTGCTGCAGAAAATGCGACGCTGAACCTTGTTGTCGGTGAAGAGGCCGCTGAGCTTGACCCCCACGGCGTGGGCGTCATCACCATCGCTCACGACCGTGTGAAACAGGTCCTTGGAGATGGTGGTGAAGAACCACCGGATGAGTGTAGCGTCGATCGCGGTCCACTCGGCCTCACCCACCATGACGCGAGAGTCGACTGTGCCGTCAACATGTCCACAAGACTGTTCTCGCGGAAGAGGAGCGAGAAATAAGTCTTCCACGCGAAGTACGTGGAGTCGGTGGCATCGAGGATCATGGAAACGCGTTCATGGATGTTGATGTCGCGGATGTCGGCGGGGTCCGCCCCGGCGAATGGGTTGGAGTAGGTTGAGGCGTTGGAGGACATGGTGGCGGCGCGCATGGAGAGGAGGAGTGGGTGGGGGCTAGGGTTGGCAGTGGCGGCGGCGCGGCAAGAGGGGCGGTGCGGCTGCGGGAAGGGAGGGCAGCGGCATGGGGAGGTGGTGGAGGCGGCGGCGTGGGGAGGCAGCGGAGGCCCGGGGCGGCGGCTAGGGTTGCGGAAGCGATTAGGAAAGGATCGATACGGCATCTCATACCATGTAAGTTTGGAAAAGATGAATTGTGTCCATCGATATTCTCATTGATCGTGCACTAGGCACATATATAGGTACAAGGGGTGCGATCGGTGTCTTGTCTGTCAAGATACAAGTAGATACAGGGGAGAGAGACACTACATGTGGGGCATAAAAAACCCGGACCTACATACGTATATACATGTTCAACAAGTCATACTAGTAATCGGGGTATCGCATTGGTAACTAGTGTAAGACATATTATCAATCTAATCATTCATTGTCGGTGTACAAAAGTCGGGGCTACCCTTTTTACCCCTTTACTTGTGCACGGGCAGTCGGAGCCACGCGCCACGGCCACGCTTGGCGAGACAAGGGAGATGAACCGAGGTGGAACCAGAAGCACAAGACAAAGCAAGGCAACGACCACAGAGAGCAGAGGGACGAAGCAGGTTCCCCCGGCAAGATCCTTGCCGGGGCGGCCTCTGCGGCCCCGGCAAGACCCTTGCCGGGGCAGCTCGCCCCAACACCAATGGAGTGAGCCACCCTTGAGCCTACGACTTCCAGCACCACCAACTACGTGGGGCCAGGGATCGGGAGGCTCCTCCATGGTGGCATGCAGATCTTTGTGAAGACAAGAGACAAACACTCTTGATCAAAAGGGTGAAAGACGACGAGCCTCGGCAAGATCCTTGCCGAGGGAATCCACAAGGCCCCCGGCAAGATCCTTGCCGGGGACGACCGTGACGCCATGGCAAGACCCTTGCCGGGACCCCGGCAAGGCCCTTGCCGGGAGCATCCGCGAGGCCGCGGCCAGGCCCGCGCCCACCAAGCTTTCCACCGCCAATCCCATGCAGCTGCCAGCCCACCAGCCGGGCAGGCACCTACGTGTCAATGAAGGGCTCCTTCGCCAACTCATCACGTGCTTATGTGGTGGCATGCAGATCTTCTTGAAGGCTCCACCACCGCGCCACCTCAGCTGCTTGCCTGCCTACATGGCGCCGCATGCACCGCTGGCTAAGGCCCGTGTCGAAGTGAGGAGGAGCGGTGGCGGACGGGACGGGCCTCGCTCCCGTCCCCAATACAGCGAGGGGACACCTAAGCTACGCATTAAATGCGCTTTGTCCCGTAATGGCTAGCGATAAGCTTAGCCACGGTACCTCGATGCCACCTCCTAGTGCCACTGTGGCGATCCCTCTGCCTATAAAAGGAGACCCAAGGGATCCAGGAGAAGGGTTCGGACCCTTGGACAAGTTATGTTTCCTGTAGCTAGTTCGAGCTCCTCAAGAACACAGATATACAACCACCAAAGCAGGACTAGGGTATTACGCATCTCTGCGGCCCGAACCTGGGTAAACGACCCGTGTGTTTGCACTGACTGTTGATCCTGCTCTCCTCACCACTCCAGCGCCCCGCAACCGTAGAAGGGATCCCTTTGATCCCATAGGTGTCGTTTCACACCAACATCTTTGGCGCGCCAGGTAGGGGGCGCTGCAGTAGTGAGCACCTGGTTCTACAGCCTGTAGCACAATTCATCGTCGCCATGGTTCCCAAGAAGAAGGCGACCACGGCGGTCGGCTCGTCAGGGGCCAAGCGGACCGATCTGGTGCGAGCGAGCAGCGGACCGGTCGCGGACAGAACACGGGCCGCAGCCCGTGAGCATCAACATCGCTCTAGCGGTCATAGCCTGGCGAGCGGCGTCGTTCGAACGCTGAATGGCGAGCCGCGCGCCGTTGGATCCCAAGGCGGGGCCGGGCCCCACACAGGCGGCGCGGGCCCCTCCAAAAACGTTGCTGTGCCGCCCATAGGCGGCGCAGCGACCTCCAAGACGCCTGTCCTGGCGGCCACAGCGCGCTCTTCCCACGGTGTGCGCGACGATCAGCGTCACCATGCTGATGACCTTGGACGCCGTCGTGGGAAGAGCCATGTGCTTCATCCACGAGACGAAGGGGGCCAACGTACCCGCCGAAGCGCTGGCGAAAGTGGCACGCAGCCGCTGGGCCGTGGCGGAGCTCCTTCTAACGTGGTTAGAAGTCAGAGCGCCCCACGGTCTACGCAGCTTTCACCACCACCCACACCAGCAGAAGCTTTGGCGCGCGCGCAGCTGCTCCTTGATTTCCCTCCTGCTGCGGAGAAGCTTGATGAGTGGAGAGCCACCATCCGGAGCCTCGTTGCCATCGCCAACAAAGACGGTCCGCGACCAACGGGGCCCTCGGGTCGGCTCTCCGCCGAGCTACCGCGCGCCAGTGGAGGAGGGATCGGCGGTGTTGCGGCCACGGTACACTCTCCTCCCCCACGCCAACCGCCGCGAGCGTCAGCCCGTCGTGACGACGCTTGTGATGATATCGCCATAGCGTTGTCCGACCCGCGGACCGACCGGCGCCAAGTTCTTCGAGAGCGAGCTCACAAAGACGCTCGAACCACCATCGAGTGCCGGCGCGATACACGCCACCAGTCGGACAAGCGGGCAGGGCCCGCTGTGGAACCCCCGGCTCCGGGGGCTCCGGTGGCCTGCCTTACGAGGTGGGTTGCCCGGCCTTCACCCGTGAGCTGCGGCGTTTCCAATGGCCGTCCCACCGCACGTTCAAACCCGACGTCGGCGAGAACTACAACGGCAAGACCCATCCGTCGGAGTTCCTCAGCATCTACACCATCGTGATGCAAGCTGCCGGAGCTCGCGATGACAAGGTGCTCGCCAACTACTTCCCGTTGGCGCTGAAGCCCAACGTCATGTCTTGGTTGATGCACTTGCCGGTGGACTCCATTTCTTCTTGGTCGGACCTGTGTCATGAGTTTGTGGGTGCCTTCACTGGAGGCCACCAAACTCACGGCCAGGCGAGTGATTTGCACATCATTCCCCAGAAGGATGGAGAAACCCTGCGCAAGTACATCCAGAGGTTCAGCCAGGTCCAGTACAACATCCCCGACGTTCACCCCGCCGCTGTGATTAGCGCGTTCCACCACAACGTGTGCAATCGCAAGATGCGCGAAGAGTTGGCAATGAACAAGGTTAGGGATGTGGCCGAAATTTACGTTCTGGCCGACAGGTGCGCCTGGGCGGAGGAGGGAAGGAAGTACCCCGGCGAGGACGCCGGCGTGGAAACCGACTCTACTGACGGAGACATCACCGCCCCGACGAAGAAGGGCCGGCGTCACAACAAGAAACGCAAGGGAAAGACCGTGCTTGCTGTCGAGGAATCCGGCGCCACCGGCGCCACCAAGAAGGCCAAGGCAGATGACCCCGGCAAGGAGATTGCCGGGTACACCGCCTGCCGGGCCTTGGCGGCTGCCGATAAGCCAGGGGCTCCGACAACAGTATTGCAAGATCCACCGCACCAAAGGCCACGACCTCCAGAACTGCCGACAAGTCGAGCTGCTTGCCGAGAAGTAGAAGGCTGAGTATGAAAGGTGGGACAAGGAGAAGGGTCAAGATGGTGCCGGAGGGTCCGACAAGAAGCGTGGCGGCCAAGGAGGTCATCGCGGCAAGGATAGCCAACAAGATAGGCCCGCTCGGGGCCGCGACAAGAAGCAAGAAGACGATGATCACGACGAGGATGACGAGTCCGGTGAGCAAGAGTTCCAGAAGGCTACAGAGGCCATGTGCATCGACGGTGGCGCCTCGCTGCATACTTCTCATCGCCAGCTCAAACAGTGGGCGCGTTAGATTACAGCGGCAGAGCCCTCGTTCGACGCCCAGAAACCCCTGAAATGGTCCAGCACACCCCTCATCTTTGATGCCAAGGACCACCCTGACCGCACAACTGCGGTCGGGTGTTTGCCGTTGTTGGTCTCACCAACGATACGCAACCTCAAGGTGAACAAGATGTTGGTTGACGGCAGGGTCGGTCTGAATTTGATCTCACGTGTCGTGATCAAAAGGCTGCAAATTTCTAATGGAGACCTCAGAGAAACGGGCACGTTTCAAGGGGTCAACCCGGGAATGAGCCAGCCGAAGGGAAAGGTCACGTTGCCTGTGACGTTTGGAAGTGAGCTGAACTATAGGACGGAGAGGATTGTTTTTGATGTAGCCGAGATCCCCTTGCCCTACAACAGGATTCTCGGTCGCCCGGCACTTGCCAAGTTCATGGCGGCTTCTCACTACGCCTACAACACGCTGAAGATGCTCGGGCCGATGAACATCATCACCATCCCCTCCGACAAGAAAGACGTGCTGATCCGCGCTGACCTACTCTACCGGGAAGCAGTCGCAGCAGCTGCCGCCAAGGCACTTGCTCCTGCCGCTGAAGCCCCGGGAGGGAAGAAGAAGACCGGCGAGACCTCTCGTGCCCACTCCGGCAAGCACACCTCTTCGGAGTGTTGTGCTACCGTCAAGGACGTGCCAGAGAGCTCCACCAGCAAGAGCAAGAAATCCAGAGCTACGCCATCAGAGACCAAGAAGGTGTCCGTCAAGGAGGACGGCATGGGGGGAGCTTTTACCATAAGCTCCACCCTCGATAGCAAATAGGAAAGCGAGCTCATCACCTTCCTGCGGGCGAATGTCGATGTGTTTGCGTGGCAAACCTCCGACATCCCCGGCATTCCCAGGGAGGTGATTGAGCACCATCTTGCTGTCTGTCCTCATGCATGGCCCGTCAAGCAAAAGGTCAGGAAGCAAGCTCTGGAGAGGCAAGAATTCATCACAGAAGAGATCAGAAAGTTAGAAGCAGCAGGACTGGTGAGAGGAGTGCTCCATCCGACGTGGTTGGCCAATCCGGTAGTAGTGCACAAGGCGAATGGGAAGTGGAGGCTGTGTATTGATTACACAGATATTAATAAGGCTTGTCCCAAGGACCCCTTCCCGTTGCCCCGCATCGACCAGATTGTCGACTCCACGGCCGGGTGTGATCTGCTATCATTCCTCGACGCCTACTCAGGGTACCACCAGATCTTCATGACAAAAGAAGACGAGGAAAAGACAACATTCATCATCCCATGTGGTACGTATTGCTTTTTACGGATGCCTTTCGGGTTGAAGAGTGCTGGCTCGACCTTTGCAAGAGCAGTCCAAATTGGTTTTGAGCCCCAGCTACATAGAAATACGGAAGCTTATATGGATGACATAGTGGTCAAAACCAAGGACAAAGCAACACTTGTGCAAGATCTGGAGGAGACATTTGCAAACCTGCGCAAGATTAACCTCAAGCTGAACCCTGAGAAGTGTGTCTTTGGCGTCCCGTCCAGCAAGCTTCTCGGGTTCTTTGTGTCGCAGCGTGGAATTGAGGCAAATCCGGATAAGATCAAAGCCATCGAGCAAATTGAGGCACCCAAGCGGATCAAGGACGTGCGTCGGCTCACAGGCTGCGTTGCCGCCATGAGCAGATTCATCTCCAAGTCCGCTGAACGTGCCCTTCCCTTTTTCAAGATCTTGAAGAAGACGGGCCCAGTGGAGTGGACCCCAGAGGCCGAGGCAGCGCTGCAGGACTTGAACAAATACCTCTCCTCTACCCCAGTGCTAGTTGCGCCCAAACCACAAGAACCGTTGCTTCTGTACCTAGCGGAAACAAATCAAGTGGTTAGCGCAGCACTGGTGGCGCAGAGAGAGAGATCGGCGAAGAGGCAGCGGCGGCGGCAGAGTCAACGGATGTCTAACCAAAACCCTCCCCGGCAGGGCTTGGTCCCGGCAAAGCTGAGCCCCCGGCAGAAGCTGACGCCAGAGCGACAGGGCCCGCGGGACTAGGTGAAGTGGCGCAGCGGAAGAAAATGGTGCAGCACCCAGTCTACTTCGTCAGCTCCCTCTTGCAGGGGGCTAGGTCGAGGTACTCAGGTGTGCAGAAGCTGCTCTTCGGCCTCCTTATGGCCTCGAGGAAGCTTCGCCATTACTTCCAAGCACACGAGATCACCGTGGTCACCCGCCTCCCATTACAACGGATACTGCATAATCCAGACGCAACGGGGAGGATCGTAGAATGGGCCCTGGAGCTGTCAAGTTTCGGTTTGAAGTTCGAAAGCACCTCAACGATTTAGAGAAGAGTCTTGGCGGAGTTTGTTGCAGAATGGACCTCGACGCCCGACGAAGAGGTACAGGAAAGCACTCTCCCCGGCAAGGAAACGAGCTGCAGCTGGATCATGTACTTTGACGGGGCCTTTTCACTGCAAGGCGCCGGTGCTGGCGTACTGTTTGTTGCGCCCACCGGAGAGAACCTCAAGTATGTCATCCAAATGCACTTTCCCCGGGAGATGTCAACTAACAACACCGCCGAGTACGAGGGTTTGCTTGCCGGTCTCAGGATCGCGGCAGACCTCGGGGTCAGAAAGCTCATCGTTAGGGGTGATTCGCAGCTCGTCGTCAGGCAGATCAACAAAGACTACCAAAGTCCGTTGATGGAGGCTTACGTGGATGAAGTGAGGGAATTGGAGGAGCGCTTTGACGGTATCCAAGAAGAGCATGTCCCCAGGGCGGAGAACGACATTGCCGACTACCTGTCAAAGCGTGCTGCCCTCAAGCTACCTGTGGAACCAGGTACTTTTGTGCTTCAGTTAACTCAACCATCCGTCGAACCATCAACTGGGCTGAACAAGCGGAGGAAGCTAGGCCCCGGCAAATACTTCCCCACCAAGCTCCCTGGAGCCACAGACGAAGATGTTGCCGTGGATGCCGATCCTGCCACGGGGCGACCGACTCCGGCAGGGCCCCAGGCCATGGCCGTAGAGACAGTCGCTCCCGTGCCAGAAGAGATGCCTTTAGTCCTTGTCGTCGAGCCACAGGCTCCGACATGGGCGCAACATACCGTCCAATTCCTCCAGACAGGAGAGCTTCCTGAGGAGCAGGAAGAAGCAGAAAGAGTAGCCCGCCGGTCTGCTCTATACCAATTCGTTGACGACATCTTGTACAGAAGAAGGCCGAATGGGGTGAAATTGAAGTGCATCTCCCAGGAGGAAGGACTAGAGCTGCTGGCAGAGATACATGGAGGTATATGTGGCTCCCACATAGGGTCGAGGGCCCTTGCCGGCAAGGCTTTCCGGCAATGTTTCTTCTGGCCCACCGCCCTCCAGGATGCAACGGCGCTAGTAACCAAGTGTGAAGCGTGCCAGTTCCATTCAAAGAAGCTTCATCAACCAGCGCAAGCCCTTCAAACCATCCCTCTCTCCTGGCCCTTCTCGGTCTGGGGGCTTGACATATTGGGCCCCTTCCCTCGTGCCATCGGGGGCTTTGAGTACTTGTACGTTGCAATCGACAAGTTCACAAAGTGGCCAGAAGTGGAAGCTGTGAGGAAGGTGACAGCGCAGTCAGCCATCAAGTTCTTCAAAGGACTAGTTTGCCGTTTTGGTGTACCCAACAGGATTATCACCGACAACGGCACACAGTTCACAAGCCACACCTTCATGCAGTACATTGAGGATCTCGGCAGCAAGGTCTGTTTTGCTTCCGTGGCACATCCAAGGAGCAACGGCCAAGCGGAGAGAGCAAATGCTGAAGTTCTGCGAGGCTTAAGGACGAAGACTTTTGACAGGCTGCGCAAGAGTGGGAGGCACTGGATTGATGAATTGCCGGCGGTTCTTTGGTCGATCAGGACGACGCCAAATCGAGCCACCGGCCAGACACCATTTGCCCTGGTCTACGGGGCAGAAGCAGTTCTCCCCACGGAACTCATATACGGGTCACCTCGAGTGCTCGCTTATGATGAGCTTGAGCAAGAGCGATTGCGGCAAGATGACGCAACGTTCCTTGAGGAAGATCGTCTCCGGGCGGCTGTGAGAGCAGCACGCTACCAGCAAGCCTTGCGCCGCTACCATAGCCGCATGGTTCATGCCCGGAGCTTTGAGGAAGGCGACCTTGTTCTTCGGCACATTCAGTCGGCCAAGAATTCCAACAAGTTGACGCCGAAGTGGGAGGGCCCTTATCGGGTAACACGAGTCACATGGCCTGGCGCAGTCCGCCTGGAGACTGAAGATGCCATTCCAGTTTTACCCATAAGGCGCGGCTTCCTGGGCCTCCCGGCAAGCCACCCTTTTGTACAAGCCTAGCCGGCAAGGCATGTAACCCTTTGTACAAAGCTAGGCGCAGACCCTGAGCATAAATAAATGAAGTGCTGGCGCCCTAAGTTGTAGCATGCATGCTAGGTCGAGTCTCTTCCTCGGTTAGGGTTGATAGTGCTTAGCAGCGGCTAACCCCTAGCTTAGAGGTCGAGTGCGCGTCTCTCTGTTCTTTCCTGTCCTCTTTGGTTCACAGGGCACATGAGCACTTCTGCCGAGCTACTTGGAAGGAGGAGGACGGACCGGCGTCCTGGCCCCGGCAAATCGAGGTTGTCGGGGGCTGCAAGTGCGAGGATCCAACCACGGCAAGCCAAAAGTTGCCGGGGGGCTGCAGATCCAGATAAGTCTTTTATCCTCTATCATGCATTTTGGTATGGAACTGGGATATATGAAGCCTCGTTTTTATTTCTAGACTACCGTGCTCCCTTTTTCCTATACCCAAGGTTTATCCCCTGGGTTCGGATTTGGTTGTAGTTGCGGCAGCCAGAAAATGGAACGAGGAGCTTAAGCCCTTCATCCCTGCCTCCGCCAAGAGCGCGAGAATGGTCGAGCGAAGTGGAGGGACGGCAAGGCCTGTTGCCGGGCGAAAAATGTTTATCTTAAATAGTAACAAGGATTCGCTCCTTGTCGTGGGTTTTACCCGCGAACGAAGAACCTGGCAAACATCCCTTTTCATTAAAAACATCCCATGCAGGTACAGTTCATACGGAATGAAAAACATGAGCAAGGGGGATTACAAGTTTTAAATTCTACTAATGCCCGCAGGCTTACAAGTTGAAAAACAGACAAAGTGCCCGTAATCCCTTTCTTGTCCATCTCCTCAGGAGGCAGGTCAAGGAAGCGAAGAGGGGCAAAAGGAGCGCCTATGTGAGCTACGGGCGCCAGAAAGCACCAAGAGAACATCTCGGTGGCCGTCCGAAGGCTGGCCGGTGATGACGGCGCCGGAGGAAGAGCTCGAAGACGAGGCGGCAGGACTGGCAATACGCGACGAAGGCATCGGTGCCCGCGTACTCCGACTTGACGGCCTTGCCGCCTGCCCTCTTCCTCTTCCGCAGCCTCCCAACACCAGCCGCCCAAGGAGACGGCCCGGAGAAGTTCAAGGAGCTGGCCCCTCCCCCGGCAAACTCCGCCGGAGGAGCGGCCAGGTGCAGATGCTGCTGCTGCCGCACCCGCACAGGCGCGACGCGCCCGACGCCTAGTCGGACCCATCATCCTGCCGCCCGCTACCCTCGTCGTCGCTACCGCTGCCCTCCTCATCACTCTCGCTCGAGGAGGAGTCTTTGCCATCGGAGGAGCTCTCCACGCAGCACCTTACGCGGGTCCCGAAGTGCCCAAAGGCTTTGACGGAGAGGAGGGCACCCTCCATTAACTTGAAATGGAGAGTGAGCCCCTCCGTCGAATTGTGGATGCGAGCAAAGGTCTTCCACCCTCGGCGAAGGTACATGACGTGAGGGGCGGGGAACTCGACGTCGGCCCACGTACCGCTGTTCCCGCAGCCCCTCATATGTAGCCGCAGCACCTGCGGCGGGTTCACCTCCATTTCTCGCGCAAACGGGGTCGGGAGGCGAAGACGACGGCGCGGCGACTGGCGCAGCCTGATGAAGAACTCGTGGGGGTTATCCCCTACATGGCCCTCCACTGCAGGAGGAGCCGCTGGCGGAGGCGAGGCCGACGCGCCACCCCGTCCTCCTCTTCCTCGAGCACCACCACGACCACGGCCTCGCCCACAACCTCGCCCCCTCCCCCTCGCAGCAGGCTCTGCCGCCGCGGGCTCTTGGGGAGGGGGGACGTGCTTTCGAGCAGAGACCCTCGCCGCCACCATCGAAGGGCCGGGGTTCCCTTTCTCCATGACGGATGAGAGGAAAGAAGAAGCAGTAATGGAGAAAAAGCAGATGGCGAAGGATTGAGAGGCGTCGTTCCTCCTGCTCCCCTCTTTATAAAGAGGCAGGGGTGGGGCTCGGCCGCCCCTCTCGGCCAATCCGGCTCGTTGGAATGACAGCGGGCGGGGCCATCAACCGCCCTCTCCGCCCAATTAAGGGCGCGTGGGGAACGGCCCACGCGCGCACGACTCCCCATATCCCACTCACCTACCATTCGTTCTGCATGCAGCAAATGTGGCGCCAGAAACGGGCGTAATGGGACGCGTGGAGCAGCAGTTCCCCAAGCGCGGAGAGTAAATGAGCAGCGACCCTGCGGTCTCGGAGAGACACGCAGGCCGCCTCTTTACTATTCACCGCGAATGACGTTAACATGCTGGGGTCACCCACGCGCGTGACCCCCCACGTCACGCATGACCACCACGTCGTGCGCGGATCGTGGGGAAGCGCAACGGACGGAAAAATTACCGCGGTAAAAACCGCCCTGCCTGCCCGCGCACCGTTTTGGGCCTGGCCCAACAACGTGTTGCGCTTATGTGTGGCCCAGGCCCGGGGGCTCCTGTCGGTGTACAAAAGTAGGGGCTATCCTTTTTACCCCTTTACTTGTGCACGGGCAGTCGGAGCCACGCGCCACGGCCACGCTTGGCGAGACAAGGGAGATGAACCGAGGTGGAACCAGAAGCACAAGACAAAGCAAGGCAACGACCACAGAGAGCAGAGGGACGAAGCAGGTTCCCCCGGCAAGATCCTTGCCAGGGCGGCCTCTGCGGCCCCGACAAGACCCTTGCCGGGGCAGCTCGCCCCAACACCAACGGAGTGAGCCACCCTTGAGCCTACGACTTCCAGCACCACCAACTACGTGGGGCCAGGGCTCGGGAGGCTCCTCCATGGTGGCATGCAGATCTTTGTGAAGACAAGAGACAAACACTCTTGATCAAAAGGGTGAAAGACGACGAGCCTCGGCAAGATCCTTGCCGAGGGAATCCACAAGGCCCCCGGCAAGATCCTTGCCGGGGACGACCGTGACGCCACGGCAAGACCCTTGCCGGGATCCCGGCAAGGCCCTTGCCGGGAGCATCCGCGAGGCCGCGGCCAGGCCCGCGCCCACCAAGCTTTCCATCGCCAATCCCATGCAGCTGCCAGCCCACCAGCCGGGCAGGCACCTGCGTGTCAACGAAGGGCTCCTTCACCAACTCATCACGTGCTTACGTGGTGGCATGCAGATCTTCTTGAAGGCTCCACCACCGCGCCACCTCAGCTGCTTGCCTGCCTACATGGCGCCGCATGCACCGCTGGCTAAGGCGCGTGTCGAAGCGAGAAGGAGCGGCGACAGACGGGACGGGCCTCGCTCCCATCCCCAATAAAGCGAGGGGAAACCTAAGCTACGCATTAAATGTGCTTTGTCCCGTAATGGCTAGCGATAAGCTTAGCCACAGTACCTCGATGCCACCTCCTGGTACCACTGCGGCGATCCCTTTGCCTATAAAAGGAGACCCAAGGCATCCAGGAGAAGGATTCGGACCCTTGGACAAGTTACGCTTCCTGTAGCTAGTTCGAGCTCCTCAAGAACACAGATATACAACCACCAGAGCAGGACTAGGGTATTACGCATCTCTGCGGCCCGAACCTGGGTAAACGACCCATGTGTTTGCACTGACTGTTGATCCTGCTCTCCTCACCACTCCAGCGCCCCGCAACCGTAGAAGGGATCCCTTTGATCCCATAGGTGTCGTTTCACACCCACATTCATCTTTATGTTGTCTTCAATAAGTTCGTCTAATGATTCGATCATCATGTGTGAGTAATTGTCCTTTCAATCCTCCCACCTTTGCACCTGAGCTCTCAGGAACATGTTTGAAGCAGTTATCCTTGGATCGCCCTACCACTCTGGGGAGACCCAAATACATCTCCGTGAGAGCCTCTGACGCAATACCAATAGTGTTCTTTCAGGGAATCCTTTACTTGCTGTTCGCAACCCTTGCCAAAAAGATGGAGGATTTTTAAAGATTAACCTTCTACCCTGAAGCCAATTCATAATCCCGTAAGATCCTTTTCAGAGCCCACAAATTTCTGCTGCGAGACCTAGAAACACAATACTATCATCAACAAACAATAAATGGGTAATATTGGGGCCAGTGCTCCCAAAAGACACGCCACTTATCTTTTTTTTGAACCCCCCTATATTAATTAACACTGGTGCGCATCGGTCCTAAACAAACGGTTTTTAACCCCTTTCCGCGACGGCCTTGGGGGTCCTTCCCACACGACCCAGAAACCATCGGGGATATGAAACAGTGATCCAGAGGCCTTGCAAAATGTAATCGTTTGCGATGCAGCACACACTAAATTCTTTCGCACGTGTGGTATCGGTGATTAAGCATTTCTAATGACGCAGTGAAACCATACGGTCTATCGTAACGAACCGTTTGGGAAACAGTATGTAAGGCACACGGGCTAACATATGAACTGTGTGCGATTTGTGCCCCATCGCACACGAGTTTTCTGCGTAACCCGTCTGCCATGCTAGACTCCATCGCACACGTTTTCCAACAATTACTGTCTACGATAATGTTCTGTCACAAACGGTTCAGGAGCCCCTTCGCACACATACAAGTGCTGCAGGCCGTTTGTGATTTGTTGGGTATCATCGACGGTTGCCGCAAGAGTGACGTGTGCTTTTCGTTTGGGATCCCACACGTTTCGTGAAAAAATTACGACTGGGATTGTATTTTGCATTGGGCACGGTTTACTCCCAGTTCTCGTGTGTGATAACGCGATATCACAAACGGTTCCGGAGAACCTACACACACGTAGTAGCGCTGCAAATCGTTTGCGATCTGGTGTGTATCACCGACGGTTCCGCTACGATTGACGTATGCTTTCCGATGTGGATCGCACACTCATTTAGTTGAACCGTGTGCGGAGCAATTGCCGGGTTAAAACAAAAATATCCCATTTTGAATCAGCACGCAAAAAGCAAATTCGCCACAATATTCAATTGAACAAACAGACAAAAATATCCCATTTTGAATCGGCACACAAAAAGAAAATTCGCCACAATATTCAATTGAACAAATAGTGTCCACAGGAAGAACATCCATCAGATTTCGCAACAATTGCAATTGAACATATGGTAGCTAAATTCCAATGATTGTCCACACATATATGCATTACATAATTTATCATAGTGTACGAAATACGAAGACCTCAACAGATGGAAAACAATGGATCCATGCGTTATATGTTTAGCGGCTAACTCTTACTCAATGTTTCTGGAGAACGCATGCTGAAATCTTCATTATCACCAGTGGAATTGATGTAGTGATCTAGGAAGAAGTCGCTGAATAAATCTCCGAACCATCAACAATTCACCAGCTGGGAGCGGTTCAGGGGTCCTCGGTATTAAGATGAGCTGCAGTATTTTTAAGATCAGAATGTGCCATATGAGTGGAGTAGAAGATATTAATTAAGATAGACTTATTGGTACTAATTCGCGACGATCGTCACAACTATCAGCAGATTTGCAGATGGAGATCATGTGTCTGCAAACATAGTATCCACAAAGGTTGGTCCCTGCTTCTTGCTGAGGACACTGAATTTTTTTGTACAAAATTAGTCATGTATGTGTCTTGTTAGGAACAACCTAACCAGTGTTAGATGTATTATTTTTCTTTGTACAAAATAGAAAGAGGTTTATTTAGAAGCTTGAACATTTGACTAGCGTAAGGAAAGGTATTTGCAGACTGTTGGATAAATTTTCTGAAAATAATGGATTTCGGTGTGTTACCGGAGAAACGATCTCGTGCTGCAGAGGTAGTTTCCTCTTGAACAGGTTCCCTATTTTAGTTTTCCACAATGCGAGCACACTGCATATGATGATGAATTTTGACAACATCGAACCAGATATGAATGCAAATTAATTTCAACATCATAGAATTCAATACCTATCCAAGAATTGCTGAAGATGCGTCAGATCCTGAGCGTTTGTTGACTCTCTGAGAGAATCGATGTAGTAAACTGTGTTCTTGTTTGGAACAATGAATACCAATATCCAGTGATTGCTACATATTAAGAAAGCCATGAACTTACGAATGATGTCGAAATCTGAAAGACAATAAGTGTATGCGTGGTTGTTTACTTGACTTACCGTTCATGATATGGCCAGAGAAATGATTCTGCATGGGACGTGTTTTCGAAGATACGGATGACCGTGTTAACGGCCCAGTCCCGTCGGTCCTTTTCATGTAATGTTGTGCCATTTGCTAATGCAGGATCTATGAAATACACACTCTCACTTTGTCTTCTCTGCGCGTTCAATCCCCTGAGAGGAATAAAATGCAGTTAGTTGTTTATCATTTACAGCCTTGTATGGAGAAGTTGATCAGAGTTTGTTAAGTACTTACAAAATCACACATCTAACAAGAGTGGCATCGAGCACGTTGAAGTTCAAGAAGAGATGTAAGTCCTCGAAACTCACAATGATGGAACCAGCATCGTGTCGGAAATGATCTCTATTGTAGTGGACTAGCAAATGGTGATGACCTTCTGACATTTGATCCATGCAATATTCATGTAACTCGCGGCAACTGGAGCTGCACTCATCAAAGTATTCGCCAACAAGAAATGGCTGGCCATTGACGTAATTGTGTGCTTCAATTACGCCTGCTTTATTTTTAGCAAGCAACAAACGTACTTCTTCATCACCCATGGCGTCAGAAATAATATTACTCCCCGATTCGAACAAGCTGCTGTTAATTTGGTTCTGGGCGTTGAGTGCTTTAAGTAAGAGGCGATCGTTCTCTTTCCTCTTCACTCTCCCGCTGCGCTTCCTCGTGGTCGTGGGTGTAGCCTTTTTGGCCACTTCCTTCTTGGTACTTGAAGCATTTCTGGCAGAACGTCTGGTTGCCTGCATGGTAGACTGCCGAGCAGATGGTGAAGCTTGGACGGACTGCTTAGCAGACGGTTTATCTATGCCGGACCGCTGAGCTGGCGGTGCTGCTGTGACGGACTGCTGGGCTGTAGGAGCAGAGGCATCGGACTGCTGACCATGCGTTGAAGCTATGTCAGGTTTCTGCGAAGGTGGTGCCAACTTGTCGGTGTGCTGAGGAGGCCGTGCCAACGCGTTGGTTTGCTAAGCAGGAAGTGCTAACGCATTGGTATGCTGATCACGTGCCTGCGGACCGATGGACTGATAAGCAGTCAATTCTGGACCTACAGACTGCTTAGCAGGCGGTTCCGAAGCATCAGACTGCTTAGTAGTCTGTTCCACAAGGTTGGTCTGCTGAGCATGTGCTGCAGCTGGGTCGCCCCCCGCTGCTTCAGCGGCCGGCATCTGAACCAGTGGTGCGTCATCAGCAGTTGTAGGCCTTGCCATTGGCTGCTTTGGGGCGGAGGATGACATGGCCTTGTAACGCCCACGATGCGGCTATATCTCCCACGTGTCGAGGCACGACTTAGAGGCATAACCGCATAGTGGTTTTGACGCAAGAAGGGTCATCTTCACACAATCCCATGTAATGAACAAGAATGGGATAAAGAGTTGGCTTACAATCGCCACTTCACACAATACATAGATATCATCATACATCATCCAAAATACAATCATATAGACCGACTACGGTCAAAATCCAGATGAAAATAAGACAACCCCAAATGCTAGATCCCCGATCGTCCCAACTGGGCTCCACTACTGATCATCAGGAAAAGACACATAGTAACGACCACGTTCCTCGTCGAACTCCCACTTGAGATCGACGCCATCATCTGCACTGGCATCGTCGGCACCTGCAACTGTTTTGGAAGTATCTGTGAGTCACGGGGACTCAGCAATCTCACACCCGCGAGATCAAGACTATTTAAGCTTATAGGGACAAGAGGTGCAAAGAGGTGGAGCTGCAGCGGCAAAAGCATATATGGTGGCTAACTTGCGCAAATGAGAGCGAGAAGAGAAGCAAAGGAACGGACGTCATCTAGCAATGACCAAGAAGAGGTCCTGAACACCTACTTACGTCATACATAACACAGACCGTGTTCACTTCCCGGACTCCGCCGAGAAGAGACCATCACGGCTACACACGCACTTGGTGTATTTTAATTGGGTCAAGTGACAAGTTATCTACAACCGGACATTAACAAATTCCCATCTGCCTCATAACCGCGGGCACGGCTTTCGAAAGATAATACCCTGCAGGGGTGTCCCAACTTAGCCCATCATAAGCTCTCACGGTCAACGAAGGATAAACCTTCTCCCGGAAAGACCCGATCAGTCTCGGAATCCCGGTTTACAAGACATCTCGACAATGGTAAAACAAGACCAGCAAAGCCGCCCGAATGTGCCGACAAATCCCGATAGGAGCTGCACATATCTCGTTCTCAGGGCACACCGGATAAGTCAAGCTACGAGTAAAACCAGACCTCGAGTTTCCCCGAGGTGGCCCCGCAGGCTGCTCGGTTCGGACCAACACTCGAAGGAGCACTGGCCCGGGGGGGTTAAAATAAGATGACCCTCGGGCTCGCGAAAACCCGGGGGAAAAGGCTTAGGCGGCAAATAGTAAAACCAAAGTTGGGCCTTGCTGGAGGAGTTTTATTCAAGGCGAACTGTCAAGGGGGTCCCATAAATCACCCGACCGCGTAAGGAACGCAAACTCAAGGAACATAATCCCGGTATAACAGTAACTAGGGCGGCAAGAGTGGAACAAAACACCAGGCATAAGGCCGAGCCTTCCACCCTTTACCAAAATATATAGATGCATTAATTAAATAAGAGATATTGTGATATCCCAACATATCCATGTTCCGACATGGAACAAACTTCAACTTCACCTGCAACTAGCAACGCTATAAGAGGGGCTGAGCAAAAGCGGTAACATAGCCAAACAACGGTTTGCTAGGAAAGGATGGTTAGAGGCTGACATGGCTAAAATAGGAGACATGATATAGCAAGTGATAGGTAGCGAGCATGGCAATAGAGCGAACAACTAGCATAGCAAAGATAGAAGTGATTTCGAGGGGTGGTCATCTTGCCTGCAAGATTCTCAGAGTTGTCGAAAGCTTGATCCTCGTAAGCGTACTCGACAGGTTCCTCGTTCACGAACTCGTCTCCCGGCTCTACCCAAGACAAGAACACAAACAAACGGAACCACAATCAACAACGAGAAATGCACAAGCAACATGATGCAAAACATGTATGATATGCAAGATATGATATGCGATGCATATGCGTGCTCCGGAAGGAAAATGATGAACATGGCAGTAACTTGGCAAACCAAGCATGCCACTGGAAAGATGAGATGATTTCGGTCGAAATCGATATAAAGATCACCGGAATCGGATGCACGGTTTGCAAATGGCAAGCAAAACAAGAATGACACTAATCTGCGATAAACAGCAAGATAGCACTTAAAATGCAACAAGTAACAATGCTACAGCACCCCAACATAGCAACAAAGCACATGGCAGTAATCTACAGGAGATGCTTGACAAAAGATGAACACTGAGCTACGGCTAGTTCACAACATATCAAGCTCAAACAAGCATGGCAAAAGTGCAAAAGATTACAGGTTCACAGACTTAGTGAAAAACTGGACATGGCAGAAATCAGCATCAGGTAGCAATGTTCAGAGCACGAAATCAACATGCTACAGGAACTTAACATAGCAAAACAAGGCATGGTAGTGTTCTACTAAATGCACATGACAAAAGTCCCTTACTGACCATAAGCCAAAAAGGACCAGAAGATATGATGGCAAGCATGTAAACATAGCAAGTTTCGTTATCAGGTTTCAGACTTAGCAGAAAACAGAGCATGGCAGAAATATTAATATGTAGGCCTCTTTGTGAGCTTGATGCACTCACTACAGAGCAATGCATGACAAACCAAGCATACCTACAGCAAGATGGCATGTTTATGAAGCTATCCATAGCAAGAACAATTGCATACCATGTGTGGATCAACTACAATAAGCTTGGCAAAAATGCATATCATGTTAAGAATCTGCCAGAAATATTTTATAGCAAAAGTAGAGCAAGAATGAGTCATGCTATGGTACTCTAAAATTGCAAACAATTGCAGGAATGGATTAATTACAACTATAGCTACAAAACATCTTACTGAACATCTCCAAAATATGCATGGATCTCTCTGTAGCATCAAGTTTACATGGCAACAAAATTACAGCAGACAAAGACTTGGAGAAATCACTAAGTCCCTGAAATCAGAAATATTACGGGGTCTACTTTGCATGCTTGTGCTAGTCACCACAAAGACCACAAAAATACATGGACTATACCACTGGAAAGATGGCATGGCATACTTCAAGACACATGTAGAGCTCATGCCCAAAAGATGCACAGAATAAATGATACAAAAATGACAAATCTCCAAGTTCTGACAAGAACCAGAGATTAACAGCAACTAGCCCTCTTCCAATGAAGAGTCGGGCATCAAGATGACCTCTAATGAAAATGGTGCAATTGAACAAAATGAAGAGCATCACGAGACGAACAATTTGACATATTATACGCACGAACGGAGCTACATGCGCAAAGTTATCGCATCGGGAACAGGAGCATATGCTGAAGATTTCTGGGACTTAGAGAAAAAGAGGGGGGTTCGAGGAAAGTCAACGGGGGAGTTACCGATCCAGATCTGGCCGGACTACAGGAGCTCGGGCTCGGCTCCGGCGGCGAGGCAGTGGCCGGCGAGGCCTGGCCGGAGGAGGGGAGGGCCGAGGGAGGAGAGGCGGCGCCGGAGGAGGGGGTCGCCGGCGGGGGCGGCGAGCGCCGGTGGCGGGCGCCGCGGCGGCGGCGATGGCCCGCGGTGGGGAAGCGGCGGCGGAGGCGGCGCCCGGCGGCGGGGCAGGTGCGCGGCGGCGGGCGTGGGCCGCGGGGGCCGGGGTCGGGCCGGCGGGGGACGGCGGCGGCGCGCGCTGACGTGGCGTCGCGTGATTCGTCCGCCGGCGCGGGCGGACATGTCCGGCGCGGGCGGACGTTGTCCGGCGGCGCGAGGGATTTTTGCTAGGGTTAGACTGCGATTCCGTTTTTCGGGATGCCCACTCATTTATAGGTAGAGGGAGCTAGGAGACTCCAAATGAGGTGCGGTTTTCGCCCACACGATCGTGATCGAATGACCTAGAGCATGGAAGAGAGTTTGGTGGGCTTTGGGCTGGTTTTGGAGGGGGGGTTTGCTGGATACTCAAATGGACTTTGCGGATGCCCGGTTAACCGTTGGAGTACCAAACGACCTCCGAATGGAACGAAACTTGACCGGTAGTCTCCGGGTGGTATATTAAGAGCACTTGACAAGCCTCGGTCCATTCCGAGAAAGTTTGACACACGCACACGAAATAAAACTAGAGGGGTGCACCGGAGGAGATAGGAGCGCCGGATTGGAAAACGGACAACGGGGAAAATGCTCGGATGCAAGAGACGAACACGTATACGAATGCAATGCACATGATGACATGATATGAAAATGCATGACATGACAAAATACAAAACGAAAGACAAAAACCCGACAACGGAGGGAAAAACATATCACATAGCCGGAAATGGCAAGAGTCGGAGTTACAAATATGGCAAGTTACATGCGGGGTGTTACAACACTCCACCACTACGAGAGGATCTCGTCCCGAGATCTAGGACTGAAAGAACTCCGGATATTCGGAACGGAGATGGTCCTCGCGTTCCCAGGTGGCTTCCCGGTCGGAATGGTGCGACCACTTCACTTTCAGGAATTTGATAGACTTGTTGCGAGTCTTGCGCTCAGTTTCTTCAAGAATAGCAACTGGGTGCTCATGATAAGACAAATCTTCTTGGAGGTCAATCTCTTCGAAGTCGATAGTGCGCTCAGGCGTCTTGAAGCACTTGCGGAGCTGTGACACGTGGAACACATCGTGCACGTTCGCGAAGTTGGAAGGAAGCTCAAGTTGATAGGCGAGGTCGCCTCTTTTGCCAATGATCTTGAAAGGACCCACGTATCTAGGGGCAAGCTTCCCTTTGATACCGAAGCGACGAGTGCCTTTCATTGGAGAGACGCGGAGGTAGACATGGTCTCCGATCTCGAAAGCCAAATCACGATGCTTACTATCATAGTAACTCTTCTGGCGCGATTGCGCGGCTTTGAGATTATCACGGATGACTTTACACATTTCTTCAGCTTCAGTGATTAAGTCATTGCCAAGAAGTTGGCGTTCACCAGTCTCTGACCAATTGAGAGGAGTACGGCACTTTCTGCCATAGAGAATCTCGAATGGGGCCTTGCCCGAACTCGCTTGGAAGCTGTTGTTGTAGGAGAATTCAGCATATGGAAGACAATCTTCCCATTTCATGCCAAAGGAAATGACACAAGCCCTGAGCATATCTTCAAGAATTTGATTGACTCGCTCGACTTGGCCACTAGTTTGAGGGTGGAAAGCTGTGCTGAAGCGAATGTTTGTGCCCATGGCCTTCTGGAAGGAGTCCCAGAACTTAGAGGTGAAGATGCTTCCACGATCAGAAGAAATCAATTGTGGAATGCCGTGCAAAGAGACAATTCTGGAGGTGTAGAGCTCTGCCAGCTGAGCTGCTGTGATGGATTCTTTGATAGGAAGGAAATGAGCCACTTTAGAAAGCTTGTCAATGACAACGAAGATAGCATCATTTCCGCGCTTGGACTTGGGAAATCCAGTCACGAAGTCCATTTCGATATGATCAAACTTCCATTCTGGGATAGCAAGAGGTTGGAGGAGACCAGCTGGTCGTTGGTGTTCTGCTTTCACTCTTCGGCAGACATCACATTCATTCACGAATTGAGCAATTTCTCGCTTCATTCGAGTCCACCAATACGACTGCTTGAGGTCATGATACATCTTCGTACTTCCAGGATGAATGGAAAGGAGAGAATTGTGCGCCTCGTTCATTATGACTTTCCTTAGATCACCTTTCGGAACCACAATCCGGTCCTCGAAGAACAAAGTGTCTCTGTCATCAATGCGATAGCACTTGTATTTGGAAAGACCCTTGTCGATACCACGTTTCACCTTCTTCACCATGGCATCAAGGAGTTGTGCCTCACGAATTTGATCTTCCAAAGTAGGAGATACTATGAGGTTGGCAAGAACGCCTTGAGGAACAACTTGGAGATTCAGCTTGCGGAAAGCTTCACAAAGATCCGGTTGGAAAGGCTTGAGAATTAAGCTGTTGCAATAAGCTTTCCTGCTTAAAGCATCTGCAATGACATTGCCTTGCCTGGAGTATATTCGATACTCGGATTGTACTCTTGAATCATTTCGACCCATCGAGTCTGCCTGAGGTTGAGGTTGGGCTGAGTGAAGATATACTTGAGACTCTTGTGATCAGTGAAAATGTCCACTTGTCTTCCCAACAAGAGATGTCTCCACGTAATCAATGCATGGACAACTGCCGCCAACTCAAGATCGTGAGTGGGGTAGTTCTTCTCGTTGGGCTTCAACTGCCGAGAGGTATAGGCCACAACTTTCTTCTCTTGCATTAACACAGCACCGAGACCTTGGAGAGAAGCATCACAGAAAACTTCATACGGCTTGGATTCATCAGGAGGAGTCAAGACAGGAGCTGTGACTAGTTTCTGTTTGAGAGTGTTGAAAGCAACGTCACACTCAGGAGACCAGACATACTTCACATGCTTCTGTAGGAGGTTGGAAAGAGGCTTTGCAATCTTGGAGAAATTCTCAACGAATCTTCGGCAATAGCTTGCAAGACCCAGAAAACTGCGGAGCTGCTTGACATTTTGAGGAGGTTCCCAATCCAGAACTGCGGACACCTTCTCGGGGTTAACAGCGATGCCTTTGGCAGAGATGATGTGACCAAGGAAAAGAACTTCATCGAGCCAAAACTCACATTTGGAGAACTTCGCATAGAATTGATACTCTCTGAGCTTGTCGAGCACCAATCGCAAATGTTTGGCATGATCCTGCTTATTCTTGGAGAAGACCAAGATATCATCGAGATACACCAGAACGAATTCATTGGTATAGGGGTTGAAGATGAAATTCATCATCCGAGAGAACACCGGAGGAGCATTGACAAGGCCGAAAGACACGACAGTATATTCATAAGAACCAAAGCTTGTTCTGAATGCTGTCTTGGGAATATCTTCTTCACGAATGCGAATCTGATGATAACCCATACGAAGGTCAAGCTTCGAGAATACTTTAGCCCCTTTGAGTTGCTCAAATAGCTCATTGATGTTGGGAAGTGGATACTTGTTCTTGATTGTCTTCTTGTTCAATGGACGGTAGTCGACACAAAGTCGGTCCGTGCCATCCTTCTTCTTGACAAAAAGAACACCACAACCCCATGGAGAAGAACTCGGTCTGATCAAACCCAGACGTTCTTGTTCATCGAGCTGCTTCTTCAATTCCTTCAGCTCGTTTGGTCCAAGCTTGTATGGACGCTTGCAAACGGGTACAGTACCAGGCTCTAGTTCGATAACGAACTCAACTGGCCGGTGCGGAGGCATACCCGGAAGCTCTTCTGGAAAGACATCTTGATACTCGCAAACGACTGGAATTTGAGAGATGGCATCCAATTCGCCCTTCTCATTGAGAGAGAAAAACCGAATGGTTTCATTACGAGCGGCAAAAACAATCACATCCTCAGACGAGTGTGTCAATTGAATTTCTCTGGCAGCACAATCAAGTTGAGCCTTGTGCTTAGAAAGCCAGTCCATCCCGAGAATAAGATCAATATCCGAGTCACCAAGAACAATTGGAGAAGACTGAAATTTATAGTCGCCCATCTTGATGGAGACATCCGGAACCATCATACTAGAACTCAAACGTTTACACGGAGAAACGACATCCATGGGTTTACTCAGATGAGAACAAGTGAATTCATGCTTGGCAAAAAACGGTCTTGACATGAAACAAAGAGATGCACCAGAATCAAAAAGAACTTTTGCAGGAATATCATTAACTGAGAGATTACCCATTATCACATCAGTAGATTCCTCCGCTTGAGCTGCATTCATCATGTTCACCTTGGCAGACTTTGGATTATGCTTGACCACTGCATTGCTGGAAGATCTGACAGGAGGAGGAGGAGGAAGACGCCTCTGGTTGAAGCACTTGTTAGCATAGTGACCTTTCTGCTGACATTTGTTGCAAGTCACCTCTGAGAGTGGACGGTGATAAGGAGCATTGGACTTTGGAGCTTGATTCTGAGACTTGTTCTGATAGCCAGAGTTGGAAGAACTATGGCCACCTTTGTTCTTCTGATGGTAAGGCTGACGAAACGGAGGAGGAGGAGGCAACCAGAACTTCTGTTGCTTAGCTGACACAAGTGAGGAAGAAGAAGACTGAACTGCGTCCCTGACTCTTTTCTTAGAAGCCTCACACTTGAGCTGAGCAGCCTCTTGCTTCAGTGCCATATTGTAGAATTGATCAAACTGAGTAGGCTCAACAAGAACGAGAGCTAACTGCAGATCCTCTTTAAGGCCACCTCTGAAGTGATAGATCATGCTCTTCTCATCAGGAACGTCTTGTTTAGCGAAGCGAGCAAGTTTCTGAAACTGAATGTTGTATTGATACACAGACATGTTTCCTTGCTTGAGATTGCGGAACTCCTCACGCTTGCTCTCAACAACACTTTGTGGAATGTGGTGCGCTTTGAAGTCCCGACAGAAGTCAGTCCAAGTGATCACACGACCTCCTCTGGAATCTTTGTATTGCTGAAACCAATCAGCAGCTTGGTCCTTGAGCTGGAAAGAAGCGAACTTGACAAAGTCCTCAGGCCTGACATTGCTACATTCAAAATGCTTGTTGATGTCCACGAGCCAATCATCGGCATCCGTGGCCTCGGCGCAGTAGCTGAAAGACTTGGGCTGATTTGCGAGAAACTGGTTGAGAGTGGCAAAGTGAAACTGATTGTTGCCTTGACCTTGATTGCCTTGCCCTTGAGTACGTTCTTGCAAGAGTTGCAGAATCATTTGAGCATTGGCGTTGGTGGCTGCCATGATTGCTTGCCATGCCTCTGGAGGTGGAGGTGGTGGCGGAGGGTTCACTTGACTCCCTTCATTTCGATCCGGATTCTGACGCGTTGGCGGAGCCATCCTGAAGAGGGTGACATCCGTTAGCATCTCAATAGACAAAAGATAAGTAGAATCAACGGACAGAAATTGCAACATATAGTCTTCACAATAAATATTCGAACGAAGATGAACGAATGAATTCCGTAGTAAATCATCACACTTCCATAAGTTGAGAAGCCACTTGAAAAAGATATGGAATGAACATAATAAAACAAAGTATTGGCTTGCAGAATAAGCCGGAACAAACATATGATAGAAATTTCGTCCGAAGTTTTCGTGGTGGCGCCCACACGGGCTCAATCGTACAACACCATCATGTACAAGGCTGTGCACATGACATACGAAGCGTCCCCGAGTCGGCAAAGCCATGGACTCTTTAAGACACAACGAGACCGCTGTAAAATCAACCGTATACAGGCGGACCACTAGACGTCGAACCCCAATCTCATATCATGCGTCTGTCGGAAAGATATCCTAAGGCTACTTGAATTCCCACTTATAAACTCCCGAAACTTTCTGGTTATGCAATCTGGTGTAGGGGATACAGGGGACACAAAATATATCACCCAAACTAACAATCCCTAGATCCAGCTGTATCCATCCGTCAACACATAACCAAGAAAACCTTCAGAAATCGTTTACCTCAACCTTCGAAAAACATCCGTTATACAAGTTATGGCAATACTCCCGAACTCCCGCCCCAGTACTGGGTGGCGTCGAGGTGATCTCACCAACAACTGCATAAAAGAGATTTCGATGTCGGCGAAACTCAGGTATTCCAGAACTGCAACGATAAAATTGTGACGACAACACCTCGGAGCTCAACTCCCCGGGACACTGCCACAACCCCTAAATGACAGGAGGCACCAAGAACAATGTTCTCGTCACAAATCGATCGGAACGATTCCAAGATACCCGCGTGATCCTAAAAAAATACCGGGGATCTAGCATTTGGGGTTGTCTTATTTTCATATGGATTTTGGCCGTAGCCGGTCTATATGATTGTATTTTGGATGATGTATGATGATATCTATGTATTGTGTGAAGTGGCGATTGTAAGCCAACTCTTTATCCCATTCTTGTTCATTACATGGGATTGTGTGAAGATGACCCTTCTTGCGTCAAAACCACTATGCGGTTATGCCTCTAAGTCGTGCCTCGACACGTGGGAGATATAGCCGCATCGTGGGTGTTACAGGCCTGTACGCCACAAAGTCGGTCCGGCTAATCACAGGTTGATGCATCAGCCCGTGAGAGCTGCTCTGGCAAGGAGAGCGTCACCAGTTGAGGGGCGACAGTGGTTGCTCTTGGCGGGGCTTCAGGAATCTCATCGATGAACTCTATTTCCTTTCATGGCCACTGGATGTGATGTAACAGTGTTTCTCCCAAGGTCCTTTGCTCATCGAAGTCTCCTAGGACATTCTTCAGGGCAAATTCATTGAATCCAGGCTTTACTTCAGTCACGTAGCACTTCACACAGTCCGACTTCAATGGCACATTGTCCAAGAAGAGGCCATCTTCCAAGAAGGGTGGGCAAACCCAGGCTGTTGCACATTTTAATGTACCTTCATAATGTGTAAGCACGCCCTTCAGTCTGTCTTTCATTCTAGATAGATCAGATATAGCATCATCACGAGTAGCTGCAGTCTCAGTGTCGCTGGGGTTAGCTGATGCACAGCTACTCTTGTGCAGTGTTGTCGCACAATAAGCAGCATCATCCATGCCCGCCTCCCCTCCCATCTGCTAGCTATCTGTCAGTGTTAGAGTCTTCTACATAATCATTGACTCCTCAACATCCTTTCGAACAGCCAGATAAATCTCCTTCTTCAACTTTTCAAACAATAAATTCTACTTCATTTCACTCCTCGCTTTTTTCATGCTGAGCCTCTCTTCTTTGCTGAGTGTGAAAGCCCTCTTGTGCGGGACATTAACACCTATACCCCTTGCACGGCCAGGGGGCTCTTTTGTGTCCAAAGCAATGGACAGAATGTCACATGGCCCTGAGTTCCTGTAGAACCTTCCAGGGATCTTGAAAGCCTCTACCATCACTTCATACAGTTTGGCGTCACGTGCATTTTCAAAGTAATAAGTTCCGTCATCACGCTCTTTGCACGTGCCCGCAAGTAGTCTCTGGCGCGTTCGCCCTTGATTTCACTAAAGGCTGGATTCCCACCCGCTGCTACTGCTTCTTTGTCCTCCTTTTCCCATATCAGTTTCATGCCGTAGTATCCTGCCACACCCATACGGTGGGGGTGTATGTTCTTCTTCTGAAGTTCCGATTGTTTGAAACTCTTCGCAGCAAACTCTGGAGTTGCCCTGGCCCTTTTGAATTCTGCCCAGTCTACCTTTGTAATTTGGGGGTATGCGGGGATTGGGTCCTTGCCTTCACTCAAGTACTTCTTGTACAACACGTGCTTCCAGTTTCTCTAAGCATCCCTAGCCTTCTTCAGTGCAGCGTGTTCCACCTGCATTCTCCACTGCTCTGGAACGTTGAAGTGATCCATGATCTCCCGGACTATCCTTCGCCGTGTTTCTGTGTCAGCCTTCCAAAACCCCGGCAGATTAATGTTGAGCCTTGCCCTGCCAACAAATCCACACACACTCGTGAACCTCATGCGTGCTTTATCTGGTTTAGTTGGAGCCCAGGACTTTAAATCAATCTCAGTTACTTCATATACACCTTTAGGCTGGTGTGTGGGCTTCCTTGGAGCGTTCCTCTGTGTCCTGACCGGAAGGGTAATTGCTGCAGCTCTATCCCGTTCAAAACTACTTGATCCCTCACAATCTGCTGAAGACCTAGGGTTGTCTGAATCAGATGAAGACACATGGCCTGAATGAGTTTTGTCGCTGCTACTCGGCATCTACAGAGAACACATGCGGAACTCAGGAAAGGAGGATAAGCATAAAACTAACAACTTGGTATCAAGCTTTCAAAACATGCCAAGCAATAATTTCGAAAATGCACGGCTAATTTGTTAAGTTTGTGTGACTCGGGTGCCCGCGATCTGTAAATAGGCAGTAACTTATTGGAACAAATACAGCTTATATGTAGTAAGGAAGGGAGATAATGAACATATATACGCTCTCCGTTATTTTATAGCCAATTTGGGAAAATACGGAACGAAATTGGAAGAGGGATTGCGAGGAAATATGCCTCACCGCGATGGAGAGCAGTAACTAACAGGCTTCTTAATGCAAACCCGGCCGGACCACAGGAGAGGCGAGGGTTACTGCATCGATATGCTCGAGGGTGGCTGGCGAGCAAACGAAGACGGCGAGGCGCGGGCCGCCGCGTGTTGGGAATGGCAGTGGAGGTAGCCTTGACACCGAAGTGCGGGCACACGGCCGAGGTGAGCACGGTGGCGCCGGAGAGGGTTCTGCTGTGGATCTGGGGGAGGGGGGAGCTGGCGAAGGAGATTGGGTGGACTAGTTGAGTGAAACGCGGGCGGACGGTGGGGGGCTGTTCGCGGCCTAGGTGAAAAGGGTGAAAAATATCCCCGGTCGCCGCGCGCGCGGAAAGGCCTATGCAAACGGTTGCCTCTAAGTGCTCGTGTGCACAAACAGAATAATTTCGTTTGAAATGAAGACGTACTAATTTTGAAATGAAGATGTGAGTTCACCGTTTCGCCTCTAAATTTTTCGCACGTAAACCAATCACAATTTTACCACGGGTTTGATTTGCTGGCGCATTTCAGATCTCGTGTGCTATATGTAAGACATTTTTTGGCATTTACCATGCATGTTGGCATATAAATCAATTCCTAGCCGGACTGCATTTCCTGTCGAAAGGGACAACGATTGTTGTTCGATCTGGGAGCATCCAACGGTGCAGACGTACGATCCATGGGGTTTGGGTTCTGGCCAATCAGAACGCACGACTCAAATCGCGCGCGCAGCGAGGGGGGGCATCGGCCACGGTTTGGTAGGCACAAGGCTTTCGTGTGTGAACCGTGTGCTATTTGAAAATATTTTTTGAGGGGCTATTTGAAAACATGTACATGTGTTGTCGAAAGGGATGAGGATCGTCGTTCGATCAAGGAGAATCCAACGGTGCAGACGTACGATCCGTGGGGTTTGGGTTCTGGCCAATCAGAACGCACGACTCAGATCGCGCGCGTGGCAGAGGGGTAGGGGTGCATCGGCCACGGTTTAGTGGACACACGGCTTTCGTGAGTGAACCGTGTGCTCTTTGAAAACATTTACATTACCTAACATCATATTTTTGTTCGAATGAAAACATGAGTTCATCGTTTCGCCTCCAATTTTTTTCCACGGTAAGAAATCATGAGTATAGTGAAGAGTGTCATATACTAGTATCATGAATATACAGTACATATGATACTTACTTTAATTAATTATAGCGCATAGTATAATACATAGAGTATAGTATCTTATATAGATCATATTTATTGCCATGCATGACACAAATTAGCATCGCATTTAACATGATACAGTATCTACCTACTATATGTTACTCTAACCCTCTTTATATATATTTAATTCTTTGTCACATCAGCATACTTGCTATTTCCGAGTGCATGACATCGTCGGCTATGATACCACCACTATGGCCAGCCTTATAAAGTGGGGAGTATCATATACTATATATATAGTATCATGCATATGATACTAGTGTATGATACTACGTATGTACCTTCATAGTACATATATAGTATCATAGAGTAGTACTAGCTCCCTCTGTAAACTAATATAAGAGCGTTTAGATTACTAAATAGTGACCTAAATGCTCTTATATTAGTTTACGGAGGGATTATATATCATAGATGACCGTATTTATGAATTGAGCCCTATAAGGCTGGTTGTAATGGGGAGTATTATATATATATATATATATATATATATATATATATATATATATATATATACTAGTAGTATCATGCATGCATATATATGATAGTGTAGCTAGGATACTACTTCCGTAATACATAGTATCTAAGTTAACATCTTAGGTTGCCTTACTAATTGTCATGCATCACACAAAGTAGTAGTACAACATTTAATATGACACGGTATCATGATATGATACCGCATCCTCTCTTGTGTGCCACATCATCCAGAAAGTCTAGCTGGCATGCATGATGCCGCTTATGATAATACCATTACAACCAGCCTAAACCGAAAAGGAGGGAGTATGAGACTAGCCACAATAGAGTAGTACACTAGTAACATACACATATCCCTAGACTATATATGTTACTATCTTCATAGTGGGTAGTAACATAAGTGTAGTGTCATGCAAAGCTTCATTTCTTAGGTTACAGACTCATATTGCATTGGGACATGTGATGCTACAGTAACTAGCTAAGTTACTAAAACTATCTCTCTCCTCATTAACTTATTGCCACATAAGCAAGTTTGCTGAGTTGGAGTCGGTGTTACTGCTGAAGTTACTCCCACTGTGGCTAGTCTGATACTAGCTAGTCGTCTATGATATACTAGCTACCTCACTAAGAGCATGGTTAATAATACAGCCAAGGGTCGGCTCTAAGAAGTTGCCATGTCATATACAGCCAACCTCTTAGCGGGCATGTACAATAATAAGTTTTATATACATACTAGTTTATCAATAGTTGGCCCACCTTACATCCTCACAAAGTGTCTTGGGTCTCATGTTGCAGCTGGCTCTACTAACCAAGAGCCCGCTTCTCTTCTCTTTCCTCCAACTAATAAGCACATATATATTATTGTATTCCTTATAGCTAGACTACCCACAGTGGGACTAACATAGGTAGTAACATCACACATATCTAGATAAAATAGATGATGTGGCAAGCAATAAATGAAGAAATGAAGGAAAGTGGATATGTGTGATGTTACTACCTATGTTACTCCTAGTGTGGGTATAGTCTTACTATAGTATGAGACTACCCACAATGGGAGTAACATAGGTAGGAACATCACACATATCTAGATAAATTAAGTAGATGATGTGGCAAGCAATAAATGAAGAAAGAGAGGAAAGTAGTAAGATAGCTAGTTACTAGTAGTATGAGTAACATCACATGTACATATCAAGGCAAGATGTGTCTATAGCCTAATAAATGAAGTGTTGCATGTTACTACACATATGTTACTCCCCACTATAGAGGTAGTAACATAGACTAGTAACATTCTATGTTACTACCCATTGTCGCTAGTCTTATCTCACTCTATCGTGTACTTACTTGCTCTAATGCATAGTATCATAGAGTAGCTAGTATCATATGTAGTACTTTATTTATATTGTCATGCATGAAACATAGTAGCGTAACATTTATTATGATACGGTTTCATGATATGATACTTAACCCTCTCTTTCTTCATTTAATTAATTCTATGACAGATCATCAAAATTGCCTAGTTGGCATGCATGATACTAGCTATGATACCCCCTTACTATCAGCCTAGCAAAGGTGTACAGATCATTTGTGCGTCGCTTTGTGAGTTTTCATCCGTTTGTTCGAGAAGCGGGGAGAAGTTTCAAACATTTCGGCCGCGAGATGCGGCCACTGGCGTAGGCCTAGTTGGTATTTTAATTACACAAAATTCAGATGGAGTTCGGACATCATCAAAATCGATGTGTGCCTGTGGCGTGCTCTCACGACCCCGTGGAAAAAAAATTGGTAAAGTTTGGCACTAGTTTTGATAACCGCTCCTTCCAAATCGGAGCATCTCACATGAAGGATCATGGTTTTCCAAAAGGAGACGTGTCAATTCAAACTCCTGTGGTCGGTGACTTCATCGTTTGGCCTCATAAAAATTTCCACGGTACGCAATCACCATTATACCACGGGTTTGATTTTCTGGCGCATTTTAGGTATCGTTAGCTATATTTAAGACATTTTTTGAGATTACCGTGTATTTTGTCCATAAAAATAAAATTACAACCGAAACTGCATGTGTTGTCGAAAGGGATGAGGATCGCCGTTCGATCTGGGAGCATCCAACGGTGTAGACGTACGATCTGTGGGGTTTGGGTTCTGGTCAATCAGAAAGGACGACTCAGATCGTGGGCGGGGTGGCGGGGTTTGGTCGCCACACGGCTTTCATCAACGATCCGTGTGCTATTCGCAAACCAGATTGCATATTTTTGTTCACACATACTGTAGTGAGATCGATTGAGTGTGCTACCTCTATGATATAATAATAATAATAATAATAACAAAAAACAGTTCATATTCATTGCCTGAGCTGACAGCGTATCAAGTTCAACATATTAACGGTTCTTACATCAACAGAAAACCGGGCATAACTCACAAATTCAGTACACGTGACAGTTCTAAATTGAACGAATTAAGTTGCAGGGTAGGCATAAAGACTAGTCTTACGGCTTAATTCCCATGTACATGGGGGAACTGGGATCATTAAGTTGACCCCGAATGAACTTGGGGTTTTTGATGATTTTACGCTTCTCTGTTGCACTGATGCGCGATCCCTTGGCTGGCAACTCATCAAATTCATCGTACTCGTCCTGATCGGCAACATCGTCGACACCCAGTACCCTTCTCTTCCCATGCATTGCTAAATGGCCGTTCTTATGCAAGGGGTCTTCCACAAAGAAAATCTGGGTAGCATCGCTGGCAAGAATGAATGTGTCTGCGTGATATGCCATCATTGTCCTGTTAACACAGGTCTTCCTGTACTCATCAATCCTTACCTGACCAAGAGGGATCCATGCGCACCTGAATAATGCCACCTTAACTTTCACATAGTCAAGCTCCCAAATCTCTTTGATGGTTCCATAGTATACCCTTTTATCAGCTTCATTTACAGTCATGCATTCTATTCGAACAGATCTGTTCTGATATGAGGTCTTCTTATCACGTTCCTCGGTGTAGAACGTGTATCCATTTATGTCATATGCTTGGTACATCAACACCGTAGGTGATGGCTTTTGTGCCAACCACATCGCAATGTCATCGATGGATCCTTGTACCAAACGATTCTTCAGCCATTCGGCGTACTTCTTAGTGTGCTCCTTCATCTCCACTTCTAATGAAGGCACCATTGGTAAGAAGCTTTGGCGTATCTCCGCCAAGTGTTCTTCGGCATAAGCGATGGGAACTGGGTTGTTAAGCAGTACCGTCAAATGGGCTTTCTCTGCCAATTCTTCGGGTGCAGCCATTTGCGTGCCAGCAAGGACCAGCTTACCTTTTAGCCTTCCCTCGTGGCGTGAGAGGGGCAAACCTATAGGTCTTTGTTTCATGTATTTGGTGCAAAACTCAACCACCTCCTCCGTGGTATAACCTTGTAGGATGCTTGCCTCTGGATGGTTTCGGTTCCGACAAAAGCGCTTCAGTATTCCCATGAACCGCTCAAAGGGATACATGTTGCGAAGAAACACAGGACCACAATACTTTATCTCGTCGACAAGGTGCACAGTGAGATGGACCATGACATCAAAGAATGACGGTGGGAAAAACATCTCTAGGTTGGACAATATTCTTGCAATATCATCTTGCATATTATCCAACTCTTCAGGATCTACAACTTTCTGCCATAGTTTGTTGAAGAAATCATAGAGGTCAATGAGTGTGTTTCTTATATCTTTGTCCATCAGATTCCTGATGGCCACCGGGAGGTTTTGTGTCAACATTACGTGGCAATCATGTGACTTCATGTGTCCCAACTTCATTTTACCTGAGCTCACATCCACGAGACGTCTGATGTTTGCGAAGTAGGAAGAGGGTGTCTTAACTGACAACAAATAGGTGAAGAACTGTGTTGCTTCTTTTGTACTGAAATTGTAACTCTGGCGAGCTTTGATGAATTTGTCATCATCTTCTGCTTCACTCTTGCGTTGTGATTAATCAGCAAGCATATCGAGCCATGAACCGTCACCATCCTTTCTTTTACCTTTAATCTTGAGCAGAGTACCAAGGATGCTTTCACATACGTTCTTCTCTATGTGCATGACATCGATGCAGTGACGTACACGTAGAATCTCCCAGTAAGGTAATTTCCAGAACACCAATTTCTTCTTAAACACTTGATCCTTGGGTGTTAGTTTCACCGTCAAAGGGTGGTTCTTGCCAAGCACAACATTAATTTTTTTAGCCATGTTGTGGACCACCTCCCCTTCATAGGGTCTTAGGGCCACACCTGCCTCTGCCGTACCATCAAATTCAGCTTTCATCTTTTGGTATGGGTGATTCATCCGCAAGAACCTACGATGACGCAAATACACTGTTTTGCGTGAGTTGGGAAGTCTTCTGCTAGCTGTCCTATCCATGCATGTGACACACCCTACATCTCCCCTTGTTTTCTGCCCCGATGTGTTGCCTAATGCCCGCATATCTTGAATGGTGTGCACCAGCATCGCATGTAGATCGAAAATCTCCTTTCTGTAAGCATCATAACATTTTACAGCAGGTGCATCTATCCACACTGTCAGCAGTTCTTCTACCAGTAGCTGAAAGTAAATGTCGATGTCATTTCCAGGTTGCTTCGGGCCTTGGATAATCATTGACATCATAATGTATTTTTTCTTCATACACAACCAAGGAGCTAGGTTATATATGCACAGAAGCACCGGACATGTGCTGTGATTGGTGCTCATATCGCCAAAAGGATTCATCCCGTCAGTACACTCCCCGAGCCTTATACTTCTGGGATCCTTGGCAAAATTTTCAAACTTGTTGTCGATTAATTCCCACTGAGCCCCATCTTTCGGGTGCCTCATAAACCTATCCGCAATTCGCTCATCATGATGCCACCGCAACCTCTTTGCCTCTCTAGGGTTTGCAAACAAACGCCTCAACCTTGGAATTAAAGGCAAGTACCCAACAACCTTGAACGGGATTCCTGTCTTGATCTCATCGTCCAATTTGTACTTGCCCTTTGCTCTCCTTCGCTTGTATCGTGCATGCTTGCATGTGGGACATGCACGGAAATCTTTGTACTCACCACGGTACAATATACAATCATTCACACAAGCGTGTATCTTCTGTACTTCAAGTTCCAATGGGCAAACAATTTTCTTCGCTTCATTCGTGCTTCTGGGGAGCACATTATCTTCCAGAAGAATATCTTTGAAAATACCTAAGATCTCTGTGAAGTCCTTGTTTGATAGACCGTTTGCTGCTTTAAATCTGAGAAGCGCCAGGGTGGCACTCAACCTGGAATATTTATTTTTGCAACCTGGATACAATTCTTTCTTGGAGTACGCATCAATTGTTGGCAGATCCTTGTACCCAATCATATCCTTTTCTGGGCCCTCGAAATCTGCAATCATAGCAGCAAAGTCTGGCATATCAAGATCGTCGTCATCTGCGTGGACGTCTTGGTTTCCAGTGGGCGTTTCGGCTTTCCGGTGTTCCATTGGTAGCTTGACGCCTCTGCCCCGATGTTAGATTCAACATCCATGTGATACTAATCGGGGTTTGGCATCTCGCTGCCCTGGGTATCTTCATCCATGACCTCCTCTTCACCATTTCTGGTCCAACGTGTATATCCATCCATGAATCCCCTAGAGACTAAGTGCATCTGGACATCTGCAACTTCATGTGACTCTGTATTGGAACAATCAGTACATGGACACAGGATGTAATCCACATCACCAATTCTCCTCTTTGTACTTTCAGCCAAATTCATGAACTCTGTCACACCACTGATAAAATCTGCGGTTTTCCGATTCTTCATCCATCGAGATCGTTCCATCTGCAGCAGACGAATGGTAATTAAAAACAAAACAACAACATTAATACACGGATTAACTGCTGCCCAGAGATGCGTGCATAAATCACATGGTTTTATTTTAATAATTACTGAGGGCGCTCCATGTTGTTATCCAGACGTGCAATGACAAAAATTAATGGCCAGTCAATTTACACGCAGAGTACTAGTACAACACTACACTTAGGAATTGAATACCTTAATTAAGCCACTCATAAAAAGAATACCTTAATTAATTAGCCGCGCAGCGACCTCCACCCAGCAGACAGACAAGCGGGATGCGGCGGCACGCTGAGACAGCAGGGTCGAGGAGCAAAGCTTAGTGCGGCTGCCGCATGAAGTTCGACCTCCACTATCCCGTCATCGACCACGATGGATGTGCTCGAATCACGCCGCCACCGACCTCGATGGTTGAGCTCCTCCTATCTCCCGCCACAGACCGAGGATTGACCTCCTATGACGCCGCCACCGCCCACCAACCGAGGATTGATCTCTTCTCCGGTAGCCGCTGCCTAGGCCACCGCCGCCATCTCTATATGCAGAGTGGCTGTTTTTTTACAGATATCCGTGGAGCGGCTGTTTACACGGTATCTCACCGTAACTCAGTTATATGGACAGGGTAGTACATCACATACGGTTATGTAACGGAAACCATGTCTAACCTACGTTGTCTTGTCACACGGTTTGGTGCGGAAATCGTGTGTGACGTTGTAATACCCAACACAAACCACATGTACAAATAGTGTGCCGTATACAACATATATATAGTGCCATTAGTAGTTCCCGACCGTTAGCTTATCTCCACAGTTTCCCCATTTCCCCCAAATCCCTACATAGCCTCCAAATTCCCTCGCGTGGCGCTGACATTGGGGGAATGCAGACGAGTGGTGCTGATGGTTTCGGTGCGGCTGCTCCTGCTCGTATCGCCGCCGAGCACTTGCCTAAGGTCATCAGAAGGCAGGTGTACTACGGATCCGAATCGTCCTCTCAGGTTCCAATCTATCCCGATCTTTTTTAGCATGTCCAAAGTATAGATCCTTGCTGAATCTGTCCTGAATGACCCCCCCAGGAAAGCAATCTATCGCCGGATCCGGAGCTTGACTCCAGACTCCCGCAACACGAGTTCGACTCCGAGTTTTGCGCCATCGAGAAGTACCAAAAGCTGAGTTGTGTGCACAGGCACACTCCCGCTCGACGTGTATGCACGGAGGGATCCGACATTGGCAGGCGGTTTCTCGGTTGCCCCTTAGAGGTTAGTGATAATTAAGTTCATCATTTTACTTCAGTTAATGCCACCGCTCATACAGAATACTATTTAACATTGGCAGGGATATGAGGCTTGTGCCTTTGTTAACTGGCTGGATGAAGAATGGCATGGTAGGGCTCGGAGTGTTATCACCAAGCTCGCAGAAGATAACGTAAGGCTGAAGAAGAAACTAGCTGATCTGGAATGTACAATCAGTACGATGAAGCAAGAAAGAATCAATCACAGGCAACAGATGAAAGCAATAGACAAGAAGGAACTAGCATGTGTAGTTGTGGTTGTCGCATTAGCCATGTTCTATGCGCTGTTTGCAATGATGATTAGGGGTTTTGTTTGACAGTATTGCAAAAGCACATCTAGATTTGCTCTAAGTAATGCACATCTAGGTCCTATGCCAGTGATGTTACGCGAAGATTCGTGCAGATATTTTTCTTTGTCTTTTTTCTTTTCCTTTCTAGTTTGATTATTACTTGCTTTATCAATAAGAAGAGCTCAATGTATTGCTTGCCAACTGTCCTACTCCGTTCGTACCGGTACCGGTGCGTAATCCCAAAACTCGTTCCTTGTTTTTGTCCTGAAAAAGGAAACCAGCCAAATAGCCAATAGGAGTCCTGCACAACCCCGGGAATTTGGAGCGACTGGGTACAAATAATTGCGGTTGATTATATCAGCGGTTAGATAATACGTCAACCCCCGCTTCAATCCCCGCTTCAATTGGCAGTTCCACTTCTCTGCATACCCCGCTTAAGTGTCCACCATCTTCATCGTCCCGGCAGGCCGCGCTACACACTGGCACACACTCTGCAGCCATGTCGAGCGATAGCGAGGATGACAGTTCGGCCAGCAGTTTGGTGCCCGATGATAGGTCAACATCGGAATCATCCCGCTCGTCTTCCATGAGTCCGGCGTCAAGCCCAGACCTCGATTATATCTGGTTCGTGGAAGGGACGCCGCCTCCGGAGTCGTCAGACGACAACCAGATGGACGAGGAGCCGTCGGAGGACGAAGAAGAGGACGACGATGATGAGGAGGAGGAGGAGGAATGGTCGAACAAGGAGGAGGACCACGACGACAGCAACGACGATGACGACGACGGCGGCGATGAAAGTCCAATGGTCAGCGGCAAGAAGCGTCCTCGCCAAGACGATGTCGCGAGGCCATCCAACAAGAACAACAAGAAGAAGGACTAAATTAAGCAGACTATATATATCTCTGTTTATCCTGTCAATCTCATCGCACACGGTTAGTAATATGTATTCAACAGAGATCTTCTACATTATCGCCAACAGGTTGGTTTGTTGAACTGTGTGCCCTGACGAGCACACAATTCACAAAAAAAGACCGCATGGGCTGTCTATAATGATCGCACACAATTATGATTACCGACCTGTTTGCCGGGTATCACACACATCTTGTTACGCCGAATCGTTTATGTTCACCTCACTCATCGCAAACGGTTCATCGGAGTGAACTGTATGCCGTATATCGCACACACCTTGATCTGGCTGCTTGTTTCTGTTGTTCTGTCTCATCGCAAACAGTTCATACAGATCAACCGTGTCGGGGGAAATCGACACCTATGGGATCACTGGGATCCCTTCTACGGTTGGCGGGCGCGGGGTTGTGCAAAGAGCGGGTCTGACAGGAAGCACATAGATCGTTTACCCAGGTTCGGGCCGCGGAGACGCGTAATACCCTAGTCCTGCTTTGGTGGATGTATTCGAGTGTTCTCGTGTTCTTGAGCTAGCTACGGGGTGTAACTTGCCCAAAAGATCCGAATCCTTCTCCTGGTCGCCTCGGGCCTCCTTTTATAGACAAAAGGGGCTGCCACAGTGGCACACAGGAGGTGGAAAGGTGTACAGTGGATGAGTCTATCCTCTGGCACCGTCGGAAAAATGCATTTAATGCGTTGTCGACGTGCCCCTCTCGCTTTATCGGGGACGGCAAGGAAGCACGTCCCAGCTGTCGCTGCCTCGCCTGGCTTCGACACACATCCGAGCTGACGAGGCGTCGTGGCGCCATGTTGGCTGGCTGCTGGGCTGGCGCGGTGGTGGAGCCTTCAAGAAGATCTGCATGCCACCACGCAGGTGCTCGCTGCATCGGTGTAGAGGCCGCTCGTCGCCACGCAGGTGCCTGCCCAGCTGGTCGAGCTGGCAGCTGCATGGGGAGGGCGGTGGAGCCTTGGCAGACGTGGGCTCTGCTGCGGCCCCATAGGTGTCTTCGGCAAGGGCCTTGCCGGGGCCCCGGCAAGGGTCTTGCCATGGCATCGTGGTCTTCCCCGGCAAGCGTCTTGCCGGGGGTCTCGTGGATTTCCTCGTCTAGGATCCCGCTGAGGATTGTCATCTTCTGGTCCTCATTTGTTCTCGTGTGTTTATGATCTTGATGAAAATCTGCATCCCACCACGGAGGTGCCTCCCGAGCCCTGGTCCCAACGTGGTTGTTGGAAACCCTAGGGCTCAAGGGTGGCGCGCCCCGCTGGCGTCGGGCAAGTTGCCCCGGGAGGGCTCTTGCCGGGGCCACGGAGGCCACCCGGCAAGGGTCTTGCCGGGGGAGTCCGCCTCGCCCTTTTGCCCTTTGTGTCTCTGGTCTTGGCGTTGCCTTGGCTGTCTTGTGCTCCGGCTTCCCTCCGGCTCCCCTCCTCTGCCCTGTTAAGTGTGGCCGCGGGCGCGGCTTTGACTGCCCGTGCACAAGTAAAGGGGTCAAAAGGAGAGCCCCTACTTTTGTACACCGACAAACCGTATGCCCCTCATCGCACACGCAACTATAATCTGAACCATGTTTGATATAGCATTCATCGCAAACGTTTTGCATCATTTATGACGGTTTTCATACAGCACCGTTTGCGATTATTGCATCGCACACAGTTTCTCAAAGGGTCTCTGATCGTAGTGTCGCGTTAGCAGCATCCTGCAGTAGTGTCATTAATAATGTTATTACAATCATTCATTACAAAATTCGCCACACAGGGTGGAACACTATTAAGAAGAATCCCATCAGATTTATTTATAAAGCTAAACTTCGCAACTTCGTGAGCCATCTTATAGGCCTGCCGAGTAATTTTTGCAATTTTAAAATTGTTGAGCATCCTCAATATACTCAAGGCTTCTTTCTTCAGATCAACGAGCGGAGACCTGTCAAGATTCTCATTTGCAAGGAAAGAACGGACGAAAGCACAATCAGTCTCCAAAATAATGGACTGGTGAAGAGTAATACCTATATAAAGGCCTGCCAAACAAGCACGTAGCTCAGCTTCATTCACGCTGCAACACTGACCCAGAAAGTCCCACGAGGAAATAATAACTTCACCAGATGAGTTCCTAACAACCACCCCCACACTGGCTGCACTGATACTCTCCACATAGCTGGCATCGACATTGATCTTGATATAATCATCTGGTGGAGGCTTCCATCCCACCTGTTCTTGTGATGTTGCGAAAACTGGTATAGCACCTCCCATTTTCCCTTTACCTTTGTTACTAGTAACAACCTCAACAGAGTCGTGACCGGACGTAAAAGAAGACCAATAGTTTACCACAAAAATTGCAGAAGCAGCCATGGTTTCCTTCCCTTTCCCAGAAATTAAATCATTTCTTAGGTGCCAGGCTCGCCAGAACAGAAACAAAACTTGCTCTCTCTGTTGCAAGCTCAAAAGATCCAACAAAATCAATAGCCAATCTGGTCCCAAGAATTTGAACCACTCTTCATCAGGAATATTCCACGATTCTCTCAAGGCCAATCGCAGGGCACGAGCCTTAGGACAAGTAACGAGGGCATGAAAAGTGCTTTCCTCTTCTACTCCACAAATAGAGCACATACCTGAAGTAATCTGATGGTGCTTAACTCTATTGGTCTGGACCGCCAAACTATTGGTCGCGGCCCTCCAAGCAAAAATCCTTATCTCCTGAGGGATATTAGTCTTCCAAATTAAATTCCAGAGTCTTCTTTCTCCGCATGGATCGCCACTAGATTGACCCAATTTATCTTGACTATCCTTCAACTTAAGTGCTAAATTGTACGCACTTTTAACGGAAAATATATCGTTATTCTCATAGTGCCACGCAATAAAATCCCCATCCCCATAAGCATGAATACGAATCTTAAGAACCTCATCTGCATAATGGGGATAGAAAAGATACTTGATCAAATTTTCATCCCATGCCTTCCTCCCACTCAAGAACAAATCAGAGACCCACTTCAATCTAGTATTATGCCTTTTAGCTGAAATTTTAAGTCCAGTGCTCGTGGGTAACCAATTATCCCTCCAAATATTAATGCTAGATCCATCACCCACCCGCCAAATGACACCATTCTTAAGCAATTCCAGACCATGCATAATACCTTGCCAAGTCACTGATGCAGACTGAGGAAACATTGTATCAAGAATATGTCCATGAGGGTAATACTTTGCCTTCATCAGCTTAGCACACAACGAATCCGGATGAACCAATAACCTCCACGCTTGTTTGGCTAAGAGGGCTTGGTTAAATAATCTGAGATCCCGGAATCCCATACCTCCCTTATCTTTAGACCTTGTTAATTTGTCCCAAGCTAACCAATGTGTTTTTCTTCGATCTTCCTCATCTCCCCACCAAAAATTCCTGATAATCTGTGTTAACTCCTCACAAAGGGAAGTCGGGAACTTAAAAATACCCATAGCATACACAGGTAGAGCTTGAATAACTGATTTTATTAAGTCTTCTTTCACCCCACACGAAGCGTATTTCTCTATCCAGTCAGAGAGCCTTTTCAAAACCTTATCTTTAGTAGATTGAAACTTACCAGCTTTCATTCTTCCCTCAGGAACCGGAAGTCCAAGATATTTATCTTCGAACCCATCAACCGTAATTTTTAAGATTACCATAATAGCCACTTGATTCTCCAAACTGCACTTTTTCCCAAACATCATGGAACACTTATCAGGACTTAATAACTGCCCAGTCTCTTTCTCGTACTTCGTGAGAATATTTTTAATGACAATTGCTTGATCAATGGAGGCCTTGGAAAATAACATACTGTCGTCCGCAAACAACAAGTGAGAAATACCTGGAACTTGTCTATTCAAATGAAACTCCTGAAGAGATCCTCTGGCTGAAGCATCATTAAGCAGCAAAGAAAGTGCCTCAGCAACAAAAAGGAACAAGTACGCAGATAAAGGGTCCCCCTGCCTGAGTCCCCTAGAAGGTGAAAAAGACTCCAGCAACTGTCCATTGAAGCGGACGGCAAATTTCACCAATGTAACACACGACATAATCCAATTTATCCACCTCGGCGCAAAACCCAAAGCCCCCATCATACATTGCAAGAAATGCCAGTCTACGCGATCATAAGCTTTCGCCAAATCCAACTTATACGCATAAAATTTCCCTCTTAAATCTTTAAGCGTACTTAACGAATGCATACATTCAAAGGCTATGAGAGCATTGTCAGAAATTAACCTTAGCGAAATAAACGCACTTTGAGTAGGGGAAATCATACCATTAAGGAGGGGCCTTCACTTATCTGTTTTTCCCATTGAGCAACTTTGGCCCTAAGAAGCTCCGCCACTGCTACTGTACCTTCCATCAAATCAAGGAGAAGGCATCTTTTTTGTGCGAGAGCTAATCAAATATTTGGATTATCTCGTTCCAAGAGAAAGAGGCTGTGATAACTCTTGGGGACGTTAGTCCAATATTTTGTAGCAAACTCTTCTTGTTCAACCAAAGAAGGCAAATATTTTGTGTTTTAAAAAAGGGCATATTTTGCCCGCTTAAGAAAAAGAGCTATGCCCCCGCAAAAAAAAAAAAGCTATGCATGATTCTACGGAGTATTTAATATTCCTCACTTGATACTTCATGATATTTTACGGACATGCGCTGCGAAATCACCCTGCAGTGCTCGAGGGACGCACTTCACTCTGAATTTCCATAACCTGTGCTCTCAAATTAATCACCTGTGCATATAACACATGCACATTTATCTCTCATAGGGATGCAGAGCCGCTCCGTAGTCAAAATTGGTCAGGTTAGTTGTAGCAACTTTTTAGCCCCTGCTTTATAGCAAGCTTGAATCCCTAATTTCCATCCAGATTAAAGAAACATATGGTCTCCGATTAACTAATTCATAGAGAGGTTTATATATATATATATGATACTACGATCCTAGAGCACACAAGTAATTTATTAGTTCCTCTCACCGGAATTAGTTGACGTTCCAAAACGCTTTGCCAGTACCCTCACACTAATATGGACCGTTCATTCTTCCTAATCCATTGGTTGATGTTGATTGATACTTCATTTCTAATGTTTGAGAGTAGAGAGCCCCTAGCCCCTAGCGCGCTCCCCTAGCGCGCTCCCCTAACCCGCGCCGCCCGCCACTCCGGCGGCGGCGGCCCCTAGCCCGCGCTGTCGGCCGCTCCGACCCCGGCGTCCACCCTCCCGCCGATGGCCGCTCCGGCCCCGGCGTCCACTCCCGCCCCGGTTCCTTCCCCGTCTCGTGGCATGGCTAGCCCGTTGCATTGGGGAGATGTGTCCTCGTCGAAGGACGAGGGGCTCTACCGCTCGCGCTCCTACTGCGAGGTTCTGCGGAGCTGCTCGCCGCCGTCCGGGCCCTCGTCGCCCCGCCGGTCCCCCGTGCTGGTGCCCCACTCCCCCGCCTCCCCCACCCCGCGGGTTCCCCGCGCCCTGCGCCGAGCTCTCCGCCGCCCCAAGCTCCGCGCTTGGCCTCCATCGTCGTCGGGAGGCCCCCCCCCCCCCGACCCCTCGCGGCAGTTGGCAGACCGCGGGCAGCAAGCGTCGCCGGCCGCGGCGTCGTCCGGTCTCCCCGCCTCTCCCCTCCATGAACATCCGCCCGGGCTTGCCTCCGGATCTGGCGGGGCTCTGCTTCAACTGCCTCAGCGAGGAGCACGTTGCCGGCATGTGCACCAACGAGCGAGTCTGCCTCCGCTGCCGTCAGCCTAGCCATCTGGCCAGGGAGTGTCGTCTCCCCCGCTCCCGCTCCCCTCCAGCTGCTCCCGCTCGTCCGGTCCGTGAGCGGCTTGGCCCCTGCGTCGGGTCCCCCCCCCTCTCCCCGCCCGCGCCCTCTCCCCCTCACGCGTCCCCACCTCCCCTGCAGCGGGCAATGCCGGTGCACGCTCGCTTGGGAACTGCGGCCCACGCGGCCGACAGGGATCCCTCGGAGCGCGGCGGCTCTGCGGGCGGGGTTGGGCGGCCGCAACAGCGCGCCCCTCCGGAGCCGGCTCGCCTGGGCTCTGCTGCGCCGCTGGCCGGCAGAGTGCCCTCAGAGTTGGCGCCGGAGGTGGGAGAGTCTAGCAGGCGGGGACGGCCGGGCTCTCCTTCGTTGAGACCGGTGCTGGAGCGCTGCGTGATTCCGCCCACGGCTGCGGTGGCGTCGGCTGAGGAGGCTCTACGGTGGAGTTTGGTCGCAGTGGTTACGGGCTGCAGGCCGCGGGTCGCGCCGAGCGCGGTCGTTGCGGCTGTGGAGGAGGCCGTTCCTGTGGCGGCGGATGCGTTCACGGTGCATCGTTTCTGGCCGGCTGATTTCTTGCTCGTCTTCGACTCCCGGGCGACGTGCGATGCGGTGGCCGACGCCTGCGCTATGCGCGGGCGGGGCTTCTCCCTGAGGTTCTCTCCCTGGAACAGGCAGCTGCAGGCCACTCGGCGAAGGTTCCAGTACCGCGTTCGGATCGACATGGAGGGGCTGCCGCCACACATCTGGAGTCGCGACTCGACTCAGATTGTGCTCGGCTCGGCATCATGGGTGGAGCGCCTTGGTACGTTGACGGCGAGCCACGCTGACCTGGGCTGCTTCGAGGCGTACGCATGGACGGATGATCCTTCCCGGCTGCCCTTGGAGAAGTTAGTCTTGGTGGAGGAGCCCGACGAGGCGATGGAGGTGGAGCTGGCGGACGGTCTTGTCCTACCGGCGGACGTGCTGGTGCCACTGGAGAAGAACATGCTGGAATATGATGTCAAGGTCCACTTGGTCACCACGGAGAACACGCTGGAGGGGTCCTGCCCTTCCTCCGGCGATGATGGAGATGGCAGCGATGGTGGTGGCTTTGACTTGCCCTTGGCGGACTTGGAAGGACCGGGCGGCGCGCGCCATGAAGGCCGCCGCTTCACGTATTCCAGGGGCTCGCGGGACGACGAGGAGGGGCGGCGGCGGCGCCTTGGCCGCCGCGGCGACGCGTTTGGTCATCGCAGGGTGGCTGTGGATCTGCCCACGGTGGTTGCGCCCTGGACGCCGCGGCCTGCTGTGGGTGCCGCGGCAAGGACGGCAGGCCGTGAGGTTGTTTTGCCGGTGAGGCCGGTCTCGGACGGCGCGGTGCCGCCGGAAGCCAACGGCGGCGAGGACGTGGCTCCCCCTGATCGGTCGGTTCCGCTAACGGCAGGTAACAGCACGACCCAGGGCGCCACGGTGGCTCAGGCGGAGATGGTGGGTGCCCAACCAGTCACGCCGGCGGCCATGGCCGTCCGGTCGGTGGGGCCTGTGCAGGTTCAAAGGCAGGCTGACGTTGGCGGGCCGGTAGATGTGGCGGGGCCCGCGGACAAGGTCAGGGCCAGCGAGCCGCTTTTGACCAGGGTGGACGGAGTGCTTCAGGACAGCGAGATGCTAGTGTTCGAATCAGCCGGTGGCTTCTCGACACCTGCCCCATGCGGGGACAGGGTGGATCTGGAAGATACGCCATGGCAGTCTGTGAGTGGCCAGGATCGGTGGCTCCTTTCGCCTAGGGAAGGATAGGTAGAGAGCGGCGAGTTTCGAATTTTGAACCGCACTTTCTCGGCCTCCAGTGCCAGTTGGGACAGGTCAGGGTTGGCCCGCTCGGCTGGTGGGCAGGTGGGGGCGCTCGACACTTTTGTCGTCAGCATCTCAGGCTCGATGGCAGGCAGCGGGCACTCCACGACACACTCGATCAATTACCCTCTGTCAAAGTTCAGGAAAAGATACGTGAAAAAGGTGTCGCCTGTCCTCCCTAGGCCGCGGATCACGAGGCAGATGAGGAAGCACAGGACACCACCTTCCACGGTTCGGCGTAGCCTGAGGATCAATGGGCGGCTGGCAGGTGGCGCGTCGGTGAAATCCCAACAACGCACGCTCATGGTGCAGCTTGGGATCGCGCGCGAGGGAGAGGTTATCGGTGATGAGGCCATGCAGGCGTATTTGGAGCTCTTTTCGAAGCCGCTCCAACAAGCCCGCATTGCGGCCATTGTTGGGCTTTTTGGCTGGCTGGCGGATGTGCTGCTGCTTGGTCGAGACGCGGAGAGGGCAGCGTTTTAGATGCTGCTCGTCTGGTGGCTACTCGTAGGTCTTTTCTTATGGCAGATCCTAATCATACGGTGGTTGTGTGGAACGTGCGCGGCTTAAACAACCCTGCTAGGCGCAATTCTATTAATAATACCATTTTGGGTTCGGGCGCGAGTGTGGTTTGTCTCCAGGAGACAAAGATACAGGACATGGACATGCAACTCGTGCGGCACTGCCTTGGGCCAGACTTTGATCAGTTCTTCTGCGCGCCGGCCCTCGGTACCCGCGGCGGGATCCTGCTGGCCTGCAAGTCCGCATGCGCGCAGCTGTCGAACCCTCACATCACGACGAACGCTGTGACAGCATGGGTGCTATTCCACGACCCGGTGGGATGGTGGTTCACGGGGGTGTACGGCCCCCAGGAGGATGGCGACAAGGTGGTTTTCATGCAGGAGCTCAAAGACATCTGGTATTTACATGCAGGTCCCTGGATGGTCGCTGGTGATTTCAACTTGATCGCGGACATGTCTGATAAAAGCAACGATCGGATCAACAGAAGGATGATGGGGAGGTTTAGAAGGTGCATCACGGACCTGGACTTGCACGAGCTCTACCTCAACGGCAGGAGGTATACTTGGTCAAACAAGAGGACGGAGCCAACGCTCGAGAAGCTAGATCGTGCCCTCGTCTCCGTGGATTGGGAGGCGTTGTACCCTTCCTCCTTCCTGTCGACGCTAAGCACGAACATATCAGATCATTACCCGCTGCATCTCGTGCTGGAGGCTAACTTGAAGCGGGGCAGGAGGTTCCACTTTGAATCTTTCTGGACTAAGGTAGATGGCTTCCAAGAGGTGGTCCAGGCAGCGTGGAGCAGCCAGCCGTGGATCAGGAACCCGTTCAAGAGGCTGGTGGCTAAGCTCAAGGCCACGGCAAAGCAGCTCGCCAAGTGGAGTAATAAGTACGTGGGGAATGTCAAACAGCAGATTCGTATCGCGAACGAGGTCATTCTACACTTGGATATTGCCATGGAGGGCAGGGCCTTGACTCAGGCAGAGGTGGATCTCAGGAGACTGCTCAAGCGCAAGCTGCTTGGGCTCGCTTCGCTGGAACGCACGATTTCCAGGCAGTGAGCCAGGCTTCTACGGCTCAGAGAGGGGGATGCGTGCACCCAGTACTTCCACGCACATGCCAGCCACAGGCGACGAAAAAACTACATAACCAAGCTCAAGGTGGACGGTGTGCTCTCGACGGATCACGAGGTTATGGCCAGGGCTGTGGACTCCTTCTCCCAACTGCTTTGGGAAACCACCGAGCGTGAGTTCACGCTGGATCTGGAGGAAATTGGCGTCCCTCGCAAGGATCTCTCCCACCTCGACTGTGATTTCACCGAGGAGGAGGTGCTGGCGGCTGTGCGCGCGCAAGGGCTGGACAAGGCGCCAGGGCCCGACGGGTTCCCGGCCAGATTCTATGTGGCTTGCTGGTCGGTCATTAGAGAGGATGTGATGGAGGTGTTTGCCTCTCTTCAAAGATTGGATTTCCGTGGCCTAACCTCCATCAATCAAGCGTTCATCACCTTGCTTCCCAAATCCCCCGCTACCTTGGAGCTGCGTGAGTTTCGGCCGATTAGTTTGATTCACAGCTTCCTGAAGCTGGCGGCCAAGGTGTTGGCGATGCGGCTCGCGAATGAGATGTCGGGCCTGGTCGGGCCTCACCAAAGCGCATTCATCAGAGGCCGTTGGCTCCACGACAACTTTATGATGGTCCAAGGGATGGCTAGAAAACTGCTTGCCTCTAAGAAAGATGCGATGATGCTCAAGCTTGACATTACTAAAGCCTTCGACACGGTAGATTGGGCTTTCCTGATGGATGTTCTGCGACATATGGGCTTTGGGGCCAAGTGGATTTCGTGGATTGCTGGCCTGCTCGCCTCCTCCTCAACTAGGGTTCTGCTGAACGGCGTGCCTGGGGATGTCATCTTCAACCGACAAGGTTTGCGGCAAGGAGACCCGGCCTCGCCGCTCTTGTTCGTCCTTGTCATGGAGGCGCTTCACCATCTGCTGGGCTCGGCCACGACGGAGGGTGTGCTGCAGCCCCTTGCGGCCGCTGGTTTTCGGCAACGCACCTCCATCTATGCCGACGACGTGGTCACTTTCATCAAACCGGACCTGCAAAGCCTCGGGGCGTGCTCTATGCTGCTGCGTGACTTCGGGATGGTGTCTGGGCTACGCACGAATCTGATCAAAAGCTCTGCCCACCCCATAAGATGCTCGGAGGAGCAAGTTCTGCAGATTGCCACTGAGCTGGAGTGTCAGATCATGAGCTGGCCCTGCAGGTATCTTGGGCTCCCGCTTGCCTTGCATAAGGTTTCGGCGGCCCAGCTGCAGTACATGATCGATAAGATGGCCGATCGGTTGCCTGCCTGGCAGACAAGGCTCCTCTTCCGCGCGGGCAGATTGGAGCTTTTGCACACCACGCTGGCCTCTATGCCAATTCATGCTATGATGGCGATTGACCTGCCGGTGAGGACGATCACTGCAGCCAACAAGATCTGTCGAGGATTCCTATGGAAGGGGCGTCGGGATGTGCATGGCGGACATTGTCTAGTGGCCTGGGATAGAGTGTGAGCTCCTAAGGATCTCGGGGGCCTCGGGGTGTCCAACTTGAGGTTGATGAACGCTGCGTTGCGCGCCAGATGGCTGTGGCTCCAACGAACTGACCCCCTCAGGCCCTGGGCCGAGTTCAACATGCAGGTTTCTCATGAGTCCTTGGGCTTATATAAGGCTACCACGAGATGCGCCCTTGGAGATGGTGAATCTGTTCGCTTCTGGACGGATTGGTGGCTGTGGGATGGAAGGCTAGAGGACTTGATGCCCAATCTCTACGCCTTAGTGAGACGGTCTGCCCGCCTGAAAACTGTTCGACAGGCCATGACAGAGGGCTAGTGGCACGATATTTCGTGCACATGTCAGCGCAAGCGTTGCTCGAGTTCATTGCGCTTGTCGACAAGACGCAGGATGTGGTCCTCACGCAAGGCACGGATGACAGGATTTACTGGGCTTGGGATAGCACGGGGCAGTTCTCTGTTAGGTCGGCCTATAGGGCATTCTTCGCTGGCATGATAGAGGCGGCCGGTGCCACCCAGATTTGGAAATCGAGAGCTCCAAATTCTTGCAAGTTCTTCGTCTGGCTGGCGGCAAGGAATATGTGCTGGACGGCGGATAGATTGCAAAGAAGGCTGCTCCCTCACCCCTCCACATGCCCCTTCTGTGATCAAGATCAGGAAACGATCGACCACTTGCTGCTCAGCTGCGTGCTAGCTCGGCAAGTGTGGACCAGCATCACCAATGCTTGGGGCAGGCCTTCTTGGATGCCGGCGGTGGATGCGACCTTGGTGCAATGGTGGACTTCCCTCAACCCGCAGAAACACCTACGGAAGGAGACATGGACAGTGGTAACGCTCGTGGCTTGGATGCTATGGAAGCACAGGAACGACATCGTGTTCAATGGTGCCTCGCCATCGGCGGACGCCGTGCTTAGGAGGATTGCGCTTGAGGGTCAAGGCTGGAGGGCTGCTGGCTTGCTTAGGGAACTGGGCTCTCTCCCTTGTTTGGTGGATAGGTTGGATAGGGGCGAGTGATCCGCATGTGGACACTCTGGGCTGTGTAAGCCGTGGCTTGTAACATTACCTTCGCCCATTTTGGGCCCTTCTATCTATGCTTCTGATGCGTCAATCTTTGACACATCCTTGAAAAAAATGTTTGAGAGTACCATCACTAAAAACAAGAGAGTATCGTGGTCTGAGGGTTAAAATAGTAATTCGATAATACATCTAATTTCTTAATGGAAAACGTTTCAAAACAGCCGGATGATTTTCCGGCTTTGTCAACCGCGCCAGGCGCCGTCCAATTCCACACGATCGTGTGGCACGGAGCTGTCCCCCACGCGGTACATCGCGTTACCGTGTTAACATCTAACCTTGGGCTATCCTCAAAAAAAATCTAACCTTGGGCCTGAAGCTGAGTGTTCTCCGTGTCTATTTAAATGTTCTTTTGCTCACTTGTCACGTATAGTATATAAGTACATATAACACATGTAATGCTACAATTGATCTCAACAGCACGTACATAGAAAGCACCGAACGTATTCCAGAATACTTTCTTCTTTGACGTTGATCGTGGGTGTTCGTTGAATTTAGTACTAGCAAGCTTATGGAGTCATGATTGCTTGGATATAACGCTAGCAAATATCGTTATAGATTCTTGGCTGCCTTTCTTTTGCCTAGCGCCGGCGATGCCCGCTGCATGCAAAACACTCTCTATAGCAATGCTATGAGTAACCTCCTTAATACCTTCGACGCCACGCTATCAAAGCATTGCCATCGCAGCAACATCAAAGCCGTTGGACCGCTATTGTAGGATCATCGAAGCAGCCGTGCCATCATTGCAGCACTGTCACGGCCGGGAAGCACATCAAAACATTGTAGCATCGTCGAAGAAGTTGGGCCTCCGTCGTAGCATCGTTGCGGTCATTGAAGCACTGTCGTGGCCGTTTGAAGTATGCGGTTGCCGAAGCACCCAACGCGGGCGTCGAAGCATTGCCATCGCAACATCATCGACACAACGGTGCCATAATCGCATCACTATCACGACCGGGAATCGCGGCGTTGTAGCACCGTCAAAGTAGTCGGGCCTCCCCTCCGTCGTAGCATCATCACAGTCGTCGAAGCATGTTGTCACAGCAGCATCGTAACCGTTCGAAGCATGCGGCTGCCGAAGCACCAACCGCGGCTGTCAAAGCACACGGTTGTCGAAGCACCCACCGCGGCTGTCGAAGCACGTCATCGCAACATCATCGAATCAGCCAGGCTTTTGTTGTAGCATCACTGTGGCTGTCGATGCATGTCGTCGAAGCACATTGCGCCCTTCGAAGAACGCCATCGCGACATCGCGGCCGCCGTCGAAGCATGCGGGCCATCGTTGCAACACGCCTCGTAGCATCACCTCGGTCGTTGAAACAGTTAGGCCACTGTCATTGCACGCCTCGTAGCATCACCACGGTTGCCGGTGCAGCCCGGCCATCGTTGCAGAGAACGCCATCCAGTGTTGAAGCGCTGCTCTCGACCTCACGTTGATGCCTGCAGCAGCGGGATCACCCTTACAAAGATCCTCGTCTCGGCTTGCAGCGCATCTGCCCACACACGCAGCAGCCACTCTGTAGTTGGTCTTTGCAGCAGGGGCGACTGTCGTCTGACTTAAAGAGCTATACGCTGCTGCCATGCACTTGACAGAAGATTCTTTTAAAGACTACTTGCATCCATGCCACTGCAAGTCGGGGATGCATGTGGCTGGAAGTCGCCACGCCTCAAGTAAACTCCATAGCTGCTTTAAGATTCGGTAAAAAAAGGCACTTATTTTAAAAAAAATTAGAGAAAAGGCCTAAGCCCGACTTTATAAATAAAGCCACAAGGCAGCGTCATAAGCCCAAACATCAACCAGGCGATACACCCAACATCCACAGCACCAGAAGTAATCCAAGACCACGAAAGTATTAGGGGTACATGGCAGCCTGCCAAACACGGCACGCAGGCCGGAAGGATAACGAAACAACCAACGGCAGGAAGAACGAGACTGCACCAAGCAGGGTTAGACATCAGGGGCCTGCTCGGAGATGGAGGACGCCGATGCCCGAATTTTAGAGATTAGCAGGTCCAGAGCTCCCCGATCGTCCTCTTTAGTCAATGATCTCCACTGTTGCAAGAATATACATGATTTGAAAAGAACGTCAGCAGCTTTCGAAGGAAAGACATGTTCAATAGTAAATTTGTTCCTAATCGTCCAAAGGGACCAGCAAATTGTTGGGAATCGTAGCATAATTTAAAATTTTCCTACGCTCACCAAGATGCATCTATGGAGTCTACTAGCAATGAGGGGAAAGGAGTGCATCTACATACCCTTGTAGATCGCGAGCGGAAGCGTTCCAATGAACGTGGATGACGGAGTCGTACTCGTCGTGATCCAAATCACCGATGACCGAGTGCCCAACGGACGGCACCTCCGCGTTCAACACATGTACGGTGCAGCGACGTCTCCTCCTTGATCCAGCAAGGGGGGAGGAGAGGTTGATGGAGATCCAGCAGCACGACGGCGTGGTGGTGGATGTAGCGGGTCTCGGCAGGGCTTCGCCGAGCTTCTGCGAGACGGAGAGGTGTAGCAGGGGGAGAGGGAGGCGCCCAAGGCTGTAGGTTGTTGCCCTCCCTCCCCCCCCTTTATATAGGCCACCTGGGGGGGCGCCGGCCCTGGAGATGGGATCTCAAGGGGGGCGGCGGCCAAAGGGGGGAAGGGGTGCCTTGCCCCCCAAGGCAAGTGGGAAGCTCCCCCCCCCCCCAGGGTTCCCAACCCTAGGCGCATGGGGGGAGGCCCATGAGGGGGCGCCCAGCCCACTAGGGGCTGGTTCCCTTCCCACTTCAGCCCACGGGGCCCTCCGGGATAGGTGGCCCCACCCGGTGGACCCCCGGGACCCTTCCGGTGGTCCCGGTACAATACCGGTAACCCCCGAAACTTTCCCGGTGGCCGAAACTTGACTTCCTATATATAATTCTTCACCTCCGGACTATTCCGGAACCTCTCGTGACGTCCGGGATCTCATCCGGGACTCCGAACAACTTTCGGGTTTCCGCATACACATATCTCTACAACCCTAGCGTCACCGAACCTTAAGTGTGTAGACCCTACGGGTTCGGGAGACATGCAGACATGACCGAGACGCCGCTCCGGTCAATAACCAACAGCGGGATCTGGATACCCATGTTGGCTCCCACATGTTCCACGATGATCTCATCGGATGAACCACGGTGTCGAGGATTCAATCAATCCCGTATGCAATTCCCTTTGTCAATCGGTATGTTACTTGCCCGAGATTCGATCGTCGGTATCCCAATACCTTGTTCAATCTCGTTACCGGCAAGTCTCTTTACTCGTACCGCAATGCATGATCCCGTGACTAACGCCTTAGTCACATTGAGCTCATTATGATGATGCATTACCGAGTGGGCCCAGAGATACCTCTCCGTCACACGGAGTGACAAATCCCAGTCTCGATCCGTGCCAACCCAACAGACACTTTCGGAGATACCCGTAGTGCACCTTTATAGTCACCTAGTTACGTTGTGACGTTTGGCACACCCAAAGCACTCCTACGGTATCCGGGAGTTGCATGATCTCATGGTCTAAGGAAAAGATACTTGACATTGGAAAAGCTCTAGCAAAAGAAACTACACGATCTTTTATGCTATGCTTAGGATTGGGTCTTGTCCATCACATCATTCTCCTAATGATGTGATCCCGTTATCAATGACATCCAATGTCCATAGTCAGGAAACCATGACTATCTGTTGATCAACGAGCTAGTCAACTAGAGGCTTACTAGGGACACGTTGTGGTCTATGTATTCACACATGTATTACGATTTCCGGACAATACAATTATAGCATGAACAATAGACGATTATCATGAACAAAGAAATATAATAATAACCATTTATTATTGCCTCTAGGGCATATTTCCAACACAAATCGCACCCAAGCCAACCCAGAAAACCCTCTTAGTGGCCCCAACCAACGAGTTGGCAAGGTTTCTCATCTCTTGAAAGGAAGAGGGGTTCCAAGTAACCTGAAGCCACGACCGAACACAGCTCCACACTAACTTAGCCAAAACACAGTGAAAGAAGATATGCTCCGTGTTTTCCACAGCACCGCAAAGAGCACAAAATTCTGAGCCCGGACCATTACGCTTACGAATTTGGTCAGCAGCAGGGAGCCGACCCCTAAAGGCTTGCCAGAGAAAGATTTTAACCTTAGGAGGGACTTTGGACCTCCAAATTCAAGAGAACCTATTGGAAGGGACACCACCGATGAGCCTCGCGTACAAAGACTTAACCGAAAAGCGACCAGAGGCAGAATGAGGCCAGACAACAGAGTCCGGCGACTCCAAGAGCAAGGGGAAGAAGGCAGAAAGAGTTTGCCAGTTTTCCAACTCTTCAGGAGTCAGGGAGCGGCGAAAGGCCAAATCCCAATTATTAGCTGCCACCTCCGCGATGGAGATGTCAGGGTTAGGACAGAAAGAAAACAAAACCGGGAACCTACTAGCCAAAGGAGCATCACCACACCACCAATCGCGCCAAAAACGAACCGAGGTACCATCACCCACAATAAACTTAACATGATCCAGGAAGAGAGGCCTGACTTTAATAAGGTCCTTCCAGAACTGAGAACCACGCCGGGCACCGGCAAACATAGGGCTCGAATGGGGGAAGTATTTAGCCTTAAGAATGGAATACCAAAGGGAGCCGGCCCCACTGGTCATTATTTTCCACCACCATTTAATTAACAGACACTTGTTCATGACCTGCGTATTAATAATGCCTAACCCTCCAAGGTTTTTAGGCCTGCACATAAGCTTCCATGTAACCAGCTTGTACTTCCTTTTATTATCAGCAGCGTTCCAATAAAAAGCACCCTTGTGTTTGTCAAAACCAGCATGGGTGCCAACCGAGAGGAGATAGAAGCCCATAAGAAACATTGGGAGGGAGGAGAGACAAGCATTAATGAGAGCAACTTTGCTAGCATTGGTATTATATCTACCACGCCAGGGAAGAACCCTATTTCCCACCTTAGACACAGCCGGAGCAAAGTCCTTGGCATGAAGCACCACAGGAGAGATAGGCAGACCCAAATACTTGAAGGGGAAAGAGCCCAGGGAACAATTAAGCAGCCTAGCAACTCTCAAGGCCTCTATATCATCGACGCCAGTGACAAGAACCTCACTTTTGGAAAAAATAATTTTCAGACCCGAGACAGCCTCAAAGCAAAGCAGGATGAACTTAAGGTGGGCAATGCAGGCATCATTCAACTCAACCATAATGATGGTATCATCAGCGTACTGCAGGTGGGTAATACCATCCGGGACTAGGTGAGAGGCCATAGGCAAGATATGACCATGCTGAGCTGCCCTAAGAAGAATGCGGGAAAAGGCGTCGGCCACAAAATTGAAAAGCACAGGAGAGGCAGGGTCCCCTTGACGCAAGCCTCAGCCGTAAACAAAGAAATTACTAATATGACCATTCACAGAGACCGCGGTATGCCCGCCCGAGACCAACTGCATGATACGATGCACATAAGCCCCGTCGAAGCCTTTCGCAAGAAGGACCTGCCTTAAAAAAGGCCAGCTAACCGAATCATAGGCTTTCTCAAAATCAAATTTCAAAATGATCGCTTTGGAGTTATGAGCCCGCAAGTCATGAACAATTTCATGAAGACAGAGGACCCCATCTAGAATGTAACGCCCTTTGATGAAAGCAGACTGATACGGGCTGATGACTCTATGGGCAACGGGGGATAAGCGATTGGCGAAACCCTTAGCGGGGAATTTAGCAAAGTTATTAATCAAAGCGATGGGCCTAAACTGAGAAATCAAATCAGCACCTTTAACTTTAGGAATCAGGGAGATCACCGCATAGTTAAGACGAGAGATATCAACAGTGCCTAGGCAAAACCCTTGGATGACATTACAAACTAACTGCCTCAACTGAGGCCAAAACTTCCGAAAGAAAGGAATGGAGAAACCGTCCGGCCCAGAAGCAGTGTTTGGGTTGGCAGAGTTAACCACATCCCAAATCTCCTTATCAGAAAGGCGGATCATCAACGCAGCGTTCTCCTCGGCCGAAATCCGCGAACCATGGTCCCATAGGGTAGGAGAGATGGACAATCCCGAAGAAGGTTTGGCCCCTAACAGCGATGCGAAGAACTCCACCACATGAGATAGGATTAACGATTGGTCCGAAGTACGCACACCATTAATGATCAGGCTATTAATACCGCACCGCCTCCGCCTACCATTTGCAATGGCAAAGAAGTAAGCCGTGGCGAAGTCCCCTTTTAAGGTCCAGTTAAGCGTACCCCGCTGACGCCAGTAAATTTCCGCCTGATGATGCAACTGCATCAAGGCGGCCTCCGATCCAAGTTATACCGTAGAGACCACCCATCGTCAGAGAGCCCAGAAGAGTCAGCCGCAAGGTCAAGGAACAGAATTTGAGCTTCAAGACGATCTTTCGCGCGACGCTCCTCAGCTGTGTGGTTACGGGACCACCCTCTCAGAAATTTCCGCAAGGAATAGGAGCACGAGTGCCAGTCATCTAGAGGACCAAAGGAGCGAGCATTGGAGGAGAGAAGGAGGGTAATCTTCGAGGCCAGCAAATCACTGAAGCCATCAATCAACAGCCAAGAAGCGTCAAATTGGAATCTAGCAGGAGGTCTAAGAAGCTGCGACCCATCGTCCATAAGAAGAGGAGTATGGCCCGAACCAACAATACATTTGGCGACGAGGGAGGCCCTGGGAAATAACGAGTCCCACCTAGAGCAAATAAAAACTCTATCAAGAACCGATCTGATCGGGTTAGCCTGGTGGTTAGACCAAGTGAAGCGGGCTCCAACCCTAGGTAGCTCGCGGATGGCATTAGAACTAATAAAGTCATTGAAAGCATTAGCCAGGGGCCATGAGAAGTTGTTATTATTTTTATCAGAAGGGGAACGAAGGAGATTAAAGTCTCCACCGATAACCATCAGTAGATTGCAAGCCTCAATCTTCTCAGAGAGTTCGTCCAGGAATAGAGGAGAAAGCGAGTGATCAGCTGGCCCATAAACTACAATGAACTCCCACAGCAAATGAAGGGATTTGTGGCAAACAACTATGCTGGCCCAGAAAATACCATGATCGAAGGCAATGAAATCGAAAACATCTTTTTTGGAGCCAATGAGGATGCCCCCTGAATGGCCAGACGCAGGTAACACATGCCAATCAAATCTATCCATACCCGCAATAGACGACAGTTCATGAGGAGAGAAAGAAGTTTTGAAAGTTTCCACCATCCCTATCAGATCAACATTATTCGCACGGACCAAGTCTTTAATTTGATCCCGGCGCCCCCTAGCACCGAAACCCCTAATGTTCCAGAATAGAGCCCTCATTTATAAGACAGATTTTTAATGCGGAGGCTAGACCTGCTAGGAACCATGCAGGGTTTAGATCTTTTGGAAGGGCCCTTTTTAGCAGTGCTAGGCAGGGGTTGGCCACTACCAACCTCCACCCCCTCACCCTGAGCCCGGGTTCCTACAGAAGCAGCAGCCGAAGAGGCAACGGCCTCTTTAGCTTTAGCAATAGCCGCCTGGGCCAGCTCGTTCGCCCGAATAGTAGAGAGAAGAGCAGCAGGAGAACAGACTTGGGATCTACCGACACTCCCACATCCGACATAATATTTAATAGGAAATCATCAGATAGAGACGGAAGGACTAGCCGGGACGGGGAAGAAGAGGGACAAGGGCCATGGTGGTTACCTGAAGGAGGAAGATCCTTAGCAGCAGCCCGCCTCTCCGCCCGCTCCATGATGCATATGTCTTTTCGCTCTACATTGCAAACAAATTCATGGACTTTTTTTCATCTTGATCAATTAAAAACATTCTTATCTTTTAAACCATAATTTCATATTTGAAATAATTTATATATTTGAACTCCTGGCGCCAAGACCTTTAGAAGTAAATCAATTTTGGATATATTTCAAACACGTTTAATTTTCAACGTTTCACATTTCGTATGTGAAACAAACCTATTTTCACTTGAAAAGTGTGCTTTTTTGTGAAACAAGACAGTGAAGTGAAATATTGGTTTTGAAAGTGAAAAAAACTATGAAACTGAAATGTAAAATTGTGAAACTGATTATTTTGAAATGTGTATCCGTTTATTTTCAAAAGAGTGAAATATGTTTTTTCAAAAATGTGCAACTGAAATTGATACTCCCTCTGTTCACTTTTATAAGACCTTGATGACATTTCAGACAATGTGCAAAACAGCCTATTTTGAGTTGTCTGAAACGACTTACAAAAGTGAACTGAGGGAGTATCATTTTTGTGAAATAAGCCAGCTCTTGTAGCTTCTGAATTGTGAACTAGCAACCACAAAAGGTGAAATTATAATGTATCATTGTGAAACTAATTGTTCGAAAATGTGAAACAATTTATTTCAAAAGGGTGATATAGTTTATTTGATAAATGTACAATTGAAAAATATTTTTATGAAACAAGCCAGTGAAAAATGAAATGTAGGTTCTGAATTGTGAAACAGTAACCACGGAAAGTGAATTTCTAATTTATCAATGTGAATTTGATTATTTGGAAATATGAAACAATTTATTTCAAAAGAGTGAAACAGGTTATTTGATAAATGTACAATTGAAATAGGTGTTATTTTTGTGAAACAAGCCAGTGGAGAATGAAATGTTGGTTCTGAATTTTGTTATTAACTTGTTTCAGATTTTTCGAGTGAAATATATTAGTTCCACATACGAAATGTGAAATGTTGAAATTTAAATGTGTTTGAAATGCATCCAAGACGGTCTAGTTTTAAAGGTCTTGGCGCCAAGAGTTCAAATATATAAATTATTTCAAATACGACATTATGGTTTAATAGATAAGAATGTTTTAAATTTGCTAACATGAAATAAAGTCCGTGGATTTGTTTGCAAGGGAGAGAGAAGAGGCTGATGTATGCATGTCTTGTCTGACAAAAAGTAATACTCCGGATCCGCTAGACTGACAAAAGTAGTACACTGTTGATGGGCCAGTTAGTGAAATATCAATATTTCATAAATAGTGAAAACAGTGTATACAACATAGTATTTAATATACGGTACGAAGTGTCACTAGTTAATTGGCTGGCCAGTCGCCGGTACATCACGGAACCGCGCAATTTTCCGCTTCGGGGCAGCCACATGCCCCGAGCGCTGAAGCCACAACCTGCATGCCCGTAGGCGGTCAACCATGGACGGAGCCGATGAAGACGTAGATTATGCAAGAAATTCGTGTGCAGATCAACATCTTCCTCGTTTGAATTCGTTTTAAGAAATTCTTTCCCATCCGGATCTTCCGAGCGACATGCCTCTTCCAATGATCTGTAATTCAGCCCTAAAATTAAATATTGATATGTAATTCAGCCCTAAAATTAAATATTTCTGATGGCGATAGTTATGCAATCCAGACATAATCTGTCGTTGGTGGAAACTACACACTACAACATGTTTTATTCGCCTCAAATTACCATACATCCTATGGCAATCAATTTTCTGTTTTTTGAAGAAACACATAATTGATGGGTTACTGGTCGCACGGTGATGAAAGTGCCTCCAGCGGCGGCTGCGCGGCCGCATGCGCTTGATTAGGCTGGTGGATTTGGGAACCTAGATTAAAGATTGGAAAACAACACTGCAAACCAGCGCGGATGGATTTGATCGGTACTCCCACACTAGTCATTGAAATACCAGGGTACCGTAAAAAACCTCACGCTTAAACTGATGTGCCTATTATTAAAATAGGCCCAGATATATCCGTTTGAGCGTCAACTAATACCGGATGGAAGGAGTATATGACAGGCGAACGTGAGGAAACAGAGATAAGTCACACACTGAACAGAACGAGCTGTATGTATAAAAGTCCATAAACACTGGGAGTGCCCATGGTACAAACTCTCAACTCTCAGATACACAGATACTGATCTCCTCCAGAGGAGTACCAGCAAGCCAGCAGGAGAGAGTTCTTATTCATATTCAGTATAAACTCGCATAACTAGTGCCCATACTACATAGGGATAGAGGCTGCGCGCTTCAACTCCACGTGGATGGATGAGCTGAGCACCAGCTTGACGGATCGTCGCTCATTACACACTGCAGGTCAATCATGCGTGCAAAGATTTGATTAATGTTAATATCAATAAATTTTACGTGGATGAATGTTCATATATGTATGCTTGCATGTGAATTAATCACCTGTTGCAGTCGATGTCGAGACTGATGTGGTATGGGAGGTTGACACCGCACTTGGGGGCGAGGCTGCGGGCGTTGTCCTCGTTGAGATTGTGGATGCCACGAGCGATCCCCTTGAGGCAGTTGCAAGCGGCTTGGCGATCGCTCTTGGATTGCGCCTGGTTATGGAGGCTCTGGACGCCGCCGCAGCACTGCCCAGACGGGCTGGGGCCGCCCTGAACGTAGCTCAGGCAGGGTCTCACCAAGCTGTCAACGTGGCCGCAGTCGATGGCCACGGCAGCGCGCGGGACCGCCGCGAGCATCAGCACCAAGGCGACGGCCATGAGCATTACCTGAGCGCGGGCCATGATCACTTCTTGGTCTGTAGCTAACAGTGCACCGTATTAGCTAGTGATGATTGGGTGGAGAGATGAGCAACTCGTGGTGGTGTGGAGAATGTAGGGAAGAATGGAGGGGCTTAAATAGGGGTTCGAGAGAGAGATGCGTGGATGGTTTTTTCTTTTTCCCTTCCGAAGGATGACCCAGGCATGAAGCTGGGCTTTGGAAGCATGCACTACCACTGAAATCATGATGGTGTGTTTAGAGCTGGATGCAATTCTCCCTTGCATCCTCAATTTGCAGAACTAGCTAGATAACCCGCTCAACAACATTGTAGTCGATATGTTGGCCATTCTCATAGGCAGGGCAAAGAACGCCGGTCAGGTAGGTGGCTTGGTGCCTAACCTAGTTGATGGGGTGTGTCCATTTTGCAGTACGCTGATGATACAATCATTTTCATGGAGCATGACTTGGCAAAAGCGAGAAACATGAAGCTGGTGTTGTGTTTATTTGAACAATTGTCCGGTTTAAAGATTAACTTTCATAAAAGCGAGTTGTTCTGCTTTGATAGAGCCAAGGAGGAACAAGAGGCTTATAGGCAATTGTTTGGTTGTAAATTAGGGGCTTTACCTTTTACTTACCTTGGTATACCCATTCATCATCGTAAGCTCACGAACAGAGAGTGGAAATGTATCGAAGATCGGTTCGAAAAGAAACTTAGTTGCTGGAAGGGCAAACTTCTGTCTTATGGAGGCCGGTTAATTCTTATTAACTCGGTGCTCACAAGTTTGCCGATGTTCCTCCTATCTTTCTTTGAGGTTCCAGTTGGGGTTAGGAAAAGGCTGGACTTCTATCGGTCAAGATTTTTCTGGCAGAGTGATGATCTTAAGAGAAAGTATAGACTCGCCAAGTGGGATATTATTTGTCGTCCTAAGGATCAGAGGGGTTGGGTATCGAGAATCTTGAGGTTAAGAACAGATGCCTGCTTAGTAAGTGGCTATATAAGCTATCAGTTGGGACTGATGCGACTTGGGCACAGATTCTTCGTAACAAGTACCTGCAATCCAAAATTTTGTCGCAGGTGACAGTGAGACCAACTGATTCGCCATTTTGGAAGGGGCTTATGAGAGTTAAGGCAGCCTTCTTTAATAGAACAAAGTTTATTGTCGGCGATGGTAACGATACTCGCTTCTGGGAGGACACTTGGCTTGGTGAGACACCTTTGGCATTACAGTACCCAACTCTGTATCGTATTGTGCATCGCCGTGATGCGCTTGTGGCAACGATTATGCAGGCCACCCCCCTTAATATTCAGTTTAGGAGGGTGCTTGTTGGTAATAGATGGGAAGTTTGGCTTCATCTGGTGCGTAGACTGATGGAGGTTCAGCTACAGCACCAGCCCGATCAGTTGTGTTGGAAACTTACTAGGTCTGGACAATTTACCGTTAAATCGATGTACATCGATGTTATTAACTCGAGTGTCATTCCTAACTCCAAACATGTTTGGAAAGTCAAAGTTCCTTTGAAAATCAAAGTGATTATGTGGTTTGTCCATAAACAGGTCATTCTAACAAAGGACAACTTGGTTAAGCGCAATTGGACAGGATCTACTAGGTGTAGTTTCTGTGATCGGGATGAAACCATCAAGCATCTATTCTTTGAGTGCCCGTTGGCAAGAATTTTGTGGCGCTCCGTGCAAATTACTTTTAACATTACTCCTCCGAGTTCGGTCGGGTCGTTATTTGGAACGTGGCTGGATGGGATAGAGTCCGTTACAGCTAGACACATTTGTGTAGGAGTTTGTGCGTTGTTATGGGCAATTTAGAACTGCAGAAATGATTTGGCTTTTAACAGAATAACTACTATTCATTTTTTGCAGGTTGTATTCCGTGCTACGGCGTTGATTCGTATGTGGTCCCTACTCACTTCGACGGAGGCCAGGGAGCGTTTGGTTACTGGATCTGTCCGGTGGGAGATGGTAGCGCGGGGTATCTTCAACCGGTTTGGATGGCGGTCATGTAATAGGATAGGCAATTAGTTTTCCTACCTTTATTTCTGCCAGCCGGTTGTGGCCTTATGGCTTTTTTGTTTTCGTGTCGAGGTCTATGTGAGCTCGACGTTGCTTTCTTTTACGACTATTCGACATTGTTGAACCTATTTTATTTATCTAAGTGGCCGCATGCATCGACCTGATGCAGAGACCGGGGAGTCCCCCTTTTCCAAAAAAAAACCCGCTCAAGGGCAACATCTTTAATATGTCAATTTATTTTTCCAAGTGAATCTTCGATTCCAATAATTTTGGGAAATGAATTTATAAAACCAGATGGTATTAAATATTGGCACTCCTTCACATATGCAAATTTTTCTGGCAAAGTGATGAACATAAGAGGAAGTATCGGTTAACCAAGTGGGAAGTTTACCCCCCCCACACACACACACACCCAAAAAAAGCCAAGTGGGAAGTTTTGTGTCATCTATGGGACCAAAGGGTCTCGGTATTGAGGATCTTCATATTAAAAGCACATGGTTGCTCAACAAATGTCTTTTCAAGCTACTTTAATTGAAACTAGTATGGCAAAAATTATTTCCTAACAAATACCTCCGGTCTAAAACTCTTTCTCTAGACAAGCCTACGTACTCACCATTTGGAAAGTTTTGATCAGAGTGAAAGATGATCTTTTCATTAGTAGGGGGTCTTTCATTGTTGGAATTGGACAAAGTACGAGATTTTGGAAAGACATCTGGTTGGGGGATACACCCCTCTGTGTTGTGAGATGCCGAGTTTTCACGGGCTCTAACTAGGGATAAAATGGACATCATGGCCCCACTGGGACAGTACGTCGATGGGGTCTACCTATCACAACACCCATATGTCTTTGGTTGGAAACGAACTTCGCCTGGATCTTTAGTGTCAAGTTTATGTGTGCGAAGCACGTTAACTGAAGCCCTAGCTTTTTTCTATAAATACGTGGAAACTTATAGTCCCATAAAAAAGTCATGATTTTCGTGTGGTACGTACAAAGAAGAGAAGTCTTAACGAAAGAAGACTTCGAGCAGCTGGAATGTATAGGTAGAAATAAGTTTGGGCATCACTAGGCATCAGACTACTGATGCTTTGCATCTATCAGACCAGTCAAATGCCGTAGGATTGAGTTAGTCTCCAGCGTAAGGCCTAGTAAAAGGAGAGTCCGGCTAGTTAGTATGGATAATTGTGATTTATTTCCGTAACTACTACCTTAAATTACGGCTAATTAAATGCAAGATTCCATCCGCTGTTGGCTTAGACGTTAGGCGGTTTGCTTCCTTATTTAGCAATTTTGATTCCGGTATTTTCTAAAATTGCTTCCAAACAATATTTTCCCCTTAAATATAAAATTGCTTTGAAAGTGAGGTTTCTCAGCCATGCGGACATGTAGATTTTTTTCCCAATGTGATGCTTTTTTTCTTTGGAGCAATAGATTTATTTCACGGTGAATTAAACGTGCTTCCACCTACCGATGAATTTGCGTCGATGGACAAAATCAACGTTCTACAGTTTAATAGAATTTCGTTTCTTACACAATAGAAAATTTTGCTTCAAGACATCAAAATCTCGTTTCCAGCAAATAGATAATTGCTTCTAAAAAAGTTAGACCTTCACTATAAAAAATAACCATCATCATATGTACACATGTTTCAAGCACATTCGGGCGCGTGTCGGAAAAATACAAATGTTCACAATTTGCATCCGATCCATTGATTGAAAGTAATGCTTCCAAACACAAATTGTGCTTCCTAGTCCATGGTTCCCTGCTATGCTCCATCCAACCCAGCCCGGCCTAGTCCATTTCTCCCACAAATGGCCTACGATCTTGGCATGTGCCCACCGAGGGTGTGCTAGGCTAGCTAAGTTGCTTCCAAACAGATCTCGCGTTGTGCACCGTGCCTTGCATGTTCTTCTTTGTTGTCGACCCTGCAAAATTTTAAAAAGAAATGAATTGTTTGGCTTGAATTCAAACACGACGCCTACAAAACATTACGAAGCATGTAAAGGAAGCAAGTTGAACATAGCATAGAAGTGCATCTATGAAACATACGAAGCAATCTATACACCGTGAAGAAGTACAACTATGTTATGTATGAAGCGAATTGTATGCTAGGAAGAAGCACAAATATGATATGTCCGACCATGGAAATTTGAGAGCATATACCCGTGCAATCTCAATGTAGTATCTGCATGGACATACCGAATACTGTGAAAAAACTCAGCCAAAAGGGACGCGTGCTTATTCTCATGGTTTTGATCCTCCGGCCACCTAGTGATCCTCCGGCTGCATGGTTAGGCAACAACACCAGCAGCCACCCAGTTGGAGATGGCCACAGCGCCGCGTACAGAGGGGTGACGCTCCAACGAGGTGGACGGGAAGGAAGTGGCCGTGCTACTCGAGGAGAGGAGGATGCAGGCGCGTGCGAGGCCATGGGAGAAGGGGATTTGGGCGGGGCGAACGAGGTGGAAGAGCTCCGGGTGGTGCCTGTGATTGGAATCAGGAGGGATACGGGGAGAGTGATTAGGGGGATGTTAATGGCGGGGTTTGTGGTGGGTTGTTTGTGGACGAGGGGATGTTCTTTTTTTAACATATATTATGGGCACATTCTGACTGTGCGATCCCAACTGAAGCAAGGGCAGTCCATTGGTCTGGGATTGGTCTCTTATCAGCCTATAGATAGGAAGTGTTTCCCAATAAGTTTTCCTTTTGTGATCACCACAAAATGATTCAACACTTATTCCTTTATTGCCCCCATCAATGATCCTCTGGCGAACCATTTATGTGGCTTCTAGAACCAATATGTTTGATAATTGGTTGAATGTTATTCATCCTAGACTAGAGGCACATATACGCGTAGGTGTATGCGCCATGGAATTCTAGGAATGGTTATGTTTTTAATAGGATGAAAATTCCAACAATTTTGCTTGTCATCTACTTAGCCATTAGCTGGCTCCATACATGGTCCTCTCTTTGGCATGCGGAGGTGTGGGAGTCGATGTTATTTGGGTGCAATTGATAGGCTGGTTGATAGGGCTATGGTCAACCATTTTCGGTGGCGTTCATGTAATAAGAGGAGCATAAGTGTCTTCTGTAATCTGGTGTTATCCCAATGTTCACAGACTTTTGGCTTACACTCTTTATGGCATTTTTATTCTTAAACTCTGAATGTTGATTACTGTGCAATGATATGATGATTTTGTGCCTCAAGTGACGTAGAAGCCAGGGGATTTTTAAATCTTATTTGAAAAAGAAAGGTTACCCCCTTTTAGCTTGTGAAATGATTTTGTTTTGGTGATCGGTAAATACTGAGGGAAATACATGTTACATAAATACACCTTGGGATAAGCTTACACATATATATTCAAAATAGTGGTTATCAAGTTTTTCAAATTCAACTCAATGCCCAATATTTGAAATCACACATTCTTTTTACAAATCGTTGGATACTTTATGCTTTATAAAATAAATCATCTAATGCCAAGACATAATAATTTTATTAACATTCAAGACATTTTGTCCTCATTTGGTCACTGCAATGCAAAATAAAGAATTTGGATATGTAAACATGTGATATCTAGAGAGTATATGCCAAGATGCATAAGTCATGGGTAAAGATAACTCAATCAATGTTGCTCATGTAGCTGATTAGACAACCTGTACTGAATATATGCATTTGAATACCCCTTCAAATGAATAGAAAGTTACTCCGGTTCCATATCTGAACATCTCCTCAATGATTACGTTCCTCCAGACCGTAGGAGTTAATTTATAAGATACTATTTAGGACAGGTCCTATTTCAAAACCATGAAGTCATTCGATTACATGAAGGACACTACCAACTTATTATGGCTATTTATGCTTCTAGTTTATCATGATTACCATCTAATTCACCAACTTTTTCGCTTATTCTCATAGATGTTGCCAATCTCTATGTATTTCTTTTGTGTGTGTTATCTTGGGATTGTAGGGTGTCCATATGATATCATTAGCACTCAAATAGTACCAAAAATGTACCATAGTGACAAAATACATTTCTCAGCACAAACCGTTTATGGCTAAGTAGTTAGCTGTGATCTATAAGGTCCTTGCTTTAGAAACCAATTGTTGCATTTAACTGTTTTAGTTGTAAAACCCAAGCTTTGACGAATGTACTATCTAATACTCCAAAATCAGCGACACTTATTTTGGGACGGAGGGAGTATGTAATAAAGGTATTTGTTACTCACTGCCAAAAATCGGTAGCAGACTATAGGAATTAGGAAGTAAACAATTACTCAAATTATACGAACCATGTTCTAGTCTCGCTAGTAAATATATAGTCAAGTATTTTTGTTTGAGGGGTTAAATACTCGAGGATTACTTAATCATGGTGGAAGAAAATGAAAGACACTATTATGTTTGATCTGGTGATTGTTGAGATCCTTCGCCCTCGATTCGATGCATCAAATTCTTAACTTCGGAGGAAAGAAAAAAGACATTTTATAAGAGATTTATAATCACTCACCCTTGTTTGTCATAAGTATACTCCCTCTATTCCAATGAATAAGGCATGCATGTATTTCAAAATTCAACACTTGAAATTGCGTTGAAGGAAGTTTTTAGTAATATAATTTTGAAGTCAAAAATATAGTATTTATCTAATTTATGATCAAAGTTGGATCTTAAGAAGTGTGTGAGCCTTATTCATTGAAATGGATAGAGTAACTTTTTAACCTATCAAACTCCATCTCTTTGAATGTGAAGAGAGGGCATGTTATAATGTTAAGAGATGTCAAGATAGACCAAACTTAATATGAGAAGAGTTCGTATAAAGAAGATCAAGGTAGACCAAACTTGATATGAGCGTTCATATAAAGAGATCGAAGGATCATAATATCACCTAAGAATGGACATGGATGCCTGAAAGTTAGCTATCTACTGCATCCGTCGCTAGCTATGCTCACTTCGATCGTGTACGTACAAGATAATCCAGACGTATACGCCGGTGACCGCTAATATATCTTAGCTACCCACCATGTTGCCGCAGGGATTAAATGTGCCGCGGCACGCGTCCACTCGTTCGAACGATACGTGTACTGTAGTCGTATGCAACGACGCACGCATGTTTATCCATAGAGCTGCGGACATGCGGCGACATACGTACGGGCATGCATATGGAGCGGTGCAACTTAGTTAGCCGCTCGTCATCTTTTCTGTACATATGCACGTATTTTCGCTTCATCTTGTTGGGGCGATGATGGCCAGGCAGTTCTGGTAGCTTATGCATGCTTCTAGCTAGCTCCACCAAAGAAGCGAGAAGAGATTGATATAGCTCGCCGCCTTCCGGTCTACCTACACCTCGACCTCGCTGACGTTAGTTAGCTAGTGTGGCAAGCTGACTAAGCTAGCTACTGACACGTACTGCCCCTTAAAAGACAGAAATAAATAAAATGATAATTTATTTTGGTGCCCAAGCTCATCTACCTGATAACAATAAACTCAAATAAATAACAGAAAAAAAAATAAAAAAACCAATATTTTTTTTGGTGCAATATGCTCAAAGGTGTGATGTTCGTGGGAAGTTTTAGGGTGTTTGGACATTCGAAAAGCTCATGACAAAAAAGACAAAATCGAATGTAAATGGTGATGTTTTCAAAGGTTTCTCGCACACCCGAAATTTAATTTTTTTTGCCACGAGCTCCTTAAATGTCCAAACTTCACTAAATTTTGCACCAGGCATCAGACACATGAGCATCTTGCACCACAAAAAATTATGTTTCTTTTTTTGAACTTTTCTGCTTTTTAAAACAAATTTACTGTTCACATCAGGGCCCATGTGAGTCCGGGTGTGGAGTAGTCGTGCCCAAAATAAAAGACCTATCACGTACACAGAGTCAGTCTCAAGCTAGAGGTTTGCAGGTATCATTATTCTTCATAAAAAAAATCAAAAACACTCGAGGCGACTTTTGCTTTTGCCGAGGCCAAGGCCACTCCGACGCGGGGCCACCGTTGGGCCTCCCCCTCCGGCATTGCCTTGTAAGTTCTTCTCCTCTCCTTCCTGTTGATTTTGATTCTAGAGTTACGGTTCCAGAGAAATTGGGGGAAATTTGTGAATTAGATTTAGGGCTTGGATTAGTTTTAGACCACTACACAATAACATCCATGATATGTATAACAGGATTTTTATGATATATGAAAAAACGGTTGTTCAGAATTTAGGATATTTGATTTTGTTTTATCACTCTGTTACTTGTCATGCTTTATTCTCTTGTTTTTTTGAACCCAACACCGTAGAACAATTGTTCTACGGTAAATAAATTAATAAAAAAATATAGTACAAACCCCAGAGGGGTCAGAGTCTGGTCAAAGGTTTAGCCAATGCCTGCTCTAGGTATGGAGATCATATCCTTACAAGTTATTGTCTATCCACTGTGTGAAACTAAGTTCAAACTTATACCCATTAACAAAGGCAGGCATCAACAGCGTCATATATATCAGCTCATATACAAAGTGAAAGTACATAACCCTGCAGGTAAGAAAGAAGAAAACGTTGAATTACAGGGCATGGCCTATCCCTAAGAGCTGAGCAAACATAACTAAAATAAGGTTCAACCAGGACTCCAAGAGGATTACAACCTGATGTGTATTACAGAGAGAAACACTGTTGGACAACCTGCTCGGCTTGAATGTATCCAGCTAGGTCACAACTCTTGTAAATGTTGTTTAAAAGATATGTGACCTCATAGGACATGAGCTTCAAACAGAGGCCCGAATCAGGACCATACATAGCTGGAAACATTGAACAACATGAATACAAAAGCCCAAGTGTCGGAGTCGATTCCGGCATATCTCCAGGTAGAGATCCTCATATAGGCGTCTTGGAAGATGGTAACATGGACACTGAGATTTTACCTAGGTTCGGGCTCCCTCGAAGACATACTATCAAATGTCCTACTTTTGATTGTATTGATATGGGATATAGTACAGAGTACAGATATCTTCTACGAGATTGTGTAAGATTCTAATAATATGAGATCATCTATTGACTAGTCTAGTCTTGGTTTATATAATGCACAGGAGGCCTAGGATTTAGAAGAGTCCTTGTCTTGTGCACCAAGTCTCGTGGAATCTTCCTTGTATATGACATGGGTTGTCTGAAGTGGCCCATTAGTGAATCGCCATGAGGGTCCTCGGCCCGACCCACCTGGTTGGGAGACGACATGGTGAGTACCCCCTAGTCCAGGACTCCATCAGTAGCCCCTGAACCGATCTTCAAGCTGACGACACTCATTGGTTCTTTCGAACTTTTCATCATTTTCGGTCGTCGGTCTTGAAAGCTGGTTCAACAAATATTTTTCATCTCCAATCTCGAGGATCACCAAGGTGTATCCGAAAAGTTCACATGTTGGGCATCCGAGGAGCCCCTTTAATTTCTCATCATTTATCAATGCCTTGTTATTTTTACACCACACCTCGGGTTCGAAGTTATTCCCGTGCAGCAGCGTCTTCTTGCAGCTGAGCTCCAATGCCCAACTACATCTGAGGTGTCATAGATCACCTCAGTCTTGAAAATAGTTGAAGGAGTTTAACCGAGCTTAACGCCGGAAACATCCTTTGTGGAGCCAGCAACTCGCAACCGAGCTTTATACCAGACTGCTTCCGAGGTGGTGCACCACCTCGGTCTTGGCTGATTTTTCGCGGAATTTTTTCAATTGATACAATTTATTCTCTGCTAAGAGCCCGAGATGCACAGCCAGTAGCCTTCAAGGTGCGTGTCGGCCTAAAATCTAGGATGCACCTGAAGGATACCCAGTAGCCCGTGAGGCTCAGGCCAATTCACGAAATTGGCGCGAGGATCAAGTCCTTGCTCGACAACATACTTTAGGAATGGAAACGCGATGCGCAATAGCTCCTGAGACTCGGGTTGGGTGCGGACGACTGATGAGTGATACTTTTACACTCATTCACCCTTAGTTTAAACCAAGATATTTCATTTAAATAGAGATATTCGCTCTGATTTTGTGACGCAGTCGATGCCAGCTTGATGAAGTGACCATGCGGCGACGTCGGCGCGCTTGACCCGTGCAATCCGTGGGGTGACAATGTTGTCTTGGTGATGATTTGGCCTTCGCGATGCTGAACTATTGGTCCGCTCGCCAAGGTGATGTTCAGACGTGGTTGACGTCGGCTTGAGGAAGCGATGACCCATCTAGCACAGGTCAGCACTCGTGGAGGAACGAGGTTGGACGGTTTAACACTAGCGCGGCGGTGAAGAGCACCGTGGAAAAGGCTCAAAATTGTTGGCACGTGTTTGAGATCAAGATGCAATGCCCTAGAAAAAATTCCTTCAAAAAGGATGTCCGATAATCCATCCATGAAAAAAGATGAATTTGAGTCGGATTCGTTTTTGCTCCGAAAATAGATCCGAGAATTGATGCACTCCTCGGACTCGTTCCAGAGTTTGGACGGTCGGATGGAGCTGAAATTTTAAGGGGTTGTCAACATAGGAATTCCGCGGTCCATGAAAGGTTGGATTTTCCAAAGGATGTCTGAGATGGAAACTGGACTCCTCACCCCAAACTCGTCCAGATTCCCGTCTAGATTCGACATGGTTCCACACAATTCCGCTGGACCAATCATCAAAGCGACGCTCGGCGAGGCGGGGATGGTGAAAACAAATCCGTTGTCCAGAAAATTCTGCACGTTTGCTCGAGGGCAATGTTGATGTTGAGCCCCCGAGCTCCATGGATGGTTTTTCAGTGATCTCGGTTGAGATCAAAATTGATGTTGATGAAGGCACATGTCCGATCTTGACTATCCGACATGGGGTCCTTGGTCTAGCCGACGTCAACAGTCGAGCCGGCGTCGAGGATGGTGACGTCAATGATGAAGCTCGGTTCCGACGTGTAGATCGCGTCAGAGCCGATCTAAATTCAAATTGCACCGCCGCGACTACCAGCAGGGACCTGTATGGGCCACCACCAATGTCGGAGTCGATTTCGGCATATCTCGAGGTAGGGGTCCTCATCTAGGCATATTGAAACGATGTAACATGGACACAGAGATTTTACCCGGGTTTAGGCTCTCTCGAAGAGACAATACCCTACGTCCTGCTTTTGATTGTATTGATATGGGTTATAGACAGAATACAAATATCTACCACGAGATTGGTGTGTGTGATTCTAATGAACATGAGATCATCTACTGACTAGCCTAGTCTCGGTTTATATAATGCACCAGAGGCCTAGGATTTAGAAGAGTCCTCATCTTGTGCGCCAAGTCTTTTGGAATCTTCTTTGTATACTGCATGGGTTGGCCGAAGTGGCTCATTAATGAACTATCATGGGGGTCCTCGACCCGACCCACCTGGTCATAATACGACGTGGTGAGTACCCCCCCCCCCTAGTCTATGACTCCATCGCCAATCAGTCCAAAGTAACAAGTTTTTGAATGAACTGACAGTTAGCTTGCCTATGAGCTTGACTGTAGACTGCAATGACGGGTTATGTAGATGAGTTCAACAGTTAGGAGTTGTCAAGGAATTGCTACAGAATTCTATGAGGAGGGAGTGGGTGAGAGAGGATGTCAAGGGGTGAGAGAGTACCTGGCTGACAAAGATTTGCAGGAGATTTTGTTTCCTTTTTGGTTTATAGCCATGGCCATTAGAGAATGCATGGTGAGATGGAGCTATTATCTTATGGAGCTCTATGCTTTTTGGACATCGATAACCACCGAATGTTCGGTCTGGCAGAGCCCCAGATCAAACAAAATGTTCGTTGCAAGGGTTCCATCCATCGAACGATTCCGTTCGGTAGGAAAAACTCTCGGCACGAACACCTACAGCTCTTGTAAAGCCTTTTGTTGTGACTAAAACAATAAAGCCCGGTTTAGCCCAGCTTTTACTATGATTTTAAAAACCAGTTTTGGTTGTGATTAATAAAGCCCAGATTTTACGATCCTATGAAAAATTTGTAAATGTCCATAAAAGGAAAATGAAAAGTTGAATTTTTGAAAATACCATGGCAAAAAAATGAAAATGTTATGCCAAAAAAAGTAAAAATTACCATAATACAAAGTAAACTATTGACACGTTCTTAAAAAAGGTAACATTTTATATAAAAATGTTTCTTCTTCATTTTCCATTCTCAAAATGTACTCAAAGTAAATATTGCCATGGCAAAATTTACAATGCTCCCATGAAAAAGTAAAAAAAATCGTGAGCTGATATGTTGACATGGAAAAAGTAAATTTGCCATGGTAGTATAGGTAATTTTTCCGTAGTGATAAATGTAAATTTGCTATAAAAAATAAATTAGTGTAAAAATTACCATGATACATACAAAAACCAATTTCCCATGGCAAAAATATTTGAACAAATTTGCCATGGGGATGAGGGTAAATTTTCCACGGCAAAATTATAGATTAAAATTTTCACATGACAAAAAAATAAAAAAATTCCATGGCAAATAAAAGTAAATTCTACCAATCTAAAAGGTAAAAATCTGCCATGTTCTCAAAACAAAAAAAATGTTATGATGATCAAATTTTCATAAATTTGTCATGTGAATATTCCCAAAAAAAATGTTGCATATTTTGCTATGGTGTATGAGACACACTTTTTGCCATGGCAAAAAACATCTTAATTTGGCATGGCAAAAGCAAATCTTAAATTACCGTGAAAAAGGTATATTTTAGTTTCCATGTCAAACACACCGTAAAAAACATCTAAACTTGCCATGTTAACACATTTAAAAGTTGGCATGGCAAGTGTTAAATGGTGTATTTAAGAAAATAGCCATGGTCTAATTAGTTAAAATTCTCTGGTTTAAAAAATTAAAATGCCGCAGTATCTACTAATAAAAGGGGCATGGCAAAATAATATAAAAATGTTCTCTAAGAACACAATATTTGACACGAAAAAAATATTTTATTGCCATAGAAATAAAAGTAAAAAATGTCATGTATGTAAAGTAAATTTTACCAATCTAAAAGGTAAAAATCTGCCATGTTCTCAAAACAAAACAAAATGTTATGATGATCAAATTTTCATAAATTTGTCATGTGAATATTCCCAAAAAAAGGTTGCATATTTTGCTATGGTGTATGAGACACACTTTTTGCCATGGCAAAAAACATCTTAATTTGGCATGGCAAAAGCAAATCTAAATTACCTTGGCAAATGGTATATTTTAGTTTCCATGTCTAACACACCGTAAAAAAACATCTAAACTTGCCATGTCAACGCATTTTAAAGTTGGCATGGCAAGTGGTAAATGGTGTATTTAAGAAAATAGCCATGGTCTAATTAGTTAAAATTCCCTGGTTTAAAAAATTAAAATGCCACAGTATCTACTAATAAAAGGGGCATGGCAAAATAATATAAAAATGTTCTCTAAGAACACAATATTTGACATGGAAAAAAACTTTTATTGCCATAGAAATAAAAGTAAAAAAATGTCATGTATGTTAAAGTAAATTTTCCATGGCAATAAAGGTAAATTAGCCATGGCAAAATAAAATTTAAAAAAGGTCATAGCAAATGAACGAAACTTGCCATGGCAATAAGCTGAAATTTGCCGTGTATGTTAAAGTAAATTTGCCATGGGGATAAGAGTTAGTTTGCCATGGGAAAACTAAAAATTTGCCATGGTAAGAAAACTAAAATTTTCCATGCCAAATAGAAATAAAATGTGAATGCTACAAAGTAAAAAAATTGACATGTTCTTAAAAAAGGTAACATGATATATAAGCAAAAAATGTTTCTTGTTCATTTGCCATGCTCAAAATGTACTCAAAGAAAAAAATCGGCATGGATAAATTTGCAAGAGGTCCCATGAAAAACAAAAAATTGTTGTGAGCAATTAAATTGACATGGAAACGTAAATTTGCCATGGCGGTATAGGTATTTTTGCTATGGTGAGAAAATGTAAATTTGCCATCATGAAAAGTTGTATAAAACATACCATGATAACTACAAAAACCAATTTCCCATGGCAAAAAACATTTGAACAAACTTGCAATGGGAAAAAAATTCTCATGCTAACCTTAACATATTTGTCATGCGCTAACTTGCATATTTGCCATGGGAAAAAGGTTAGAAATTTGCCATGCCAAAATTTTGAACTTGCCATGGCAAAAATATGAACAGTCTGCTATAGAAAAAAAGTTGTCAATCTAAAAAGTTACTCCCTCTGTAAAAAAATATAAGAGCATTTAGGTTACTAAAGTAATGATCTAAACGCTCTTATATTTCTTTACAGAGGGAGTGCAAATTTGACATGACCTAACTTGAGTATTTGGCAATGGTTCATTTTTCCCAAGGCTAAAAAATAGGAATTTGCCATGGCAAAAACATTGGTTCCATGGGGAAAAAATTCTCAATCTAACCTTATGAACGTAATTGCCTTGAGTTAAAATGAATATTTTCCATGGGAAAACTACCATAGAAAAAAGGAATGAACACTCCAAAACAAAATTTGTGAACTAAAACATTGCCATGGCAGATTCATAGTAGAAAAAATGCCATGAGACATGGACAAGCATTTACCATGTTGTGTAAAATAAGAACTTTCCATAGTATAACAAAGTAGGTTTGCCATGACTTTTGAAACAAAATAAGCTAAATTTTCCGTGCGAGGAAGAACATGAAGGAAATATGCCCTAGAGGCAATAATAAAGTTGTTATTTATATTTTCTTATATCATGATAAATGTTTATTATTCATGCTAGAATTGTATTAACCGAAAACTTGATTCATGTGTGAATACATAAACAAAACACAGTGTCCCTAGTATGCCTCTACTAGACTAGCTCGTTAATCAAAGATGGTTAAGTTTCCTGATCATAGACATGTGTTGTCATTTGATGAACGGGATCACATCATTAGGAGAATGATGTGATGGACAAGACCCATCCGTTAGCTTAGCATAATGATCGTTAAGTTTTATTTCTATTGCTTTCTTCATGACTTATACATATTCCTTTGACTATGAGATTATGTAACTCCCGAATACCAGAGGAATACCTTGTGTGCTATCAAATTTCACAACATAACTGGGTGATCATAAAGATGCTCTACAGGTATCTCTGAAGGTGTTTGTTGGGTTGGCATAGATCTAGATTAGGATTTGTCACTCCGAGTATCGGAGAGGTATCTTTGGGCCCTCTCGGTAATACACATCATGATAAGCCTTGCAAGCAATGTGACTAATGAGTTAGTTGCGGGATGATGTATTACGGAACGAGTAAGGAGACTTGCCGGTAACGAGATTGAACTAGGTGTGAAGATACCGACGATCGAGTCTAGGGCAAGTAACATACCGATGACAAAGGGAATGACGTATTTTGTCATTGCGGTTTGACCGATAAAGATCTTCGTAGAATATGTAGGAACCAATATGAGCATCCAAGTTCTGCTATTGGTTATTGACCGGAGATATGTCTCGGTCATTTCTACATAGTTCTCGAACCCGTAGGGTCCGCACGCTTAACGTTCGATGACAATTTGTATTATGAGTTATGTGTTTTGGTGACCGAAGATTGTTCAGAGTCCCGGATGAAACCACGGACATGACGAGGAGTCTCGAAATGGTCGAGAGGTAAATATTGGTATATTGGACGATAGTATTCGGACACCGGAAGTGTTTCGGAATGTATCGGGTACATATCAGAGTATCGAGGGGGTTACCGGAACCCCCCGGGGGAAGATATGGGCCCTATGGGCCATAGGAGGGAGGCAAGGCAGCCCACAAGGGTGGCGCGCGCCCCCCAAGGGAGGAGTAAGAATTGGACTAGGGGTGGGGGCGCGGACCTCCTTTCCTTCTCCTTCTCCCTCTCCTTCCCCCTTTCCCCTTCTCATAAAAGGAAGGGGGGAGCCGAATGGGACTAGGAGTCGAAGTGGGACTCCCCCCACTTGGCGCGCCCCTAGGCCGGCCTCCTCCCCTCTCCCTCCTTTATATACGGGGGCGGGGGGCACCTCTAAGGCACATCAATTGTTCTTAGCCGTGTGTAGTGCCCCCCTCCACCGTTTACTCCTCCAGTCATATTGTCGTAGTGCATAGGCGAAGCCATGCGCGGATCACTTCACCATCACCGTCACCACGCTGTTGTGTTGACGAAACTCTCCCTCGACACTTTGTTGGATCAAGAGTTCGAGGGACATCATCGAGTTGATCGTGTGCTGAACTCGGAGGTGTCGTACGTTCGGTACTTGATCGGTTGAATCGCGAAGACGTTCGACTATATCAACCGCATTAAACTAACGCTTCCGCTTTCGGTCTACGAGGGTACGTGGACACACTCTCCCCTCTCGTTGCTATGCATCTCCTAGATAGATCTTGCGTGAGTGTAGGATTTTTTTTAAATTGCATGCTACGTTTCCCAACAGTGGCATCCGAGCCAGGTCTATGCGTAGATGATATGCACGAGTAGAACACAAAGAGTTGTGGGCGATGATAGTCATACTGCTTACCACCAACGTCTTATTTTGATTCGGCGGTATTGTTGGATGAAGCGGCTCGGACCAACCTTACATGACCACGTTCATGAGACCGGTTCCACCGACAGACATGCAACTTGTTTTGCATAAAGGTGGCTGGCGGGTGTCTGTTTCTCCAACTTTAGTTGAATCAAATTTGACTACGGCCGGTCCTTGTTGAAGGTTAAAACAGAAAACTTGACGAAATATCGTTGTCATTTTGATGCGTAGGTAAGAACGGTTCTTACTAGAAGCCCGTAGCAGCCACGTAAAACTTGCAACAACAAAGTAGAGGACGTCTAACTTGTTTTTGCAGGGCATGTTGTGATGTGATATGGTCAAGACATGATGTGATATACATTCTTGTATGAGATGATCATGTTTTGTAAAAATTATCGGCAACTGGCAGGAGCCTTATGGTTGTCGCTTTATTGTATGAAATGCAATCGCCATGTAATTGCTTTACTTTATCACTATGCGTTAGCTATAGTTGTAGAAGCAATAGTTGGCGAGACGACAACGACGCTACGATGGATATCAAGGTGTCAAGCCGGTGACGATGGAGATCATGACGGTGCTTTGGAGATGGAGATCAAAGGCACAAGATGATGATGGTCATATCATGTCACATATTTTGATTGCATGTGATTTTTATCTTTTATGCATCTTATTTTGCTTAGTATGGCGATAGCATTATAAGATGATCCATCACTAAAAATGTCAAGGTATAAGTGTTCTCCCTGAGTATGCACCGTTGCGACAGTTCGTCGTGCCGAGACACCACGTGATGATCGGGTGTGATAAGCTCTACGTTCGCATACAACGGGTGCAAGACAGTTTTGCACGTGCGGAATGCTCGGGTTAAACTTGACGAGCCTAGCATGTACAGGCATGGCCTCGGAACACTGAGACTGAAAGGTCGAACGTGAATCATATAGTAGATATGATCAACATAGAGATGTTCACCATTGAAGACTACTCCATCTCACGTGATGATCGGACATAGTTTAGTTGATATGGATCACGTGATCATTTAGATGACTCGAGGGATGTCTATCTAAGTGGGAGTTCTTAAGTAATATGATTAATTGAACTTAATCCTGATAGTTTTTGCATATCTATGTTGTAGGTCAATGGCCCGTGCTACCGTTCCTTTAAATTTTAATGCGTTCCTAGAGAAAGCTAAGTTGAAAGATGATGGTAGCAACTACACGGAGTGGGTCCGTAACTTGAGGATTATCCTCATTGCTGCACAGAAGAATTATGTCCTTGATGCACCGCTAGGTGAAAGGCCTGCTGCAGGAGCAGATGCTGATGTTATGAACGTCTGGCAAGCTCGATCTGATGACTACTCGATAGTTCAGTGTGCCATGATTTACGGCTTATAATCGGGACTTCAAAGACGTTTTGAACGTCATGGACCATATGAGATGTTCCAGGAGTTGAAGTTAATATTTCAAGCAAATGCCCGAGTTGAGAGATATGAAGTCTCCAGTAAGTTTTATAGCTGCAAGATGGAGGAGAACAGTTCTGTCAGTGAACACATACTAGAATGTCTGGGTACCATAACCACTTGACTCAGCTGGGAGTTAATCTTCCAGATGATAGTGTTATTGACAGAGTTCTTCAATCACTGCCACCAAGTTACAAAGGCTTCGTGATGAACTATAATATGCAAGGGATGGAAAAGTCTATTCCCGAGCTCTTCGCAATGCTCAAAGCTACGGAGGTAGAAATCAAGAAGGAGCATCAAGTGTTGATGGTTAACAAGACCACTAGTTTCAAGAAAAATGGCAAAGGAAAGAAGAGGAACTTCAAGAAGAATGGCAAGCAAGTTGCTACTCCCGGGAAGAAGCCCAAGTCTGGACCTAAGCCTGAAACTGAGAGCTTCTACTGCAAAGGGACTGGTCACTGGAAGCGGAACTGTCCCAAGTATTTGGCGGATAAGAAGGATGGCAAAGTGAATAAAGGTATACTTGATATACATGTTATAGATGTGTACCTTAGTAATGCTCGTAATAGCGCATGGGTATTTGATACTGGTTCTGTTGCTCATATTTGCAACTCGAAACAGGGCTACAGATTAAATGAAGATTGGCTAAGGACGAGGTGACGATGCGCGTCGGGAATGGTTCCAAGGTCGATGTGATCGCCGTCGGCACGCTACCTCTACATCTACCTTCGGGATTAGTTTTAGACCCGAGTAACTCAGATTAAACATTGAAATTGCATGCTACGTTTACCAATAGAACATGGCAAAAAGATCATAATTATTGCCATGCCAAAAACAAAGGTAAAGAGAAAAAATGTCATGTTCTCAAATAAAATGCAAAATTGTCATGGCAACATTCTTCGGGATATATGGGGCAGAAAGACTGAAGGAATGTTGTGGTCATGGCAACATAAGCATCTTTTTGCCATGGCAAACACATAACTGAACTACATGGCCAAACATAAGCTTCTATTTGCCATGGCAAAAACACATCTATTTAACAACAAACAAAATTACATGTCAACATAAGCATCTAGTTGCCATGGCAAACACATAGCAAAATTACATGGCAAACATAAGCTTCTAGTTTCAAATATGTAACACAAAATGCCTTGGACATAACCAACACATGCCATATGCCTAAGTGTCAATGCTTTTGCCATGGGGGTCATTTCAGAAAACATTTTATGCAAAATTTGCCATGGGTTTGATCAATGTCAAATCTACATATACTACAACAGGTTCATATCCTGAGGCCTATGAAGCAAGTAAGACTGATCCAAATCAGATTGTGTGATTTTATCAAAAAACGACAGGCCTAAGAACTACGCAACAACTAAGCATCCAATTACTAACAAGATCATAGGCGAGAAAAGGGGGAGGGGACCTTGACGTCGGCTCCATGGCGTCGGGCATCGGAGGAGCAGGGAGCAGGTCAGCCCTCTCTAGAGGTGGAACCGCACGGCCGCGACATCACCGAACAGCGGGGTCATGGCCGCCTCTGCCTCATCGCGTACATCGTCACTCTTCACACACGAATATGTCACCATATACGGTCGACGCCGGGGGTGATACAATGCAACTCACATCGAAGGAGACCCGTCCGGAAGCGCGCTAGGCAAGCAATCCGGCGGGCGCTTTGGACCCGAAACCACACACACATGGGAGGGACCCTGTAAGGGCATGCGGCGGCTATGGGCTGCCCTAGGTCGACCTAGCCGCCCCTAGGGCCTCGAGTTTTGCCGCCCTACAACAAGAAGAACGAACGAAGAACGAGGAAGAAGAAAATAAGGGAGAAGATAGAAGTAAAGGTAAAAGTCATATATTGATTTGTCGATTGTGTGCTCATCAATCGGTCGTCACCTCTTATCTATTTATGAGAAGATTGGACTTCTCATACAAGAAAAGAACTCTAAATCTCGTCCAAATCCTTACAATATTAACCGAACTCAGATTAGATATGTCTGAGATAGCAGCTTGGTTTTTGTATTTCACGGGAAAAATACGACCTCCAATGAAGATGCGTCCAAAAGCAAATTTAACCACTTCGATGATACAAACAACTTTTGTGTTGGACATTTTTTGATTTGACACCATATTGAAGCAGTTTTGAGCTGTTTTCTAAGGTCTGCAGCAGGAAAATCGTCCGGGTGTCCAGACTCCAATCCGGATGATTGCCCGGATCATCCGGGACCTATCCCAGATCACTCGGCTTTGGCTTCAACCTTGTGTTCCCTTCCCGGATGATAGCCCATATGTCCGGGGCGTTCATTCGGTCGTCGGCCAGATGATCCGGCTCCCAACCCGGATGATCCAGCCATGTGTTGCAGCATCGCACAGTTTTGGCTGCAACTTTCGCATACTATCTCGGATTAAAACGTTTTTATATCAGAATCATCTATTCTACAAGCCGAAGAACTTTCATGTTGAAACTTTTTCCATCCGAGGCAATATTAATTTGGTTTCATGTCATTCTTTAATCTGATGTCAACACGAGCATCTCTATGATAGTCATAACTTTTGCATCTGAGCTCCATTTTGGACCATCTCTATATCTATTTCAATCGGCTTAAAGAGAGTCATCCGATGGTGACATGAAATCATAAATTTTACCTCATCTTGCTACAGCCTCAAGTCACTCTTTGCGATCATGCCATTTTCGAGCAGTCAACACATGCCCCCCTGTTTTTTTGGCAAAGCTAGCGTGCCAAAAAAATATTTTGTATTGTGTTTGTTCTAAGCGTGATGCCAACACTCCATCGGCCATTTGTATGTGCTTAGGGCGATAATTTTGCATCGGCCATGTTTATGCTTATGGCTATTGAAACATCGTGGATGTCGCCTAGAGGGGGTGAATAGGCACTTTAAAATAATTACGATTGAGGCTTGAACAAATGTGGAATAAACCTAGCGGTTAATTTGGCAAGCACAAAACCTACAACAACTAGGCTCACCTATGTGCACCAACAACTTATGCTAAGCAAGAAAAACTACTTAGGTGATAGCAAGATATATGACAAGAAACAATATGGCTATCACAAAGTAAAGTGCATAAGTAAAGGGCTCGGGTAAGAGATAACCGAGGCACGCGGAGACGACGATGTATCCCGAAGTTCACACCCTTGCGGATGCTAATCTCCGTTTGGAGCGGTGTGGAGGCACAATGCTCCCCAAGAAGCCACTAGGGCCACCGTAATCTCCTCACGCCCTCGCACAACGCAAGATGTCGTGATTCCACTAAGGGACCCTTGAGGGCGGTCACCGAACTCGTACAAATGGCAACCCTTGGGGGTGGTCACCGAACACGTACACTTTGGCAACCCTTGGGGGCGGTCACCGGAACCCGTCAAATTGCTCGGGGCGATCTCCACAACATAATTGGAGACCCCGACGCTTGCCCGGAGCTTTACACCACAATGATTGAGCTCCGAACACCACCAACCGTCTAGGGCGCCCAAGCACCCAAGAGGAACAAGCTCAAGGGTACCAAACACCCAAGAGTAATAAGCTTCTCAACTTGTAACTTCCACGTATCACCGTGGAGAACTCAAACCGATGCACCAAATGCAATGGCAAGGGCACACGGAGTGCCCAGGTCCTTCTCTCTCAAATCCCACCGAAGCAACTAATGCTAGGGAGGAAAATGAGAGGAAGAACAAGAAGGAGAACACCAAGAACTCCAAGATCTAGATCCAAGGGGTTCCCCTCACATAGAGGAGAAAGTGATTGGTGGAAATGTGGATCTAGATCTCCTCTCTCTTTTCCCTCAAAAACTAGCAAGAATCCATGGAGGGATTGAGAGTTAGCAAGCTCGAAGAAGGTCAACAATGGGGGAAGAACACGAGCTCAAAGGATAAGGTTCATTGGGGAAGAAGACCACCTTTTATAGGTGAGGAAAAATCCAACCGTTATGCTCACAGCCCGCACCGAGCGGTACTACCGCTCCAAGGAGCGGTACTACCACTAGGGCGGTAGTAGCCCTTTGAAACACAACAGCGAGGAGGCAAAAAAGCCAGAAGAACCGTTGGAGCGGTAGTACCGCTTGACCTCATGGTACTACCGCTAGGGGTAGCGGTACTATTGCTAAGGGTAGCGGTACTACTGCTTGCGAGCGGTACTAAAAAATTACATCCATGCCTACCACCGTTGGACTTGTGACGAGTTTTTGGTCCCGAGCGGAAGTAGCCACGGAAGTAGCCGCGGTAGTACTGCTCCAAGCGGTAGTACCGCTCCCAAGAGCGGTAGTAAAAAATTACATCCGCTCCTGTCCGCGGTAGTACCGCTGCAGCCTTTTCAGAACACCAAAACTGACACAACTTCTGCAAACGGACTCCGAATTCGACGAAACCAAGTTTGTTGGAAAGCTAGAGACAAGGGCTAACACAATATTGATAGAAATACCAATAAGAAGCAAATGAGAAAAGGCCCAAAAGAAAATGGTGAGAACCTTTCCTCGGATAAGACCGGTAAAACCTCCAACATCGAAAACATCATAGAAGACGCATGCAAACTCCGTTTTCGATGAACTCAAGCTTGTCATCAAGATGACCATAAGCTCTAAGACTCACAAAGAGAACCAAATAAGAACCAAGAAACATGATGCAAGGATGCAATGGTTTGAGCTCTCGACGAATGATACGATCAAGCTACTCACTTGAGAGCCCCCCTTGATAGTACGGCTATCGATCCTATAACCCGGTCTCCCAACTACCACCATGAGACCGGTAAAATAGAAAACCTATCAAGGGCAAACCTTTGCCTTGCACATGGTCCACTTGAGCTAGATTATGACGATCTTGACTCCCTCAAGTTGGACCACCTTTCTTGATTGCGTTGGCTCGATGAAGACTAGATGATTACTCCCCCATAGTCCACTATGGGTGAGCCACTCTTCGGCACATCTTCACAAGTCCATTGTCACCACAATGGACGGCAAGCTTCAAGCACTTGATCTCTTCGTGATGCTCCACTTGAACTTGCACACGGCAATCTTGATGACGATCACCACTTGATGTCATCCTCTCCATGGGTTGAGTGATATCTTCCTCTTGACGCAAGCCCATGAACACGTACCTAACCCCACATAGAACTCTCACATAGACCATGGGTTAGTACACAAAGCACAATGGACAATGTTTACCATACCATGGGATCACTTGATCCCTCTCGGTACATCTTCTACGCTTTGTGAGTTGATCAACTTGATTCACTCTTGACTTAGTCTTGATCAACCTAGACTCTTTCCAACTCTCTTCATTTGGATGATGTCTTGAAGGTAAACATGAATAATCACACAATCTTCTTCTTCAAGACATGCTTGCAATAAGCTCAACTCTCACATGACCAATCTATGGATAATTCCTTAATAGCACCTTGGTCAACACAAACTCTCCTTGAAACCAACACATGTACTCCAAGAAAAGCCTATGGGCAAAACCTTCAAATATAACTCAAGGCAACCATTAGTCCATAGAGATTGTCGTCAATTACCAAAACCAAACATGGGGGCACCACATGTTCTTTCAATCTCCCCCATTTTGGTAATTGATGACAATCACTTTCAAGAGAGTTTATATAAGGAATTATGCATCACCATGCAATGCAACAACCAATGATGCATGAGTAAGAGATGCAAATGCTTAGGAACAAAACCAAAGCAAGAGGAGAGAATTCTCTAAACTTCTCCACAAAACTCTCTGAAACTTCTCCCCCTTTGGCATCGATTGCCAAAATGGGAGAAAAGCTTAGAAGGCCAATATAAATTGTGTTCCTCCATAATTTGTGTATTTCTCAACAAGAGAGTGGAATGCAATACACAAGTTTGACGGTAAATACTAGGAGGAAAACAAACTATATTTAGGCCCAAAGTTTACAAAAGAAAGATATGCCACAAAGAAATAAGAAAGAGAGAAACAAGCAAACAAGCAATCAAAAGATACCAATTGAAGCAAGCAATCAACGGATATCAATTGAGCCAACTAGACCAATGATCCTACGTGCCACATGAATGAAATAAATTATGATATGAGCAAATTAAGGAGTGTTCTAGAGAAACTAGAGAAGCTCCCCATGATTTGTGCACAATTTAGTTTTGTAATTGGATACAACGAGCACAAAATAGGATCGTCACTCCCCCAAGATCAATAGAACCTCACGACAAGTGCAAGAGAGCAACAGAGTGTTCTAAAGACACTAGTGAAGCTCTCCATGATTTGTGCACTTCTTACAATATTTGCATTAGGATATCGAGTGCACAAAATAGGATCATCACTCCCTGAAAATCAATAGAAACTCACAACAAGTGCAAGTGAGCATATAGGAAACAAAGCCTAGCACTTGCAACAAACAAATGGTTGAGCAACATATAAAAGAGGCAACTTAAGAGTAGGCTCAACCAAAATGATGTGTGTGAGTCATGGCAAAGCACTTGAGAAGACTAATGTACGAATGAGCATTAAGCATCAACATAGTCTTGGATAGTGGAGATACAAGATGCATGACATGTCCTCCCCACACACACCAAGCAAAAGGGTTCACAAGCACACTAAAAATGCAAAATGAATAACCAACACTTGTGACAACCCATGGTGAAGATAGAAGATGAAAGCCTCATCAAGACGAGGGATACCAATTAAGATGGCAAAAGCCTCGTAGAGATAAGCATGAGGAAAATAATCTTCACCACACAGGAGTGCATCAAGATGCAACGAGATAAGACATGCACTCAAGGCAAAAGCTTTCACGGAGCCACCAAAGAAATAACAAGAAAGACAAGGTGGACGTGAAAGAAAGGATATCATCTAGAGATGTAATTTCTCTCAAGTGTATAGGGTTCTAGGTAGACGAGATCATGATGATATATATATCTACAAAGAAGGATGTACACCCGAAATAGTTACAACACGAAGGAACAAGATATCTAAAAGGAAGTCATAGATATACCAATAAGATATTTGCTTGGAAGCATAGCACATGGCTAGATATGGTCTTATTGTACATAAATGAATTCCTACCACACAACCATCAAAGACATCACAACTAGCAACAAGAGATCATTGTTGGGATGCTTTGAGAAAGGAAACAAGTATCACAAGAGAGAATGAATAACATTCCATGATACAACCTACACAAGGTTGATGCAAGAAATGTGTGCATGAAGTATATGAAGATACTTGTTACCGAGTTAACATTGGAAGGATGTAGTAGATACCAATTGAAGGTACAAAGTAGTTCATTGATCATCCTAGCTTGACTCCAAAAAGCACATGGTGACAACACCTTCCTTGTGAGTGAGCCGAGCATCCAGTGCATCTCCAATTGTTCCTAGAACAACAACACAAACAAAATGGTACCCAAACTCATTGGGACCAAAGAGTTAGAAACACCAACAATACATAGGACAAACTCCACATAAATATGTGTATATAGATATGGAAATGAAATTCATGCACATCTCATCCAATTTGAGACTTGGTGGAGTTTCCCCTATATATTGAGCCAAAGAGAGAAAGCATGCCACGGAAACTACATGAAGTTAATATGCATGCTCAAGACTTTCAAGAACCAATACCAAAATACAAGGAAATACCAAGTGAAAAGAATACCAAATGGAGAAATCATCACTTAGAAGATATCATTAAAAGATACATCAAGGAATGAGATATCCATTGGAACCCACAAAATGATATCAAACTCCCAAAAGAGAGGATGGTTCCAAACAAACCAAGCTCTCTACAAAGTTTCATGATGGCACAAGTACCAAAAAGAAACGGCTTGCCGTACACCAACACACACTTAAAATGGATCACAAGTTTAGTGTTTTATAGAAAATAGGATAGCTCCCCCACGAGTTGTGCATTATAAAGAATTTGCATTTGAATACAAAATGCACAAGGTAGGATCACCACGTTCACTATATCAAGGAAAACACTAGACAAGATCAAGAAAACAACGAGATCCTCAAGTGGCACGGAAGGCAATGTGAGTTGACACAAACTTGGCAAGAGATAAGGCAAATAAAAAGCAAACGCCAACGTGAAGATGATCAATAATTTCTACCACACATAAGTGAGTACCAATTGTCAAAAGACAAGAAGTATTTGGAAATAATTCCCGGTGGTAGATAGCAAGGATATCCGACATCATCTTCACACCAAACACAAGCAAATTGCAACTTGTAGAGCTAACATGCCACGTAGGAACAAGATAATTTACAATATCAATTCTAGGTGACAATATCTCAAATGTACACATTTTCTAGGCTAGTAATATACATAGCATATTACTCCCCCATAATGTGATACCAATTAAAGAAAACTTAACAAGAGGCAAAAAGAGGATCCAACAAGAGATAATTAATGGACTATTTAGAATTTGAATTTCTCATGAGAAGACATACCACATAGTGACTAGATAAGCTTGCAATATCAATACTAGGTGGTATTCCTCATGTAAACACATTTATGGGACCGTGAGGTGCACAAAGCACACCACTCCCCCAAAATGGGATGTTCCATTAATCTCTCACAAGAGCCAACTAACATACAAACAAGATGTGCAAAGGCTCAACGCACTACACACACGTACATGATGTGCAAACCAACACACACATACTTGATTACTCAAGATAAGAAAATTGGAGGCACAACATATACAACCACATGCAAGGAACAAAACCAAAACATGCAAAGGGGCAAGTAACTTTCGATGTAAACAATTTAAGTACAAGTTACCGGAAGGAGGCACATTGGATCTAGAATAGAAACTTGATTGCCCAATTGACTTGGCTTGAGACAATAAGAATGATGATGTCCCCTTAAATCTTCATAATGTAGCCAAGTCTCCAATGCCCTCCAACAACACCTATTGATCAAGTTTGAGCTAGTTGGTCCCCAACCAAGTTGGGTCCTAAGAGGTTAGTCACAATAGGCTTGGCTACCCAAATGGTTATTTTCTTGACACCACTTTGAGAACCAACAAATTTGGCAAACACATGGCCAACATTATCCTTCCCAAGAGAATAGATATCATCAATAATAATTGGGTTGGATAAGTTACCAATAGTGCATGAAGAGGCGAGGTGACCTTTCTCACGACATAAGTAGCAACGTCTACTCTTCACTTTCTTCTCACTTGATTTCTCAACTTGAGAAGCATTAGCTTGAGGATTCTTGGGAAGAGGACTTTCTTCAACTTGTGGTTGAGCATGAGATCGAACTTGTGGCCGCTTCCCTTGTTGCTTGTCACTAATGGCCTTCTTCTTCAATGGGCAAGATCTAACATGATGCCCTTCTACTTTGCACTTGAAGCAAACAATCTTGGCCGAAATTATTGACTTGTTCTTGGCCCTTCTTTTTGTTCATCTTGGACTTCTTCTTCTTGTTGGAGTTGAATCCAAGTCCACCTTTGTCATTGGGGGATTTTTGCACTCTCAAGATGTTGTTGAGTGTAAATTTCCCTTCATGACTCTTTTCCAAGTCTTTCTTCAAAGAAGTGACTTGGACCTTGAGCTCTTTGATTTCCTCTAAATGGTTAGTCTCAACAGAAGCACTAGAGGAAGTATAAGCTTCATCGTTAGAGCAACAAGGCAATGAAAGCAATTCATCACAAGATGTACCAATGTTATGCATGGATGAATCGCGAGGACTAGCACAAGGCAATATAGAATTTTGACTAAAAGTAGTACTAGTGTCCACATGAGGCTCACTAGATGTTACCTTAGCAAGCATGGCCTCATGAGCTATCTTTAGCACATTATGGGATACTAGAAGATCATCATGAGAGCTGGAGAGCTTTTCATGGCTTTCTTCCAATTTCCCATAATTGCTAGATAACAACTCAAGTTGAGCCCGTAGCTCAACGTTCTCCTTTAAAATGGATGCTTCACAAGAAATAGAGTTAGTAGAACAAGCATCATCATTAACAACAAGAGGAGAAGGCAACTTGGCAAGCTCTTTTAAATAAGAAGCTTCAAGTTGAGCATGAGACTCGGTGATTTTGATGAGCTCACCCTTGATGACCCTTGAGCCATTTTCGAGGTGCTCAAAATCCTCAAGGAGTCTAGCATGAGCAACTTCAAGCTTAGCATTTTTAGTTTCAAAAACATTGGCCACCTCAAGAGCTCTATCATGAGATTCCTTCACTCTAGATAACTCTAGAGCAAAAGTCTCCTCAAGAGATTCCTTGGTGGTTTGTTCAAGTTCAAGAGCTTGAGAGAGGTCCGCAATCTCATTAGCGTAATCATGCTCATGACCTTCCATTTTATCAATGGTGACCTCATGCTCCTCAAGACGAGATTCCAACTCATCAATATATTCTTGCCCTCAATAGCAATAGACATGATTTCCATGAAGTTGGAAAGAGCAATTTTATTCTTAAGAAGAGCTTTAAAAATTATTTCCCCCTTAACTTTTAAGGAGGCAACATCATCATTCTCTTCATCATAATCGACATCATCATCACTCTTGCCATAATCAATATTATCACAAGATATATTGGGATTCAAAGTGGGAGATACCTTTGAAGCCTTGGCCATAAGGCAAAAAGCAATAGATGATGATGTGGGATTCCTCGAGCTTTGTCCACAACTCATGAGCATCCCGGAATGGCATGAGTTGAAATATAACTACATTGCTCAAAGCATCGAAAAGCACATTAGAAGCTTGGGCATTGAGATAAGAGTTTTTCTCATCCTCTAAAGATAATATTTGGGGATCATTTGGAGGAGAAAAACCCATATCTACAATTCTATCTAAATTTGGGTCCATGACCCTAAAGAGATTAAGCATGTGAATTACCCAAACATCAAAATTTGTGCCATTGAAACTAAGAGTGTCAGAGAATCCTAAGCCCCTAGTCGACATCCTTACTCTCTAGGCGGTTAAGCCCTATAAACAGAGACGAGGCTCTGATACCAATTGAAAGATCGTGGATGTTGCCTAGAGGGGGGTGAATAGGCGATTTAAAATAATTACGGTTGAGGCTTGAAAAAATGCGGAATAAACCTAGCGGTTAATTTGGCAAGCACAAAACCTACAACAACTAGGCTCACCTATGTGCACCAACAACTTATGCTAAGCAAGAAAAACTACTTAGGTGATAGCAAGATATATGACAAGAAACAATATGGCTATCACAAAGTAAAGTGCATAAGTAAAGGGCTCGGGTAAGAGATAACCGAGGCACGCGGAGACGACGATGTATCCCGAAGTTCACACCCTTGCGGATGCTAATCTCCGTTTGGAGCGGTGTGGAGGCACAATGCTCCCCAAGAAGCCACTAGGGCCACCGTAATCTCCTCACGCCCTCGCACAACGCAAGATGCCGTGATTCCACTACGGGACCCTTGAGGGCGGTCACCGAACCCGTACAAATGGCAACCCTTGGGGGCGGTCACCGAACCCGTACACTTTGGCAACCCTTGGGGGCGGTCACCGGAACCCGTCAAATTGCTCGGGGCGATCTCCACAACCTAATTGGAGACCCCGACGCTTGCCCGGAGCTTTACACCACAATGATTGAGCTCTGAACACCACCAACCGTCTAGGGCGCCCAAGCACCCAAGAGGAACAAGCTCAAGGGTACCAAGCACCCAAGAGTAATAAGCTTCTCAACTTGTAACTTCCACGTATCACCGTGGAGAACTCAAACCGATGCACCAAATGCAATGGCAAGGGCACACGGAGTGCCCAGGTCCTTCTCTCTCAAATCCCACCGAAGCAACTAATGCTAGGGAGGAAAATGAGAGGAAGAACAAGAAGGAGAACACCAAGAACTCCAAGATCTAGATCCAAGGGGTTCCCCTCACATAGAGGAGAAAGTGATTGGTGGAAATGTGGATCTAGATCTCCTCTCTCTTTTCCCTCAAAAACTAGCAAGAATCCATGGAGGGATTGAGAGTTAGCAAGCTCGAAGAAGGTCAACAATGGGGGAAGAACACGAGCTCAAAGGATAAGGTTCATTGGGGAAGAAGACCCCCTTTTATAGGTGGGGAAAAATCCAACCGTTATGCTCACAGCCCGCACCGAGCGGTACTACCGCTCCAAGGAGCGGTACTACCGCTAGGGCGGTAGTAGCCCTTTGAAACACAACAGCGAGGAGGCAAAAAAGCCAGAAGAACCGTCGGAGCGGTAGTACCGCTTGACCTCATGGTACTACCGCTAGGGGTAGCGGTACTATTGCTAAGGGTAGCGGTACTACTGCTTGCGAGCGGTACTAAAAAATTACATCCATGCCTACCACCGTTGGACTTGTGACAAGTTTTTGGTCCCGAGCGGAAGTAGCCACGGAAGTAGCCGCGGTAGTACTGCTCCAAGCGGTAGTACCGCTCCCAAGAGCGGTAGTAAAAAATTACATCCGCTCCTGTCCGCGGTAGTACCGCTGCAGCCTTTTCAGAACACCAAAACTGACACAACTTCTGCAAACGGACTCCGAATTCGACGAAACCAAGTTTGTTGGAAAGCTAGAGATAAGGGCTAACACAATCTTGATAGAAATACCAATAAGAAGCAAATGAGAAAAGGCCCAAAAGAAAATGGTGAGAACCCTTCCTCGGATAAGAGCGGTAAAACCTCCAACATCGAAAACATCATAGAAGACGCATGCAAACTCCATTTTCGATGAACTCAAGCTTGTCATCAAGATGACCATAAGCTCTAAGACTCACAAAGAGAACCAAACAAGAACCAAGAAACATGATGCAAGGATGCAATGGTTTGAGCTCTCGACGAACGATACGATGAAGCTACTCACTTGAGAGCCCCCCTTGATAGTACGGCTATCGATCCTATAACCCGGTCTCCCAACTACCACCATGGGACCGGTAAAATAGAAAACCTATCAAGGGCAAACCTTTGCCTTGCACATGGTCCACTTGAGCTAGATTATGACGATCTTGACTCCCTCAAGTTGGACCACCTTTCTTGATTGCGTTGGCTCGATGAAGACTAGATGATTACTCCCCCATAGTCCACTATGGGTGAGCCACTCTTCGGCACATCTTCACAAGTCCATTGTCACCACAATGGATGGCAAGCTTCAAGCACTTTATCTCTTCGTGATGCTCCACTTGAACTTGCACACGGCAATCTTGATGACGATCACCACTTGATGTCATCGTCTCCATGGGTTGAGTGATATCTTCCTCTTGACGCAAGCCCATCAATACGTACCTAACCCCACATAGAACTCTCACATAGACCATGGGTTAGTACACAAAGCACAATGGACAATGCTTACCATACCATGGGATCACTTGATCCCTCTCGGTACATCTTCTACGCTTTGTGAGTTGATCAACTTGATTCACTCTTGACTTAGTCTTGATCAACCTAGAACCTTTCCAACTCTCTTCATTTGGATGATGTCTTGAAGGTAAACATGAATAATCACACAATCTTCTTCAAGACATGCTTGCAATAACCTCAACTCTCACATGACCAATCTTTGGATAATTCCTTAATAGCACCTTGGTCAACACAAACTCTCCTTGAAACCAACACATGTACTCCAAGAAAAGCCTATGGACAAAACCTTCAAATATAACTCAAGGCAACCATTAGTCCATAGAGATTGTCGTCAATTACCAAAACCAAACATGGGGGCACCACGTGTTCTTTCAGCTATAATTGTGTATCGGTCATTTGGATCTGCAACAAAATGCAGCTAATTGAATGCATGATGATGTGGTAAAATCCTTTTGTGATGCAAGAAATTAAATTGCATCCATGGACAAGAATAAGCCCATGGGAGGTAACCAATCATACCTGAGGATGAATTCCATGGAAGCGGCATCAACTGCATAGTTGGAGAGTGTGGATAATGTGTGGGCCGAAGATGTTGAAACCTTCTGCTTGGTTGTTCATAGCATTCACTCTTCTCTTGCCTCACCTTTGTTGCACTTCTTGCAATGGAAGCTTGCATATCATTCCTGTTTTGAATGCTTCCTTTGGGAACCCATGCCATGTTCCTCTTTTCCAGCTCTTGTGCATTAAGCTTTTGTAGTTTCTTCTTTTGCCAATACAATAAGCCGAGTGGGCTCCCCGACTGTGATTTTGTTTCAAGCAATGGCAATTCCTTTTGGACTTCGTGCACTCTCAACTTATTTTGTTCAAATTTGGCACTTAATTGATTTATCACATTGCCTTTAGTAGCCAATATCAACACTTTAATTGGCTCTTTGTCATTTGAGATCAAATCTGAAGTAGCACACTTCCGACCATCTGTCTTGACCCGATATACTTTCTTGAACACCTCTTTCTTCTTTATTGAGCTCTGGACCAATTATTTTTTATTGGAGCGGTCTTGAACATACGATTGCTCAATGAACGTTGGTCTTCTTGGAGTTACATAATGTTGGTGAGATGGTCTAAAATAAGATGGAGAATATGCCCTTGTATCATACTTGTCTCATGATGGATATGGTTTTCGTGAGCATAGGGAGGTATCCATGACATGGGCATTGGCGGCCCAAAATAAGAATATGAATATGTTGCATTGAAAATCTCACTTTGCCAATACCGATCATCAGATTTGCGCCTAGGGGTGATCTTGATGCTTTGGCATTAGTTGACCGATAAACACTTTTCTCTTCACTCTTATTTTGATATTTACCTAATAATTGTGATAAAGTGACTTTGGATTTCTTGCGCTTCTACTTATTGTGGCTTTTATCTTCTTTGGTTTCATGTGCATCGATCTTTGGATTCTCTTGTTGCTTCCCATTGCTTGGTGTCTTTAGCGCAACCTTGATGGGGTTCCCGACTTCAAGAATATTTTCTATGTGCTCTTGAACAACTTTATTTCTTGAAAACTTGATCCCATCATCCGTAGTTTTACCTTCTCATCATTTAACGAACCGGCTTGAAGAAACCGATGCAAAAACTTTTTGCCATAAGCACCAATCGAAATAGACTGGTCATCCCTTGGTGTTTCAAAAAATTTGAATCGTCCTTTATCATTGGCTGATTTACCTATTTTACGAAACATGTCTTAATCCTCGAAATTATGCTTGAACGAGTGATGCAACTTACAATACGTTCGTCCTTGGATTGATGGCTTGGCATGGTGATCAAAAATTCTAATATAATTATTTTTTAGCAACAAATCAAATATTTGATCACACATGCTTGAACTAATGGTAAAGTTTTTATTTTCTAGCCAATCTTGCGGTGAGAATAGCTTTGGAGTTAAGCAAACGAATGGTTCAGATTTTGCATCACCCCATTCGCCTATGCATTTTGTTTTGCACTCTATCTCAGATGTCTTTGAAAAAGAAATTATACTATCATCGGTTTTCTCAATAGAGTATAACCTTGGCTTTAAATTTCTGAAATTAAAAGTTAGAACATACACGTCTCAATTGAGACCATGTGTAAGCCAAGTATGAAACAAGCAAAGCTACCCAATTAGATATGAACTTTAAATAAAGCAATGGCAAAAGCTTTGGCTACAATAAGTCACCATCGGTCTCTATGAATGGTACAATGTGTTGACCGATATGCTCTGTAATGATTTTATTACTAACAAATAAGTTACCCTTCTTCATTGGTCTTTCAAAACTACTTATGAGAATTTTTCTAATAGAAGCATCAATAATATAGTTGCGACCAAATCAGAAAAACAGGTAAATCGCTTGCTAGACATACCACTTCAAGCATGTTGGGAGAGCATAATGGTTGCATGACTTGAACAATATCTTGTTCCTCTTTTAAATAGCTCCCCAACACCTTGTCGTCCTCTTTCTCTTGAATTGATTCAGCACATGTGTTGTTTGATTCGGCCTTTTCAATAACCTAATTACGTCTATTATCCAAATCATTATCCTTTTCATTGGTTCCTATAATTGGCAAGACTTCTTCTTCTTTAATTGATTCGGTACATGTAATGTTTGACTCGGCCTTTTCAACAATCGAATTACCTTTGTTATCCGAATCACCACTCCTTTTGATAATTCTATCTACTTGCAATGCTTTCTCTATTTGACTTAATCTAGCTTGTATTGCAGCAGAATTAATAGGTTTTCCCTCTTTTATTAGTTCATGTAGAACAACATTGCATTTGTCCCAAAAAGACATAAGATTTTTCTTAATAACCCAATCTGG